>NC_136059.1:227481427-227935031 GCF_964261635.1 Lissotriton helveticus
CCATCGCATGGTAATTGCTCTAATGGCCAGAATAAACGCTAGGTCTAAGAAGCACAGCTGGACCTTCTGGACTTTATTACGCCTGCGCAGGTCGAATATACATTCCATCATGTTGTCTGTAATTGGGAGGTGTGTGATCTCTCTAAGAATCGTTTGGATCTTTCCCCAGTAGTCACGCATGCCCATATCATATGGATGAAGCCCACCTCCTCCGCCTTATATCTCGGACAGTTGTTTTTGGCCTCCAGGAACATACGCCGTATCCTCTTTGGGGTCAAATAGGATCTATGAAGAATCATAGTTTGAATGAACTTAAGTGTGGCATTACCGGAAACCCGTTTAGGTTGCTCTAGAATACTCTACCATGCTTTATCAGTGAATTCCATGTCTGCGGACTCTTCCCATTTTGTATGGAGGTCCATAAGGCCCACAGAAGCCTGTGCCCGTATCGCTGCGAATAGCCATTTAACTAGGTGTCCGCCCCATATAGTAAAGTAAGTGTACCAGTTTGTGTTGCGGTGGTTCGGTACGTTGAGGAGCCCATGTTACCCTAATGTAGTGTGACACCGTTGCATGAAACAGGTACAGGCGGTCAGGCGCACCCGTAGTACGCACAAAAGAATCATGATCTAAGAGGGTACCATCCCCAAACAGGGATCCGACCTCCTCCACCCCCGCCTCCACCCAGTCGCTTAGTCTAGTCTGTGTAAGCCTGCCACCCATTATCGGTATTCCTAGTAGTGGGATATTCTTCGCATATGGGATCGAGCCCGAGGTGTAGTGTAGGGTCTTTTTCCAACAGTGTATTGCAGTTTTCAATTATGGGGGAGCAGTCGGAGGCATTTTCGTTTTGGGGAGCAATAAAGTATGTAATGTTTAGTGGTCTAGATCTCTATTAGTGTATCCAATTTCCGGAAGGTTCCTGCCGGCCGCCCAGTACGACAGCCATTGCAATCGACATGCATAGTAATATGCCCGGAAATCAGGAACCCCCAGTCCGCCTCTGTGGGACGCCAATTGCATCTTCTTGAGGCTTTCCCTCCTTCTCTCCTTTCCCCAGATGAGCTCCAGCAGGAGTGTGTCAAGGTAGCGGAAAGTCGATTGTGGCACCACCAGGGGTAAATTAACAAAGAAGTAAAGTAGGCGAGGCAACATTATGATAATGGCAAAGACGTCCAGAAAGTTATGCTGGAACGTATAGCAGAAATAGCCTTCATTAGATTACCCTCTAATCGATCTGTCTGTGTCCTGTATATATGAATGCCTAGGTACGTAAATGTAGTATGTGCGACAGGTAGCTCATAGGATAATTTCAAAAAGGGGGTGGTGATGGACAGAGTATCTGAGTTAATCAGAACACTCCTACCCACCCCTTGCTCACTGCACCATCAGGATTCAAGCAAGCCGGGCCGAAGACGGCTGTAATGCCAGAAACCGGTCCCCGGAAGCTTGTTTCCTTTCCAGTAAAGAATTGGCTTGGTAGTTTGGTCTGCCCTGTTCCCATGATGCACTGGGCCAGGGACAGACTAATTTGCATATAGCCAGGTTCTGAACTGGGATGCTGCAGTGAGCTAAAAAACGGTGATGGATCAAGCCCTGATCTGTTGACTGGGTAGGAGTGTTCTGATTAACTCAGATACTCTGTCCATCACCACCCCCTTTTTGAATCGTTTTGGCCACCACAAGCGTGGAAGGGTATGCTCAGACATGAGTCCCTTGCTCACTGCACCATCAGGATTCAAGCAAGCCGGGCCGAAGACGGCTGTAATGCCAGAAACCGGTCCCCGGAAGCTTATTTCCTTTCCAGTAAAGAATTGGCTTGGTAGTTTGGTCTGCCCTGTTCCCCTGATGCACTGGGCCAGGGACATACTAATTTGCATATAGCCAGGTTCTGAACTGGGATGGTGCAGTGAGCTAAAAAACGGTGATGGATCAAGCCCTGATCTGTTGACTGGGTAGGAGTGTTCTGATTAACTCAGATACTCTGTCCATCACCACCCCCTTTTTGAATCGTTTTGGCCACCACAAGCGTGGAAGGGTATGCTCAGACATGAGTCCCTTGCTCACTGCACCATCAGGATTCAAGCACGCAGGGCCGAAGACGGCTGTAATGCCAGAAACCAGTCCCCGGAAGCTTGTTTCCTTTCCAGTAAAGAATTGGCTTGGTAGTTTGGTCTGCCCTGTTCCCATAATGCACTGGGCCAGGGACAGACTAATTTGCATATAGCCAGGTTCTGAACTGGGATGGTGCAGTGAGCTAAAAAACGGTGATGGATCAAGCCCTGATCTGTTGACTGGGTAGGAGTGTTCTGATTAACTCAGATACTCTGTCCATCACCACCCCCTTTTTGAATCGTTTTGGCCACCACAAGCGTGGAAGGGTATGCTCTGACATGAGTCCCTTGCTCACTGCACCATCAGGGTTCAAGCAAGCCGGGCCGAAGACGGCTGTAATGCCAGAAACCGGTCCCCGGAAGCTTGTTTCCTTTCCAGTAAAGAATTGGCTTGGTAGTTTGGTCTGTCCTGTTCCCATGATGCACTGGGCCAGGGACAGACTAATTTGCATATAGCCAGGTTCTGAACTGGGATGGTGCAGTGAGCTAAAAAACGGTGATGGATCAAGCCCTGATCTGTTGACTGGGTAGGAGTGTTCTGATTAACTCAGATACTCTGTCCATCGCCACCCCCTTTTTGAATCATTTTGGCCACCACAAGCATGGAAGGATATGCTCAGACATGAGTCCCTTGCTCACTGCACCATCAGGATTCAAGCAAGCCGGGCCAAAGACGGCTGTAATGCCAGAAACCGGTCCCCGGAAGCTTGTTTCCATTCCAGTAAAGAATTGGCTTAGTAGTTTGGTCTGCCCTGTTCCCATGATGCACTGGGCCAGGGACAGACTAATTTGCATATAGCCAGGTTCTGAACTGGGATGGTGCAGTGAGCTAAAAAACGGTGATGGATCAAGCCCTGATCTGTTGACTGGGTAGGAGTGTTCTGATTAACTCAGATACTCTGTCCATCACCACCCCCTTTTTGAATCGTTTTGGCCACCACAAGCGTGGAAGGGTATGCTCAGACATGAGTCCCTTGCTCACTGCACCATCAGGATTCAAGCAAGCCGAGCCGAAGACGGCTGTAATGCCAGAAACCGGTCCCCGGAAGCTTGTTTCCTTTCCAGTAAAGAATTAGCTTGGTAGTTTGGTCTGCCCTGTTCCCATGATGCACTGGGCCAGGGACAGACTAATTTGCATATAGCCAGGTTCTGAACTGGGATGGTGCAGTGAGCTAAAAAACGGTGATGGATCAAGCCCTGATCTGTTGACTGGGTAGGAGTGTTCTGATTAACTCAGATACTCTGTCCATCACCACCCACTTTTTGAATCGTTTTGGCCACCACAAGCGTGGAAGGGTATGCTCAGACATGAGTCCCTTGCTCACTGCACCATCAGGATTCAAGCAAGCCGGGCCGAAGACGGCTGTAATGCCAGAAACCGGTCCCCGGAAGCTTGTTTCCTTTCCAGTAAAGAATTGGGTTGGTAGTTTGGTCTGCCCTGTTCCCATGATGCACTGGGCCAGGGACAGACTAATTTGCATATAGCCAGGTTCTGAACTGGTATGGTGCAGTGAGCTAAAAAACGGTGATGGATCAAGCCCTGATCTGTTGACTCGGTAGGAGTGTTCTTATTAACTCAGATACTCTGTCCATCACCACCCCCTTTTTGAATCGTTTTGGCCACCACAAGCATGGAAGGGTATGCTCAAACATGAGTCCCTTGCTCACTGCACCATCAGTATTCAAGCAAGCCGGGCCGAAGACGGCTGTAATGCCAGAAACCTGTCCCCGGAAGCTTGTTTCCTTTCCAGTAAAGAATTGGCTTGGTAGTTTGGTCTGCCCTGTTCCCATGATGCACTGGGCCAGGGACAGACTAATTTGCATATAGCCAGGTTCTGAACTGGGATGGTGCAGTGAGCTAAAAAACGGTGATGGATCAAGCCCTGATCTGTTGACTGGGTAGTTGTGTTCTGATTAACTCAGATACTCTGTCCATCACCACCCCTTTTTGAATCGTTTTGGCCACCACAAGCGTGGAAGGTTATGCTCAGACATGAGTCCCTTGCTCACTGCACCATCAGGATTCAAGCAAGCCAGGCCGAAGACGGCTGTAATGCCAGAAACCGGTCCCCAGAAGCTTGTTTCCTTTCCAGTAAAGAATTGGCTTGGTTATATCAACAGCGAAGAATGGTGGATTTGCTTTGTTTGATCAGCACATCCTAACATCATATTTCCCTTGTCAAGATTTCATATGGTATAAATTTAATACACCTTGTGGGAGTGTTCGTCCGGTATCGTGCTCATCCACCTTGTAGCACCAATCCACGATATCCTGCTCACTCAGGGTGAGACAGGGTATCATATACAAATACCAACAGAGATACCAGTGCACATCCCTTCTTGTTGCTATTATCCAATTGGCAACTAGCTGCGACAGTTCAATATTTTCACTCTCCTCGTTGTCCTCAAACAAACAAGTACAATGTTCGTTAATGTTAAATTTCCATTTATTGTTGATTTCTTTCTTTTGCCACACCATCACAGCCGACGCGCGTTTCGCCCTCCGCGGTCTTTTTCAAGGCTGTAATTTACATACAAAAGAAGATGTCACCAAAACCGTTCAATACGTTAAAAGCCACCTTCACATTGTGGTTATCTATTTGTCCAAAATGTTAATCAACATATTCCTAATGTGCCCTCGTCATATTTGCACATCATAACGTGTGCCTTTTCTTCAGCCACTTCATAAAACTATTCAGAAAACAATCTACAAATTATTATGCATCAATAATATAAAACAACTGTGTGCGATCACCTAGGTCCATTATCTCTAATCCTTCCTGAACCGTAATTTATACCATGATTCAACAGGATTATTTCCAAGGTGACCACTACGTATGGAAAGAGTGTTAAAGGTAAAGCTAGTTGAGCTGTTGTGCCCATTCGCACAGTGATTACTAAATATCCTAGTTTTTACTAAAACCAATCTGTGATCTCACTTACCCAGAATATAATTTGGTGAGCAGAATTTACGTCAATAATTCAGGTGCTTAAGTCCAATTCACAAGAGTTAATAAGTCGTAGAGCCTGTTGAACATTAGTCCTGTAAGGGTGTATGGACATAATATTAACATTCATGCCAAGCAGAAAAGCTTGGTACACTGTGTCATATTGGTACACCATTGCATATATATTCGCTAGTAGGCTTACCTTTAAGCCTTAAGCTTGGTGTACCATAGAGTAGTCAGTACACCGTATGTGTGGATAGTCCATTCATATGTCAATATACGAGTTACTGAGCGCTATCTGGAGCCTTGATAAGTTCCATCTGTAATAAAGTTATATCAGAAGATGTGTTATTCTATCTGATTTCATTAAAAAATGATGTTTGGTTATAAAAACACTGCATGTTGACAATTCAATGCTCTATTAGCAGATCCTTCATCTACTTACTTTCCAAAGTCACTGATTTTTATAAAAATACCAACAGTTTTTTAGACTGTGGGTAATCACAATTTTTAAGAGAAAATTAAGAAAGTGTAAATTTAGTGCTCAGCGCGACCGGAAGGTCCCACTATCTCACATGTGTATGCTCTAACCCTCTGCTTAGTATGTTACTCGTACATATACAGCCATAGTCAAACCATGTGTGTCCTTAAATAGAACAGGACTTCCATAAATTTGAACATAAACCTTATGTCACAGATTTATTCTGATTTCTAGGTAAGAATAGCCGGATTCAATGCCATTTTAACCTTGATAAAAAACTATTTACGCATTTTCATAGAACGGTAAGGAGCGCTGTTTGTTGTAAATAAAAACAGCATTTTTTAGGTTTCGCAACACTCATTTTATAATAATTTGACATTTTCGAAGTCAAATGTTTGGAAACGGGTCCCATTAATCACACCGTGATTGGGGAGCCTACAGTTTTAAGTTCCCCGACAATTCTAAGCACAGCAAGTCACGTTATTCATGGTGGAGATGCCATACCCCTCTACCATTTATACGTCTCTAACCCTAAACAATATAGATCGCGTGCTTACACTACGCTTTGTTTTCCAAGCTACAAAGTCGGGCTTATCCTAAGTGTTTTTGAACTTACCGCCATAGCGCATTACTTTGGCGTTCGTATGGAGTCCTTCTTTCGCGTTCGCCTTCCCAGAAGCCCATGTGACTTCCTTCCTGCATGTTTAAATAAAGGGCAAAGACGGACTATCTGACGATTCTAATTACTGCGCCATGTTAACATAGTGGCCATTTTGGAGTGTTGAAAAACGTTATTATGAGCCCATACGGTATATTTAAAAAGGGATCATAAAGGTGTTGCAAACGCATATTAAACTCATATGGATCTAGGTTGATCGCACCCAATCTACACTTTCTTATTTTTGAAATGTTTTAAGAAACAACAAATAAAATTTGAGTAACATTTACATCCAGTTGCATGTTACATATGGATAGAATATAATATAATTGACCACTTTCATCTCACAAATGAATATAATCATCCACTTCATTTATATTTCTTTCAGAAGGCACATTTTTAAATAGAGTTTGACATAAATTAGACCATTGACTTCGTACCAAATACAGCTTGATCATCTCAACAGCACGTCAGGCAATTTACATGTTATCTATAAAAACTCACACATCTCTTTATCAATGTTGGCCCCCTTCTCCACTTCTCTCAAAGAAATTATCCCTTTGCTTTCCAATTGTCGTAATTTACGTTCACGGTTACCTCCCCTATTGCCTGCCATTGCCACATCTATTCCATGGAATCTAATCCTATGCAACTCATTCTGTTGATGTGTCATGTTAAAATGTACAGCGAATGGGTATTGCATATTATTATTGCGTATGGCACGGATATGCTCCTGTATTCTTTCTTTTAAAGGCCTTATCGAGCTCCCAATATATATCCAATCACATATGCATTTGATACAGTACACTGTATGGGTGGTATTACAGTTAATAAATGATATATCGTGTGCAGTTTTTGGCTATTATATCTGAAGTTGATCGTCCTGTTCAATGCAAAGCAACAAATGCAGCAACTACCACATCTATAAAACCCTTTCGGAGCTATGGGCATCCAAATCTGTGCTTTTTGAGGGGGAATGTAACTCGGACACAGTTCCTGTCTTAATGTTCTGCCTCTGCTAAAAGTGATGGAGGGTTTTCGTCCTATCTTCTCATGCAGACTTTTATCCTCCAATAGCAGATAGAATTGGCTTGGTAGTTTGGTCTGCCCTGTTCCCATGATGCACTGGGCCAGGGACAGACTAATTTGCATATAGCCAGGTTCTGAACTGGGATGGTGCAGTGAGCTAAAAAACGGTGATGGATCAAGCCCTGATCTGTTGACTGGGTAGGAGTATTTTGATTAACTTAGATACTCTGTCCATCACCACCCCCTTTTTGAATCGTAGGTAGCTCATAGGAGCCGAATCGTAGCATGTCTGGATGCGGCCCCTCTCTGAAGTAAAAGGCATTGGATTTTCCTGCATTGATTGCTAAACCCGATATAATCTCAAAGGTGGAGAACACAGCGGGAACGGGTTCCGCCCCAATCATCAAGTCCCTCAAGTATATGAGGATGTCATCAGCGTATATCTAAATCAAGTGTGTAGTACCACCGAGGAGGTCAGACGACCGTCTCAGGGCTATGGCTAGTGGCTCCAGCGCTAAGACAAACAAAAGGGGGGAAAGCAGGCACCCTTGTCGAGTACCCCATGCATGGTGTATTCCTGGAGGATGTGGCCTCCGGTATATGCCCGGGCTGTGGGATTTACATAGAGGAGACATACCCATTTGAGATAATCCGGGGGGAGGCCGAAACGCTGCAGGGCCACAAACATGTAATCCCATGTTATCGAGTCAAAGGCCTGATGCATGTCCAGTGCTAGGCATCCTGCGATGTGATTTTCTGTTGGGGTGGCCATCATGATGTGATGCAGTCTCCTTGTATTTAGAGAAGTGCCTCGTGCAGCGAGAAACCCACTCTGGTCTCGGTGTATAAGGGAGGTGAGGGCGGGTAGCAGCCGGTTAGCAAGGGCCTTACTTAGGGTTTTATATTCGGTTGCTAATAGGGATAAAGGTCTGTAATTTGATAAGTCAGTCCTGGCTTGGGGAGGGACACTACTAAGGCTTGCATGGTGGACTGTGGCAGGCGACCTATCTGTCCCAGGCCGCCTTACAGAGTTCCTCCAGTTTAGGCACTAGGATGTCTGAATACTTTACATAAAATTCAATTGGCAGGCCATCAAGACCAGGGGCCTTATTACAGTTCAGTCCATTGATGGCTGCTCTTATTTCATGTTGGGTAATTGGCCCCGATAGACTCTTACGAGTATCCTTTGTGATTTCGGGGAGTAGTAGGTCAGTGAAGAAATCTTCCACTAATCTATCATTAGTGTGTGCAGGTGCTGCCTATAGATTGCTAAAATAAGTACAAAATGCTTCATTGATCTTTAGTTGGGTGGGAAGCAAGCCCTTCTGAGGGGGGCGTATGCTAGTGATGAAAGGTGGAGAACACAGCGGGAAGGTGTTCCGCCCCAACCATCAAGTCACTCAAGTATGTGAGGATGTCATCCGCGTATATCGAAATCAAGTGTGTAGTACCACTGATTGGTATCCCCAGGAGGTCAGACGACTGTCTCAGGGCTATGGCTAGTGGCTCCAGCGCTAAGACAAACAAAAGGGGGGAAAGCAGGCACCCTTGTCGAGTACCCCTATGCATGGTGTATTCCTGGAAGATGTGGCCACCGGTATGTGCCCGGGCTGTGGGATTTACGTAGAGGGGACGTACCCATTTGAGATAATCCAGGGGGAGGCCGAAACGCTGCAGGGCCGCAAACATGTAATCCCATGTTATGGAGTCAAAGGCCTGACGCATGTCCAGTGCTAGGCATCCTGCGATGTGATATTCTGTTGGGGTGGCCATCATGATGTGATGCAGTCTCCTCATATTTAGAGAAGTGCTTCATGCATGGAGAAACCCACTCTGGTCTCGGTGCATAAGGGAGGTGAGGGCGGGTAGCAGCTGGTTAGCAAGGGCCTTACTTAGGATTTTATATTCGGTTGCTAATAGGGATAAAGGTCTGTAATTTGATAAGTCAGTCCTGGCTTGGGGAGGGACACTACTAAGGCTTGCATAGTGGACTGTGGCAGGCGACCTATGTCCCAGGCTGCCTTATAGAGTTCCTCCAGTTTAGGCACTAGGATGTCTGAATACTTTACATAAAATTCAATTGGCAGGCCATCAAGACCAGGGGCCTTATTACAGTTCAGTCCATTGATGGCTGCTCTTATTTCATGTTGGATAATTGGCCCCGATAGACTCTTACGAGGATCCTCCGTGATTTCGGGGAGTAGTGGGTCAGTGAAGAAATCCTCCACTAATCTATCATTAGTGTGTGCAGGTGCTGCATATAGATTGCTAAGATAAGTACAAAATGCTTCATTGATCTCTAGTTGGGTGTGAACCAAGCCCTTCTGAGGTGAGCGTATACTAGTGATGACAGGCGCCTCTGGGTGATCCTTCAGTAACCAGCCAGTAGCGTACCAGCCCTATCGGCCTCGTTATGTTTCCATTGTGTGTAGGCCTGATGATCTATAAATTGGAGTGTTTCTATGGTCTCTGCATGTTTGATGCAGGCCTCTTGCAGGGATTCCCGTTTGCGTGGGTCTGTCGTTGCCCCTTGTTCTAATTCTGTCAACTGGGTTTCTATAGTAAGAAGACTCTTATGTGTTTCTTGTGTAGCCCCTACCATGGCACCAATGGCAGAACCCCACACTACTACCATGAGTGCCTCCCATTCTATGAGGTTGGAGGAAGCTGTGTTCCAATTTTCAGTCAGATAATTGTATATATTGTTAGATATATTTGGCCTGGAACGGGCCATCCTCCGGCAGTTGGGGCTATAGTTTCCAGGTCAGGACCGGGGTTTGGACCATACCCTAAGTAAGTGTAAGTTCCAGTGGGTTATCGTCAGAAAAGGTCTTGCAACGATGAAAGCCTCACTGCGAGCAAGGACAACCGCTGAGCACTCTTAATGCGCGAGAGCGCGTGCAGAACGTTAGTAGACATACTCAAAATGTAGGGAATCAAAAAGATCATCTTTTATTTGTAATTCATATTTTCAATTTTTCATTTGTAATATTGGTTATGACAGTCGATCATATTACGTCATATGATTGAAATGGAAAAAGGTAACCAAAGATCTAACATGTGAAACAATTCCAAAAACTCCGTAGAGTGGTTATCCCCAGAAAAGGTCTTGGCCAGGTAGGTAGACTGTTGTAACTGCATGGGAATGTTGTGGGAGCAGAGGAACCTATCGATTCTGGTGTGGAGCTGGTGGACCGGTGAATAAAAGGAATATTCCCTGTGTGTGGGGTGTAATCTGCGCCATGCACCCTGCAACCTCCAACCCTGTATATATGTGGTGAGTTGCTCAGCCTGTTTGCGGGCTCCAGCGCCATGTAAAGGAGGGTGTAATCTATCTAATTCCACATCTAGGACAGCGTTGCAATCTCCCCCCCAGATCCAGGGCATAGTGTCCCACCCCGCCAGAGCTCGACACAGGGTTTGAAAAAATGTGTCTTGATCAAAATTTGGAGCATAGAGGCATCCCAGGACTAAAGGTAGGCCATCCAGAGTGCCCCTTAACAGTACCTAACGGCCCTCGTCACCTACACGGCATTCTAATTCTCAAAATGGGACCCCATGGCAAATTCATATGGTTGCCCCCCTAGCGAAGGCCGAATAATTAGTGGTATATACTTGGCCTCTTCATTTATTACCGGTCTTCGTGGCCTCTACCTCCATCAGATGTGATTCCTGGAGGAAGGCAATATGTGACTTCCAACTGAGGAGGTAAGCATTGATTCAGTGTCTTTTATGCACTTCTCTGAGCCCTCTCACATTCCAGGTCAGCAAATGATATGATCCTAAGGTGAAATTAGTGTGTGGCATGTGTGTATATTGTGTACTTTGCTCCAAACAGCATGGAGCCCCTGTGGAGGCACAGACCAGGACTTCCCCTCCCTGTGTGAACTAATCGCACTCGGCGCAGCCTTTAAACATTGCTTTGCCAAACAAATAACCATAACAAACAAATACAAATTACATAAAATGGTACAGGCACATTGCGGGGGGTCGTTGCTGCCAACCATACTACGTCTTACATGGCTTCAGGGCTCCGATAGCTCTACAGAGAGCCTGGGGTGTGGGGGGGGGGAAATTATCAACACATCTAAATAAACAAATCCTGAATGAATCGCCTTAGTTATTAGTATAGGGGTCATAGTGCAGCGGCATTAAGAACGCCCGGTGCCATTCACGGGGCAGCAGCGGGTATTACGTGCATTGACTGTCTGTACATACAATTAGAACTAGAATGCTGTATTGCAATGTGCACTGTAGCAATTTAGGTATAGAACACAACCATTATCGTGTCAGTTTACTGTAAAGAAATAAAGGATACAGTGCTTCTCAATGTTCCATTCAGGCAGCATAGGTGTCCCTGCCAGCATATTCACGTAGGATAAAAGTCAAAACCCTGTTGCTCAGTTATATATTATGGCATCCATAGTTTGTGGCGTCACCGAGGGGAACAAAGTGATGCTCTGGTCCGAGTCGGAGTGAACAGTGCTGTCCTCTGAGTCCATTATTATTTTGGGAGTGGCCTCCCGGAATGATCCAGCCACCGCCGGCGCCTCCTCCCTGCCCGTCAGTTTTTTGTCTTGAGTCGGGCCTGTTTTCACGAGGTTCTTCAGGCCATGGCTATATCCACGGGTTTGCGGTTGTTGCGACTTTACCGGGTTATGTCTTGTCGATCCTGATGACTAATCCTGGCTTCGTTCCAGGTCCATCATCTCTAGCCATTCTCCCACATCATTGGGGCTGTCAAAGAAGTATGTTTTTCTTTCGTGTATGAATTTAAGTCTGGCTGGGAACAGGAGGGCGTATTTAAGTTGTGCCGCCCGTAACTTTTTCTTGACTGCTTGGAAAGAAGTCCGCTGGCACTGAACCAGTATGGTGTAGTCTGGATAAAGAGAAATCCTATGATTTTCAAACTGGATCTGCGTTTTTTGTCTCTCTTTTTGTAATAGGACATCCCGATCTCTGTAATTCAGTTACTTGACAATCAGGGGACAGGGCGGCGCACCTGCCCTTGGCACTCCAGTTGGGATCCGATGCGCTCTCTCCACGCAGATATATGGAGATAAGCGCTCCTGGGCTAAATACTCGCGGAACCAATTTTCCATAAAGTCCGCAGGTATAGCTCCCTCGCTACTTTTCGGTAGGCCAATGACTCATATTTTATTTTTGCCGATTTCTGCCTTCCGCGAGTTTGATCCGGTCCTGAAGGCCGTTCACTTGTTGTTGCAGTTGTTTTATTTCCATTGCATGGTCCGAGAGCTGGGGGTCCATGCTAGTCAAGGCCTTCTCATGGTCCAGCACCGAGTCGGCGAGCTTCTCGTGATCTGCCCGCAGGAGAGTGAAGCCAGTCATAAGGGCTCCGATTTGCTGCTCCATAAGTTTCCTGGAATCTCGGACTTCCTTGAGTATCAGGTCTAGTTTATCAGTGGGCGGAGGCGCCCAGCGAAGGGTCTCTATCATTAGTCTCAGGCACACCAGGGGGGCACCCGCAGCCAGGCCGCCGTCCAACCTCTTCCCCTTGAGTCTGTCCATCTAGGTTGTCCATCAGACACGATTAAATGTGGTCATACAGGGATCGTCACCACTTTAAACAGTGCAGGCCAGCAGCCCTGTCCCACAGCGCTAGGGGAAGACAGCCCGACCAAACGATGCCGCAGGCCCTGAGATGCAGCCCATGCACGCACACACTAGCGACGGAGGAAATACTGATAAGACATGGCTTAACTGGATTCCAGCCCTGCTCACAATGTCAGGTAATGGAGTATGATGCAAATCTGGGGGGTGTGAAGGGGAGCACTAACCCGGTTCCGCTCCACTCACAGCAGGATGCCGTCACTCCCAGACGAACACCGCCGGCCCCTCTCAATCATCTTCCCTTCTCAAAATGTAGGCGTGCTCTAAGCCGTGGGGATGTGTGTTGTCTCCTTCAGCCGCTGCCCAGCTCCCCTTTCCCCACACTCCAGGGTTTACCGCCCTTCTGAGGGATCAAGTAATTGGGGGGGTTCTGCTGGTGACCTCAGAGTGCAACGGGCCAACACCAGACCTCCCTCATGACAGTTTGGGGCCCAACTGTGTCACCTTTATTTCCTCTGTGGCTTTGCAGGAGCGAGAGGGGGGGCCCTTCACAGCAGCAGTCCGAGAGGGCCCGGCAGCTCCAGGAGCCGCCGCTGGGCTCCCGAGTCATTCTCTGCCTCACAGCACACCTGAGCATCCGTTCGGCCAGGCCCCTCCTCTCAATCCCCCGGCCACAGTGGGAAACAGCAGGGGAGGGGGGGGCAACACAAGGCCTGCGCCCAGCCCCCGCCAGAGATCGTCCGCCCTCACTGTCTGTGTGCAGCGCGCCACGCAGTGGGCCTAGCAGTTCCACCAATGTCGCCCCAGTTCCACAGGGCTCAGCCTGGCATATATCCACCGCCTGCACCAGTCACCAGCTGACCACAGACTGCCTCCTGTCCCGACTGGGCCGTTGGGAGCACCAGTAATCAGGAGCAAAGTAGAAACGCAGTTCGGACTTCTCCGCACGGCCCTGCAGGTAGACCCCACGCTCTGCGGGCTCGGCCCAGTGTTGCGATGAGCCGATGGTACCGTTCCATCTTCAGGACGCCTCCAACATTGTTCCGGGCCCTTACAGTATTGTGGAACCAATCGGCAAGGACATAGACTTCTTCATCAAGGACTTTGTCCCATTACATGAATCCTATGTCCGAGACTCAATGCACATGATCAACCTGCTGGAAGGAAGACCCTACAACATCGAAGAGGAATGGCTAGCCACCCTCGACATCACCTCTTTGTACACTAACATACCACAAAGAGAATGCATACAGGTTATTAAAGACCTCTTAGACACCAGACCAAGACCTACACAAGTTCCCACCTCGTTCATTGTCACGCTGTTGCACATTGCTCTCACATACAACTACTTTGTGTCAGAAGGGAAATACTACCAGCAGTGCTCTGGTACCCGTATGGGAGCAATTTCTGCTCCCAATCTGGCTAACATATACCTGGACTATGTGGAACATAAATATGTCCTCAACAATATCAATATGTACCGCCTCAGGATCTCATGCTGGAAGTGGTACATAGAAGATATTTTCCTCATCTGGTCGATTAGCGATTCTGAATTCAATAACTTCGTCATATACTTGAACTCAGCCCAGCTACACCTCACCTTTACCTCCACTATACACAAATCTAGTATGGCTTTCCTTGATTTAAACATTCATTATTAGGAAGGTAGGCTATATACATCCCTACACATACACAGAAAACCAACTGAATGCAACACACTATTCACTTACAACAGCCACCATCAAGAGCATTAAGAGATGGATTACCCTATGGGCAGTTTTTAAGGCTGCGGTGAAACTGCACCAGGAAGGAAGATTACATGAGTGAGGCCGACATATTGAGGGGGAATTACTAGCTAAGGGCTATCCAAAACATGCTAGTTAAAAATTCCTTCAAAGGAGCATGGTTTTGCCTCAGGGAAACATTACTAACGCCAAAAGAAAAGTTCAAAATAAATAGATTGATCTGTGTTACCACGTTTGGCATACACACAAACAAATTACGCAAATTGATCACCAAAAACTGGCACATTATCAGAAACATAGACCTGAGCATTGAGGTTCCCATGTTCGCTTATAAAAGGGGCAGGAATGTGAAGGATCATCTCATCTGATCATCGTTAGAAAGTCCGATACAAACTACCAGATCACTACAGGCCACATGGGGACTCCCAGTGGTCAAGGGCCATTACAAATGTGGCAACTGCGTAGAATGTGCATTCACTTCCAACACTGAGACATTTGAGCATGGCAATGTTAAACAGAACTATGTGGTTTACTGCATTACCTGCTCTGTGGACTGCCGTACATAGGCCAAACCAAACAACCAGTAAAGGCAAGAATTGGACAGCACCGCAGTAGAATCAGAAACTCGGTTTCCAATGCCCCGCTAGTCAACCACTACTCAGACAAACATCACACTGCAGACGACATCAGATGGCAGGTGATAGACAAAGTACTGATCCCACCAAGAGGAGGCGACCTTTCCCAAATATTGTAACAACTGGAATGCCGCTGGATTGAGCGTACTAACTCAATCATGCAGGTGTTGAATTCCGCAGAAGAATGGCGCAGTTTTGTCACTACACTGAGTATTTAAACACCAGACCCATGTAATACAGGTAGTGAGGACACTCTCCCCTGTGTAGCAGATGCATTAGCCCTCTAACCAGAACATTTGTTAGATATATATTGGAGGACACTCTCGCCTGTATATTAGATGCCTTAGCGCACCAGTATCACAATATGGCTACTGCACCTGCTTCATGTGGTTCCCCTACAAGAAAGGTTGCATTGCTCAGGGTCCCTAATCCCTAGGGCGTCATGCCTCACTAACTCCCGCCACGAGGGACTACATCAAGCATATCCTCAGATGTGTAAATAACATACACCACCTCTGCACGCAGGTAGATAATCTACTTGGTTATTGATAAAGAGACTCATAAATATGTCCTCAACAATTATGGGCATTAATCATTGTACTTTCACTGGGACACCAAACACCTTTTCCTAAATGTTTAGCTTTTGTACAGTCATAATTGTTTATTTGAACATATATTGTCTTAATCATTTTGATTTCTACACAAACTATGCAATAATGTACTAAACCTTATTTGTATGCAGGCAGCTTTCTTTCTGACATCCTTGCAACTCTTTGCATTGCCATTGTGCGTAATTTTACCATAAGCTTTTACATATTATCCCACAGGAGCCTTTGTTTTCGTCAACCAATGGCTGAAGTGGGCTTACACATTTCCCCTTCACAAATGTGAATGACACAGCCACAGATCAATGGATGGTTTTCAGTCTGGCTGAAAACCACTATAATAACTATGTTATATACAAAACTTTAGTAAAAACAAAAAGGCCCTGACAAGCACAAACCTAAAAAAACAATCAGTCTGGCATTGGCTGCTAGCCTCTTGGATTTGACAAGGAAGACATGAAGGCAAAAGGCAAGAAAAGAAGAAGGAAAGAGGGAAAGAAAGAAAAAAGAAACAAAGAAAGCAAGCAGGACAGAATGCAAAAAAGAAAGACAGTAGGCCAGAAGGAAAGAGAGAAAAAATAAAAAAAAATAAAGAGGAAAACAAAGAATACAATAAGGAAAGGAAGAATGAAGGCAAAAGGGAAAGAACAAAGGCTACAAAAAACGACGAGGGCAAAAAGCAAGAAAGAAAGGAAGAATGAAGGCAAGAAAGAAGGAAAGAAACAAAAGTAAGTTAGAAGGGAGGATGGAAAGAGGAAAGAGAGAAGGCAAGAAAAAATGAAAGATAGAAAGAACAAATGCAAGAAGCCAAGGAAAAGAATACACGAAAGCATGAATGCAAGAATGAAGACAAGACAGAAGTAAAAAATTAATAGGCCAAGAAAACGGAAACAAGAAAGCATAAAGGCAAGAAAGATGATAAGACAGAAGGAAAAAAAGAAATAAATTAAGAAGAAAAATAAAGAGGGAGGAAAGAAAGAAAGAAAGGCAGTAATAGGAAGAAAGAAGGAAGGAAGGAAGGAAGGAAGGAAGGAAGGAAAGGAAGGAAGGAAAGGAGGAAATAAAAAATAAAAAAGGAAAGAAGGCAAGAAATAATGTAAGAAGGCACAACCTAATACAGACTACGTTCAAACAAAATGCCCTCCAAAAGCTATTCAGAAAACCATTGGCAGGAGACAGGAACTGATATGGCAAGAAGGTGCCTTGGTTACATCAAAAGCGACCTGCTGTCACATCAGACTCAACACAAAGGCAATACTAAAGTCATTATAAAGTCAAACCAAAAAGGCACTGGCTCTGAAGGGAACTTCTTGTGTGTGGATTTACTCCTTGTGAAAGAGCAATATGCAGTCACTGAAAGTAAAGTTAACCAGTGGCTTAAGTAGGCTGACTCATAGCCCGACTCATAGCCCATGCTGTGTGCTCTAGTGGGTGAAAGCAAAATGTGTGACACAAGAACAGATCAAAAAATGAGGAAAGGTGGCTCACAGCCCCTTTAAGTAAGTATATTAATTTTATAATTTTTGTACAATTGAAAGGTGTTGGCTAATGCCTGACCTAAAAATGAAGGACCTAATTTACAAAGAATTCACGCAGCATGGTGCTGCAAGCCATTTCGCTGCGCCACACTGCGTTAACTCCAAAGCACAGGGATGCGCCATATCTACAATGATATGATGAATCCCTTTGCTCTTCCCTGCGCTGGTGCACAATTTGCTGCTATGCGCCAATGCAGGCACCCCTGCACCATCCTACGAGGGTGCCGCCGTTGAGGGGAATGATTTATTATGTGCAGGAAGGTGTCCCTTCCTGCACATAAACAATCCGAAAATGGGTTAGGAAACTCCTATGTGTGCTGCTTAATGCAGCACACATGGAAGTTGAGAAACGTAATTTTTTTTTAATGATTGTTTATGTGCAGGGACAACTTCCTGCACATAAACAATCACACAAGGTGATTTCATCTTTCTACGTGTGCTGCAGAATGCAGCATGCATAGAAAGAGGAAATAAACAAGGAGAAATTAAAACATTTCTCCTCAATCCGCCTCCATACACCTCCCCTGGAGAGGCGTAGCATTCTGACACATTTCCAGGTTTACGATTTCTCATAAATCTGGAAATGTGGCAGAAGCTGTGGGTATTGCGTGGGAACACTCACAGCAACACCCATGGCACACCCCTATTAAGCAATGTGTTGCATGTAAAGGGGTCATATGTAAAGGAGACAAAAGGCCACGTAAGGTGGCTTTACGTGGCCTTGTGTATATGGGGCAGTAGGTTGCGGCACCAGTGCGTCACAACATGTGATGCGCCAAGGGCGCAACGAGCTTGTAAATAAGCCAGAAGTACCAAAATGTACACAGCTACCTGATATTGCATGTCATTTATTAGGTCGAGTTAAAAAAGAAAGGTTCCCTTTCGATTCCCTTTGCAGTTCTCTACTCTGTGAGGCATGCTGTATTGCAGAATGCACTTGAAGCCTTGTCCACTCTCCGGACATATTTGTCATTGGCTTTTATCATTGTCCTTCGTAAATGCTGGCTTCTCATTGCTTAATAGGCTTTTTAGTCCATCCTTAGTACCGTCTTGTCTTAATTTGTAACTTCTCCTAAGAACTGGCCCTTTTACTTCGGTTGTTACACGTATTCTTTAATTAGAGCATGGGAACACTATTTTCTTAATTGGCTTTCTTCTGCCTGCTATTGCAGGCAGGACACGGTCGTTCTCTCTCTCTCTCTCATAGCGCTTTTTTTTTTATTTAAGCAGCACGACCGCCTTAGATGGAATAACGGCTGACGTGCTTTTCTTTTACCTGAACATGTTAGTGGATCGTCAGCTGTCCATTGATGTCCATTGATGTCACCACAGCCATGCAACTTTAAACTCATATTTCAACCAGCTGTGTACTGTTTCTATTAGGTAGTTAATGATGCTCACTAGGGACCTCTAGGAGCAGCTTACGGTACTGCACCTAGACACGTAGTGCTGGTGGCTTGCTCACTAGGGACCTCTAGGAGCAGCTTGCGGTACTACACGTAGACATGCAGTGCTGGTGCCTTGCTCACTAAGGAACTCTAGGGAAAGCTTGTGGTATTACACCTAGACATGCAGTGTGGGTGACTTGCTCACCTGGGACCTCTAGGAGCAGCTTGCAGCACTGCTGGTTCCTGGCTCACTACGCAAGCATTTGTAATGCACAAATATTGCATTACTGAAAGTATGAGCTATTGGTTTTGCATTATTTGTGACACCATTACCTCAAACTATCAGTAATGCGAGACCTATTCCGTTACAAATGCTTTTTATGATAGCCTCCACTGTAAACTGTTACACAGCCCAAGCAGAAGGATTTATGATGGCGTGTGCATGAAACTCATGAGTCAATAATGGACTGTAAGTCATGCAACAAAGATCAAAAACTGAGAACAGATACTTGAGGTTCATAAACTAAGAATAAAGAACACGAAGTAGGAGACAGCACCGAATTACTTGAGTGGGAAATAAATGCTACAATTTTAGCATCAAAAGCTTTCTAAAGCAAAAGCGATTTGTTGACTCATAACTCAGTTGTCAAGCACAACAAAGGCGGAAATACGGAAAAAACTGTGGATTAGGGTGTGAATTGACACTTGTTATTAATTCACGAGTCAAACACAATTATTGAATAAAGGACAAAAAGCATAGAAAAAGTGCTTCTGAAAATACTTAAGGTCATAAAGGAGCCTTTATGTGAAAGTGGGGTTTCATAAAATTGCAAAACAACGCTGTGGATACTGTGAAACCGCAGTTGGGTGGGTGCAGATCAAGCCCTGAATACAACCTCTACTACGTATGGTCCCCAAGGAGGTTGGGTGCATGGACTCGCAGCAGGCCAGACCCTTTGTCCAACCTCCACTGTTGGTGTCCAACCCCCGTTGGTCATGAAGAATGAGCATGTGTAGTAGGGAGTTACTTGTACACGTTGGGTTGTGCACATGGCCTGGATGCAAGTCAGGTCTTGTGCCCAACCCCCACAGTGCTTGGCTGAAGGCTGTGCTCAGTAGGGATTGAGCACCCACAGAGGTTTGTGATAAAAATACAAAACAAATGCCATAAACTTATGCTATGTATAAAAAAAGTAAAACATAAATAATTACTTATAACAAAAAACAAGCGTTGATTTGATCAGTGATGTCACTAATGATGTCATTAATTATGTCATATGTGATGTTATCAGCAGCAGGAGGGGATTTGCAAATTAAGATTCATTTTAATATGTAAAGCCCTGTGGAGACCGTGCAGAGCAAACATCAGTCATTTTGCTTAGACGGGCCTGAAGGATCACAACTTACGTGTCTGCACTACTATGTCATTAGCTCTAACCTGCATGGTTTATTGATAGTAAACGTTAAAGTCAACGACCGATACCCGCGACATCCTGCAGGACTAGATGTAATTGAAGAACTGCAAGCCCACAATCATAGCTCAAATTTGCACTGATCGTCACAGCTATGTTTTTTGATCATATCCCCCTTGGCATTGTTTTTTTGCACACCAAAAGTTGGACAAGCGAAGAACGACGCTAAGGGAGCCATTGATACCAATCTCTATATGCGGTCATTTAATCTTTAGTTCACAGTAAATTTGTGTTAGAAATGTGTTTCGATTGTAACAATTTTAAATAATTGTACAATAAATTGTTCTAATTCTAATTCTGATTCAAGTTATGTTTCAAGAATTGATGTCAATGGTGATGTCATAAGTGATGTCATTAACGTTATCTCTCATGATTTCATCAATATTGCCAATTGTGATTTTGTGTCCAGTACAAAGGGAAGAAATTAATATTTATTGTGCCTCGAACCATATTCTATTAATTTCAGAGGATTTATGCATTTAAGCCACAGCCATAATCATACACTTATAAGGATATACAGAGGCATTTCTTCAGCCCTAGTTAACCGTGTATTGGTCTATTCAAGGTCCATTCACGTTTTGCTGCTTCCCGGCAGAGAACACATCATTAACTAAGCGAATGGATCAGCCCACTTCAGGCATTGGCTGTTTTCACTGTGTCTGATGTTTTTTTCTCGTGAACATGTGCTTAGAAAGTAGTCCATTCCCCTGGGCTGGTAAGCCAATCTCTCCTTTCATTTATTGTTTTTTTCTATTCATTTTTGTGATTGGTCAATTTGTATCCTTTTCTTGGCAAACATGCACTCCACATTTGGATGGTGTCCTTTTCACTTGTTATTACTTTCACTTTTGTGGGGCATAATATACTGCAAAAGAGCTTTCCTTAAGTAGATTAGCTTCTCTGAAAATTCTTACCCACTCATAAAAGGACTTTAGCGATCCTTTCTGAATTGCAAAAACAATTGGAGTTTGAAATGGGAATTCCCCTCCTATTGTATTTGTATTTGTATTTTTTCTTATAAAGCGCTAACAATCATCCTGAGTAGGATATCACGGCGCTGCAATAACTATGATGAGCGGTGGGTTGACCTGAGTTCTACAATTTAATCTGGTTTGGGGAAAATGTAGGTTTTCTATTGCTGCCTAAATGACAGGTGGCAGTCCGTGAGTCTAAGAGCCGCGGCAAATCATTCCATTTGGTTGCGGCTATGTGGGAGAAGGCTCGCTCTCCCATCCTAGCTCTCTTTACTCGAGTTGTTCTAGCTCTTGCTGTGAATTGAGAGCGAAGATTTCTAGTTGGTGCATAAAACTTAATCCTATTTCTTAGGATAAGTGGGCCTGTGTTATGCAGTGCTCTGTGTGTTATACACAGCATTTTGAAGGTTGCTCTCTGCCTCATTGGCAGCCAATGGAGCTCTCTTAGGCAGCTTTTGGCTGGTTCGAATTTTCTTTTCTTACAGATTGCCTTAGCCGCCGCGTTTTGCACTATTTGTAGTTTGGTGAAGAGGTAGTCTGCCATGCCTACAAACAGTGAGTTTCCATAGTCCAGCCTGCTCATCAATAGTGACTAAACCAGGATCCTTCTACACTCAATGGGAATCCAGGGGAAGACTCTTCTGAGCATCTTCAACAAAGCGAAGCCTTTGCCGCAGATTGTTGACACATGGGATTTCATAGACAGAGTGTTATCGATCATCACTCCCAAGTTCCTTGCTGTCAGTGTCGAAATTGGGGGGGTGCCCAGGGGCCCTGGCCACCAGCTGTTATTCCACAGCTGAGTGTGTCCCCCGAACAGCAATATCTCTGATTTATCTTCGTTCAGTTTTAAACAGTGGCTATATATCCAGTCAGACAGTTCGGTGAGACAGTTTAGTAGCCTATTCTTGGGGTCATCATCCTCATCCAGGATTACAGTTAGTTGGGTGTCGTCTGCGTACGAACAAATTTCGACACCCCACTTTCTTCCTATCGCTGCCAGGGAAGACACGAACACGTTAAACAACGTTGGGCTCAATGAGGCCCCCTGTGGGACCCCATATTTGATGTTCCGTTGAGGTGATGAGAAGTTACCTATGCGCACTGATTGCGTTCTGTCTGACAGAAATGATTGCAACCACCCCAGTGCTCTGTCCCGGATACCTTTTGCTGCAAGGGTTCTTAGTAGTAGATTGTGCGGTACGGTATCAAACGCCGCCGAGAGATCTAATAATATTGGGGCGATTGTTTTCCCCCGGTTTACCTGTGTTCTGATGTTATCCAGCACGGACAAGAGTGTTGTCTCTGTGCTGTTGTTCACCCTGAAACCCGTTTGTGAGACATCTAATAGGATGTTTGTTTCCAGAAAAGTGGATAATTGTCTGTTAACCAGTTTTTCTAAAACTTTCGATAGATAGGGCAGTTGAGATATGGGTCGATAGTTAGCGGGATTATTGATGTCTGAGCCTGCTTTTTTTAGTAGTGGGGTAACTATAGCGTTCTTCCAGTTAGTTGGGAATTCAGCAGATTCTAGCGAATGGTTCAGTGCTTGTGTTACTGCTGGGCATAATATTGGGGCTATGTGCGAAAAAATATGATGTGGACATGGGTCCAGCGGGGAGTTTGATTTTATTTCTAGCATGACTTTTTCCGAAAAAGGACCAAAGCTGGAACAACTGATCTGAGGAGTAGGTGACTCGAGGGCCTCTAAACATTCCGGTTTGATGTTGGAATGTTTGATGTTGGAATGAGGAGTACATTTTATCTATTTTCTCACAGAAAAAATCATTAATTTTATCGCAGCCTACTTGGGAAGGAGTCAGATTCGATGAGAGACTTATAGGACTGCAAAGTTCTTTGACTATTTTAAATAGTTCTTTAGATGAGTTTTTATTTTCTGTTTTTCTGCGAGAGAAATATTCCTTTTTCGCTTTCCTAATGGCTTTGTTATACAGTGTAAGTTCTTTCTTATATGACAATCTGGCGTCTTGAGTTTTTGTAAGTCTCCATTTATGTTCAAGTGATGTACATTTCCTTTTTAGTGACTTTAGTTCTGGCCCATACCAATTTTCTGACCTGGTACGTCTGGGTTTGTTATTGGAGCGTAGCACTGAACAGTGTTCCAGTTCGTCCATGATATTGTTCTGGAGATGGTCTATGTAGAAAAGTCAGCCCATATCGCACCCGATGCCCAGGCTGCTGGTGCGGGGCGACTCCTCGTTCCCATCATAAATAATTACCAAATAAAGAGACGGGCACTGGAAGTAGGAAAACAAGAACAGAGTTTATTACTCATTAGGAGAGCATGTCATTTGGGACGCTTCTATAGTGTCTTCGGGAGGTGCTCTAACAAGTTTCTCTGAGGCTTCGCCTTTTATACACAGGTTTGTGGCACACAGGCATCCTTTATTACAATCAATACATTGTGAAGTATGAAGATATTCCAACACGTGGCTACAGTAGGGGCCCTTATCCGTCATGCAATAGGAGGGGGCTGTCACGCAGCTGGGTGTTCTGCTGATTCCATTGGAATGTGTGTGCCTGATCGAATCTCAGGGGGTGGGGTGGCCATGATCAATAGTGGCTTCTTTCAAGAAAGACGAGTGCATACAGTAGTGGGCAATAAACTGTATCCTCGGGCTAAGGGATGACCAGCGGTCCGTGCAAACAATTAGGTTCAGAGGAAGAGGTCATCAAAGGAGGGGTATTCATGGAGGGACAGGAGGTGTTGGTCAGGCGCGGGGTGTGATCCCTAGAGACAGAGTCATGCGGGAGGGGAGGTGTTCATGACTTGTACATGTGAGAGCGGGGGCAGTCAGGGTGCACGGGGGAAGCTTGCAGGGTCAGGGAAGGGGCTGATGATCGATCGTGAACAAGGAGACCATGATACCTAAAATGGCTGTCGTGTCCGTGTGTGCATGGGTCTATGCTAGCGGGGTAACACAGTCAGTGCTTTAGCGATATCCGTTCTGCTTACAAAAAGGGGTACATTGAACACAAATGAACGCCGCTTATGTGTATATATAATGCCAATTTCAACAGACGCCGCTTTTAAACATAGCTAGTACATTTGTGTTTACCCCAACTGATGGAGTGTACATATAGTCATGTGTAGCCAATGAAATAACGTTCGTTGAAGGTTAGCAAATTGCGTGTAGCCATATGCAGTCGATACAATTGGCGGAATACGGTACATATGAATTTACATTCGCTGCGTTATTCATAGATCGGCATAACACGTAGTCGAGGGCAATCAGGAAAAACGTTCCGACATATTGTAGACTCAGGTTCTGACTTTCTTTTCAATGACATCAACATATAGTAAAAAGTGCTATATGAGACTTTTGGACTTAAGTGACCAAAAACATTTTTGAAAGCAACAAGAATTGAGGGAGAAAGTTCAGGAAGGGGGTCTTAGTGAAAATGTTTTTTTTCAACGACGAGTCACCACTGGTAGACTCTGTTAGTCCGTTTTTCTTTTCGTTGGCGCTTTTGAGCACCGGCGGTGGAGCTATAAGTCCAGCTCGGAATCATCCTTACGCGTTGCAGGGTGCGATCAGTCCTCTGCTGTTAGATCACAGTCCTGTTTCCTAACCCATTTTCTTAGGGGTGCCTCATGCTGGGCACCTGCGTGTCTTTCTCCTTCCGTGGCAAAATCCCAGTCCATAGTCAAAGTTTATATGAAAAAAGTTTGTTGAATAATCGAGGGAAGAGAGGGCGGAGTGGGGCCAGATCTTTGAACATACCAAGGGACCAAGGGAGCAAAGGACAACGAGCAGGCGAGCCCAACAGTCGGACTCAAAAGGGGACGGGGGACTTCAGGCACGAGTGGGTCAGCGAGTCGAGGGCTTCAAGGCAGCCCTTCATTCCTTCATCTGCTGAGTTTGAACGTTATGCCTCGTCCCGCGTCTCATTGCTCTGCGGCTCCACCTTTGGTTGCGGTCACACGTGTTCCATGATCTGTGGCCAGGCTGTGCGTCACGTCCAGCTCCTCTCCTCCGGTAATAATCTTTGAATGGGTAGAAAACAAGTTTTAGAAAAACTGGCAGGAGAAGACATTTATACATCTCAATTCCGTCCCCAATCCTATGTAGGTGGGGGATAAGTTCATCGGTCATAGTCAGAAGTCGTCATTTATGGAGTCTGTAGGAGTGCATTGCTTATGGAATTCATAACACTGTTCAGTGCTCATTCGTGACGTACGTGGAGAGAAATTGGACTTTTATACACAGTGTATTATATCAAACTCAAAATCGAGTCCTTATGTAGAGACTCGCCCTTCCCTTTAACCCAAGTATCGACACTCTTACATTTCCCTTCGGGGTCGGCTAACTCTTGTAAGTGGGACGTTATCGTCATGAAGAAGGGGGAGGGGGTGGACGTAAAACATGCTCTTCTTGGGGAGTGAACGTTAATCAAAGTCATCAATTTCGCTTTCGAGGGTAGATGACATGAAGCTGGGGTTAATCGGGGGAAAGGGACGTTTTTGGACAGGGAGCTGGGGTCGATCGGGAGAAGTGGGGTACTCTGGACATCCACACTTAAGTGCAGAGGAGCGAAGTAATCTGTGCATTGGGAATTGCATTTTTAGCGAACTGAGAAACAGGAGGCCATTGACGTTATAGTCCCCCTATAAAGGCCAGATTAGGGGACGTTAGTCGTCTGACCCGTCCTTTCTTTCATGACCAACTCGGGTCCTATTGTTTTGCAGAAAGGAGAGGTAGTAACATGGCAAGTTACAGTCGTTTTAGTTCCTGTCAATTTTTCCAAACACCCTTTGTGTTCGAGGAAACCCAATTAGGTGTTGTGCCGGGAGGGGCACAACGTTACCATTACAAGAAAAGAGGGAACAGGGGGGTTTTAGAGAGTGAGAGAGAGAGAGAGAGAGAGAGAGAGAGAGAGAGAGAGAGAGAGAGAGAGAGAGAGAGAGAGAGAGAGATCGCACTCCAAATGGTCCATTCTGTACACGCATGGCATGGAGCGAGAGAGAGAGAGGTGTACAATAATGGGCCATCCAGTGCACACAGAACAACGGGGATTACGTACTACGGAAATACAGACAGAGGGATGACGTAGATCCATGCATCACGTATACACAAACTCAGACGGGGGAGACAGTACATGTATTATGTATGAAAATCCAAGACAAAACATAAAACAGTTATTGGCCAAAATGATCCCTTTCTATATGCTGTACATTCTTAGCATCCTAAGCTCTTTTTACCTTTTTCTTCTCTTTTTACCGTCGGCTGCCCTTACTGGTGGTTTTGATTGTACACACTTACGCCTTTGGCAATTGGTCATGAACTAACCTGGTCGGGCTAATGCTCACGGTGGTTTATTCGAGTCATTTTTTAGCAAATGCGTTTCCAGGCTGAGACAACGGTTGGTATCAGTTGGAGAACAATGGGGCAGCTTGGAGTTACATGTCTAGGAGGGTGCGAAGAAGGATGCAGTAGATTTTAAATGTACCTCACCCCAAAATATTCCTTAACTTTCCCTATTTAATTAATTGTGGGGTGCTTATTCATTTAGCGCACGTCATTTTAGTTGTACTATTCGGGGTGCCAAGCGAAGTTACATTTTGTGGTTTCCCCTTCAGGCTGCCCTCCCAGGCGCTAAGTTCAGAGAGAGAAAATAGTCATGGTTTGCTTGTTGCGGTTAGGTACCATAATCAAACCCTTTTTTCCGTCTCTTTGTCCGTTAGATCACCGTTTTCATACATTGATCGATATTCCGATGTGACCTGCAGAGAGAGGGAAAAAGAAGGGGGCAGGGGCTACATTGATAGACACATTAGCGTGCATAAACCCAGAAAGGCTTTTACTTACTGCATACTCGGCCTATCTCCACGGAATGCAGTCCCTGCCAACTGGGCGTTTTAAGCCCCGGCGGACCGTTAGTGTGACTCTTTTTATACAGGTAGCGCATAAAGTATAGGCTAAACACCAGGATTTTTAGCGGTTGCTTTTTGGCTGCACAAAAAGGAAAAACGCACACAACGAAAACTTGGACCCTTCATTTTTGCAATATTTCTACGTACTATACTTTTTAATCCTTTAAACAGTGGTCATTTATTCGAAAATTACCAATTCACACGTGACAACTACGTTTGCTTTTTCCAAAAATCTTTAATAAGAATGTCGGTGCATAAATATGGGCCTACAACCCCGTGGGCCGGCCACGGAGCAGTCTGGAACTGTTATATGTGGGGATACTTATTAGCGGAGAACTTTAATGGAGTCGGTGGTCGTTTATTTCATAATCTAAAAGTGCGACAAGTGCAACAAAATCATGTTGAGACTTCAGTGTGAGCGAGTGTCATGAGTGTTGGGCTTCCAACTTTCAATAATCATGATGCGCCAAACTTAACAACAATTCATTGTCCGAACGTTCAATTAATACCCATCTGATGTCAATTTACCGTCTGAACACATAATCAGTACCCACCCAATATCAATTCATTGTCCGAACATATAGCCAGTACCCATCCCATATCAATTCATTTCCCGAACTGACAGTACACATCCTGAATCAATTAATTGTCCGAACATATAATTAGTACACATCCTATATCGATTCATGTGGTTAAAAAAAACCTTCATACATATCTCATGACACCAGGGCTGAACAATCGGGGTACAACAAGGAGTTGAAAGTTTCATTTGCATCGGCGCCATTTTGGGTGCAGTCAGGCAGACCCAGGCATAGTCTAAATTTCTACTAACTCGTGGTTGGCCCAGAGCTTCTTTTGGCAGTCCAAAAGTTCCGTTAAAGGGCAAAAGAAAGGATCGGTGGTCTGAACCATCAATCAAAAGGGGAGGGAGGCAACAATGTTCCTACCGGGTCATACTGTGCTTTCACCGGAACTGATCCGAACTGTAGTCTTCAGGATTCTAGTCATTCAAACTGAGGCTGGCGACAGCATGGAAGCGCCGACGTCCTGCGGCTACATTTCCATTGTTCCGTGGGCAATCATGGCAGTCATTCCCCATCGGGGGTATCTGCGGGGGTCGGGGACTCCCGCGGCTCCTCTAGAATCTTCAAGGTCGTGGAGAACTATGATGGTGGAGTCAACAAGTGACCGGGCCATTCCTTCATGCTGGGCCCGCTCTTGCCAGGTCGATCGCCATTTTGAAAGTTCGGCAGCTACCGGCGATCGCGGGGTCAAATGAGCGGACGGGCTCCACCCTGCCGGGCGAGGCATTGCAGCATCGCCACAGTGGAAGAACCCTTTTCCGGCGCCTGGAGCGCTGAGGGTGCAGCTGGGAAGCCTCCACCTGGGGAGGCGGGAGAGACTTGTTCGCACCGTCTCTCCCTCCCAGTGCACCCCACGGCGTCTCGCTTGACATTTGTTATGGCCGGACCAGGCGGTGAGGACGAGGGGGGGGGGTCGGAGGCATGTGCAAGACATTCCCCCCCCCAGTGTTGTTGCTGCCATTATGGAAGAAAAAAGAAAGAAGTGGCGCCTGGCATGTTTTCGGGTCGGGCCTCCGATTGATGGCGGCCGGACGCTCTTCGCCCTGGCCCCAGGAACGGGTTCCTTGGTTCATCCGGTGGGGTAAGCCTTGGCGTGTGACGCTTCTCCTGGGCCTTTCGTGCAGTGGCCTCTCCACTCCCAGGCCCTCCATGGATGCTGGTCCCGACTGGGAGAGAGAGGGGAGGGTCGAGGACATAGACATTCCCCCCCCTGCAACTCTCCAGGGTTGTCGTAGCAGTCCCCTTGGCCGGGTCCCTTCGGCCTCGGCCTCTCCTTCGGCTACACCCTATGTGATGATCTCCGGCCGACTGTTGGCAGCAGGACCCGCCCTATATGTGTTGCTTCCGGCTGGGCGTAGTCGCAACCCTGTTGCACTTTGGAAGTTTCCAGAATGGGGCGGATGTCTGTTGCTTTGTATCTTTCCCAGTTTGCCGTTATTTGGGCGTGGCAGGCGGTGGGACAGACACGTTTGGGGCAGTGAGGGGCGATGAAGCTTCGTTGCCTTGTGGCCGTTGCAATGCCACGCTTGGTTTCTCTTACTGTTCTCAGGTTTCTTATTACGGGCTTATTTCTAACGTTTCTTGTTTCTAAGACAATAATAGATTTTATCATTAAGTATTGTTATCGTTTTTTTTTTTGTTCGTTATTTAATAAAAGTTCATCAGTGGCCTACTGATTTTCATTTTCCTATTCCTTTCTTTCCAGGTTGTTTCATGCTAAAGTCTCTGCTAACAGGATACAGTGATCACTTCGTTATTATTGTATATGTCCTTTTCACTAGGGGTGCTCTCTGGTCGGGCCAGGTGACCTATCTCTAGTAAATGGTCCGGGTGAGACTGGTGCATCAATCAGTGGGGAGTAGATAGGCATGACATATTACAATGGGGGACAAAGGTCCGCATTACCTACCCTTCACTACTTGCAAAGACTAGACAGAGTATGGCGACTCTGTGCTTGTTTGTAAATAGAGAATACCTCCAAAAAGAACCAATTCCAAACAGTCAATGTTCGGGCAAACAATCAATCAATGAGGAATGAAATAGGTACGACGTGTTAAAGGTTTGCGTTACCTACCCTTCACTATCTGCAAAGGGAGAGAGAATATTCCTATTCTTCCCCGTTTGCAGACAGAGAAGATCCTTAAGAGAACCAACTTCGAACAATTCAATGCTCGATTCAATCAATCAATCAATGGGGAGAAAAATAGGTATGACGGATTACAATGGGGACAAAAGTCTGCATTACCTATCCTTCACTATCTGCAAAGACTAAACAGAGTATGGCGACTCTGTGCTTGTTTGCAAATAGAGAATCTCTCAGAAACAATCAATAAGTAATACTAGTATTTTCAAACAATCAATCAATCAATTTCGCAATTTGTCGTGTGTCACGACCTTACCCGGACCGGACCATGTGGACAGTTCTTCGCCTTCCTTTTTTCCAGCGCCCGATCGTTCTCTTTTCTCCATGTTTTTACCGCAGCGTTCCTGTGGGATTCCAGTCAGGACAATAGGTCACTTGAGAGAGGTCCGTTCGGAATCGGTGAAGTTCATTCAATCGGCAGCCGGACGAGGGCCCTCTCAAGGCAGGTATACTCCAATCATTTAGATGTTCACCCCATCGTCTGGACCTCTCTTACCGGACCCTATGTCGCTGATGGGCCCCACGTTGGGCGCCAATTGTAGAAAAGTCAGCCCATATCATACCCGATGCCCAGGCTGCTGGTGCGGGGCGACTCCTCGTTCCCATCATAAATAATTACCAAATAAAGAGACGGGCACTGGAAGTAGGAAAACAAGAACAGAGTTTATTACTCATGAGGAGAGCATGTCATTTGGGACGCTTCTATAGTGTCTTCGGGAGGTGCTCTAACAAGTTTCTCTGAGGCTTCGCCTTTTATATACAGGTTTGTGGCACACAGGCATCCTTTATTACAATCAATACATTGTGAAGTATGAAGATATTCCAACACGTGGCTACAGTAGGGGCCCTTATCCGTCATGCAATAGGAGGGGGCTGTCACGCAGCTGGGTGTTCTGCTGATTCCATTGGAATGTGTGTGCCTGATCGAATCTCAGGGGGTGGGGTGGCCATGATCAATAGTGGCTTCTTTCAAGAAAGACGAGTGCATACAGTAGTGGGCAATAAACTGTATCCTCGGGCTAAGGGATGACCAGCGGTCCGTGCAAACAATTAGGTTCAGAGGAAGAGGTCATCAAAGGAGGGGTATTCATGGAGGGACAGGAGGTGTTGGTCAGGCGTGGGGTGTGATCCCTAGAGACAGAGTCATGCGGGAGGGGAGGTGTTCATGACTTGTACATGTGAGAGCGGGGGCAGTCAGGGTGCATGGGGGAAGCTTGCAGGGTCAGGGAAGGGGCTGATGATCGATCGTGAACAAGGAGACCATGATACCTAAAATGGCTGTCGTGTCCGTGTGTGCATGGGTCTATGCTAGCGGGGTAACACAGTCAGTGCTTTAGCGATATCCGTTCTGCTTACAAAAAGGGGTACAGTGAACACAAATGAACGCCGCTTATGTGTATATATAATGCCAATTTCAACAGTCTATTTCATCATTGATACTAGTTTTTATTGTATTAGAATATGTAAAATGTTGCTGCAAAGTTTCAACTGAGAACTTTTTCCAGCTCCTGATTTTTGCTGCTGCCGAGGCTAGAGTTCTGGTGTTTTTGACAGGTAGGTTAATGTTGAACTCAATCATAGAGTGATCTGTCCATGTCATTGGTTTTATCCCTTTGATGAGAATGGAACTTATGTTGGAGAACATCAGGTCTAATATGTGTCCTGCCATGTGTGTTGGTTGTTCAATTCTCTGGGACAGTTGTAGGATTTCCATGTTCTCCTCTAGATGTTTAGCTAGGGGGTTATTGCTGTTATCATAGTGAATGTTAAAGTCCCCTAGAAGCAGGATATTTTTGTTGTTAAGACAGACCGGCATAATTTGCGCGAGAAGTTGAGTGCTGAAGTCAGACTTGCAGCCTGGTGGATTATAGATGATCACACCACCGAGTAAAATATTGGTATTTATGGACACTGAGAATGCCGTTGCTTCATGGCTGTTGGCCTGTGTAATAGCCTCTTGTCTGCAAGTAAGAAAGTCTTTGAACAGCAATGCTACCCCACCTCCCCTTTTTTGTTTTCCCCTATTCAGATTGAGGATTTTATAATCTGCTGGGAGGGCCGTTGAGATGTCCAGGGTACTGTGATTGTCGAGCCAAGTCTCAGTAATGAAGGCCAGGTCGGGTTTATCAGTGCTCAAAATGTCCCGTATTTCTGTTGCGTGTTTTGGGAGGGATCTTGCGTTGAGGTAAATACATCTCAGTGCAAAGTCTGGGATGCTTATATTGGCGGGGCCGTACCTGGGATCACTCTCCCATTTGCAATTCTGACAGCAGACTGGCCCCATGATGTTCAAGGGTCCTAAGTGTGCACATGACGCGGAGTTTCTTGCGCCTATGGTGTTAAGTTTCCTAAGCTCACTGCTTGAGTATGTAATGGCACTCATTGCTGTTCTCGGTGTGTGGCTAGTCAGTTGTGCAGGGGTTGTGGCCCCTGGTCCCGGCCTGTCGCGGACGGGCGCAGACGGGCTTACCTTTGGCGCCCCGCCGGCGCCCCCGCTGCGCCTGTCCGCTGCGCCTCCTGAGAGAGGGTACCATTTTATCCTGGCGAGGGCGGGAGGGCGGGAGGGGCCTAGCACTAGTCTGCTAGCCCTGCACCTTCTCCTCACCCAAGGTGGCGGGCCCCAAGCAGCACCTACTCGGCTGTGGTGGGGGCGGTCTGGGGAAGTGATCTGGGCCGATTGGCTCAGCACAAGTTGTTGGGAAGGGAGAGCGGCCCGCTATGGCGCAGCGGTGTTCAGTCAATCCCTACGTCAATACGATCGGGTGAGTGAACATTCGGGGCAAATTACAATTAAAATAAAGTGCAGGTTAAAAACACAGATGACAGTTTTTTTAAACCAATAAATCGCGCTAAGTCTCGACTTTCCGACTCAGGACACTCAAAATTACCACACCTCACACACTAGCAATCAGCGGGGGAATGGCTATCAGGGGTTTTTATCCTGGTGAGGGTGGGAGGGCGGGAGGGGCCTAGCACTAGTCTGCTAGCCCTGCGCCATCTCCTCACCCAAGATGGCGGGCCCCAAGCAGCACCTACTCGGCTGCGGTAGGGGCGGTCTGGGGAAGTGATCCGGGCTGATTGGCTCAGCATAAGTTGTTGGGAAGGGAGAGCGACCCGCTATGGCGCAGCGGTGTTCAGTCAATCCCTACGTCAATACGATCGGGTGAGTGAACATTCGGGGCAAATTACAATTAAAATAAAGTGCAGGTTAAAAACACAGATGACAGTTTTTTTAAACCAATAAATCGCGCTAAGTCCCGGCTTTCCGTCTCAGGACCCTCAAAATTACCACATCTCACACACTAGTAATCAGCGGGGGAATGGCTATCAGGGGTTTTTATCCTGGCGAGGGCAGGAGGGCGGGAGGGGCCTAGCACTAGTCTCCTAGCCCTGCGCCTTCTCCTCACCCAAGATGGCGGGTCCCAAGCAGCACCTACTCGGCTGCGGTGGGGGCGGTCTGGGGAAGTGATCCGGGCCGATTTGCTCAGCACAAGTTGTTGGGAAGGGAGAGCGACCCGCTATGGCACAGCGGTGTTCAGTCAATCCCTACGTCAATACGATTGGGTGAGTGAACATTCGGGGCAAATTACAATTAAAATAAAGTGCAGGTTAAAAACATAGATGACAGTTTTTTTAAACCAATACATCGTGCTAAGTCCCGGATTTCCACCTCAGGACACTCAAAATTACCACACCTCACACACTAGTAATCATTATTCATGCTTGGAAATGCATGTATTAAGTTTTTATGACCTTGAATGTGGCTGCAGACAGTTGATGAATTAGGATCTTTGGGTAGGAGCTGATTCACAAAGACTAAGGGCTCCTCGTAGCACATCTTTCCATTCTGGAATCGTGTTGGCAGTGTTGTTGGAGAAGGCAGTGGTCAAAGGAACCACTGCCTGTGCCCCTGAAGCTCCTGAAGTTTTCCAAAGTGGAAAACTTTGTTTTTAAAAGCAACACTGGGTCCTTTAGGAGCACAGGCTGCCTTAAAAATGCTTCTGTTTTGAAATGCAATTAGGGATGGTTATCTGCTGTGCCTTGCAGGGCAACATCTCTGTGATTGCAGCAAAATCACAGGGGGTTGCAAATTGTGAACTGCCTAAATACAATTAATTAGATAGGTCTTTATGGGACCCCCTGTTATTTGGTATTTTGGAAACTGACCTATTAAGGCATAGGGTGGTTCGCAAAGCACTATTCCCTTTTCAAAAATTCAGTGCGTACTTTGCAGCCATTTTAGGACAGCGCAACTACTGCCTTGGCTCGACCTAAAAAAAGCAGCATTATCGTGTTACCACAGCCAACTGGTAAACATCTCTGATTTCATTTCTTTTTTTAAATTTCTTTTTGTAATGGGTGATATTTCACGATTGTTTTTTAACATTTTACGCCACTTGTAGACTGTGGCATTTTTTATTTTGTATTACTTTAAATGCCTATTGTATATCATTATAAATATAAAAACATATGTAAAAAGACCTATTGGATTTAAGAATGTTAATTTGCTTTCCTCCCGGAAGGCGCAGGAGTTGATGCATTTATTTCATTTTATTTCAACCACTGTAACTCAGACTACTTGTGCCTGCCAAAAGAATTGCTCAGTAAATCCCAGATAAATCAGATTTGCTAATCTTGAATAGGATTTACATCTTACGCGTGGTCTGGTTGATTTGCACAGATGGCCATTTCATGGCTCTGTTATGTAGCTACCCAAAAAGCCTAGACATGAACAGCTCAAAATATCCATATTTTCAGGTCCTTACGAAAAGTGGTTAGGAAAGTAGAGCTTCTCAGGGACTCCAACTCAGGGAGATTCTTCCATAGTTTGGGGCTCAGGAAAGAAAAGGAACATTCACCCATCCAGCTAAGTTTGATTCTGGAGACAGTATATAGAGATCGAATTGCTGGAGCGCAATGCGCAGGCGAGGTGGTAAGGAATTATGAGTCTTTTAAGGAACTGTGGTCTAGAATGAGAGTTGATTTTATGCATAAAGTAAAGTTCTTTAAAGTGGATTGGCTCATCCACTAAGAGCCAATGAAGGTTATGAAGGAGACCAGACACAGAGGCATGTTTTGGGAGCACAAAAGAAGCCTGGCAGCAGAGTTCTAGACCACTTAAGGGTGCTCTATCTCGGCCTTATCTGCCCCTAGATACAGGATGCTGCCATAATCATAGCCAGGATGACTGTCTTTTGGGACAAAAAAGAGAGCATTCACAAAATCCTTTTTTAGCCATTGTTATAATGACAAAGCATGTAGCAGCTGTTTTGGCTAACTGAGGTTTCATGGACAGTGTAGAGTCTAGCTAAACGTCTAGGGGCCTCACTATGATGTTGGTGAGAAAGCCTCCCATGACAGTCGGATTCCCCTAGACCAACCCATTACAATGCTTATGGTCGGAAGGGGAACCGTTTGATCATGCCGAAATTGGATCAGAATGGCAATTGGAGAATCTGAGTTGGTCGGAGGCGATCCTAACAGCTCTATGGACACCATTTCTGATGACCGATTATAATGTCAGATTCTTACAGCCTTTCCAACTTGGGCTGTCCGACACAAAAAGGCTGTCGGGAACTGATTTTGGGGGCCCCCAGCAGGCCCCCCTTCATCATGAGGCCTCCGGCTGGGAGCTGTGGGGGAACCCAAGGAAACCCCTGTAAGACCATGCACAGTGTGGCAGGCACCATGGGGTGCCCACCACAGGGTGCAAGGTTTTCCCCAGGCACCCTTTTTCCCTATAGGAGCCTGTGTTGTCAGTCAGAACATAGGCTTCAACAGAAGTCAATGGGAATCGTTCCGAACGTTGTTCAGAAGCATCGTAATAGGTCGCGAGGAACCGCCGTTTGCGAGTCGGTTGGAACCGAATCGGACAAGGAGTCGGGCGGTTTGATTTCTGACCGACATTGTGATGGAGCCCTAGGTACTTCACCTTGTGGGCTGGTACTGGAAGAGGCCCTAAAGTAGAAAGCCAGTGTTGGGGTCCCCAGAGCTGGTGATTCTTGCCCAACACCATTACCTTGGTCTTATCACCATTTAGTTTTATAGAGTTGGTATTCATCCGGGAGGAGACAAGACCGAGGCAGGACTGTAGATCCCAAGAGTTGTGTTCCTGCTCAGACGGCAAGGAAAAGGTGATTTTGGTGTTGTCTGCGTAGGAAAACAGGGTGAGGCTACAGCTTTCCACCACGTCTGCTAAAGGGCAGACATATTTGTAAGAGCCAGGAACCAGAATGGGACGGGCCGCCATTATGGCGGTCGCCCTAGCCCCGGGATGATCCACGAGAGGGGTGGGAGGGGAAAACCTGTCATCAGTGACACCTTCCCCACACCGTGGACCGGCAGCCAATCGGCGCCGCACACAGTCCCAGCGAACCGGAAGCACTTCAATGCTTCCGGTTCAAGAGCAGTCCCCGGAAATGCCTCCCGGCTCCCCACCCCTTAAAGGAGGGAGCCTGCGAGGGAGCCAGCCTCTTGGTGTCGCGGCTGCCTCCCTCTTCGCATCCACGCGCGGGCCTGCTGGCCTACACCCACCCGTCCCTGCTGATCTTTTGATTTTTATTTTACAGGTTTTCTTCTTTGGCGTGGGAGCGGTATCGGGAGAGCGGCGACCGGCGGCATCAAGAGAGCGGCGTTCGGCGACTGCAGCATCGGGAGAGCGGCGTTCGGCGACTGGGGCATCGGGAGAGTGGCGTCGGAGACGTTGTGTGACCGGGAGCATCACAGGACTGTAGGGGCAGCAACGGAGCAGCGGCGCTTCCTTGGTATTTCGGGGTGACTCCATTAGCTAGACGGAGAGCCCAGGGGAGTACCGGCACAGGCCCCCGTGTTGGAACAGCTGGTCTGGGGGCAATTTGGCCTGCACCGCGCTCGTTAGCGTGAACATCTGGGCGGGGAGCGCAAAGGTAATACCGGCACAGGCGTCAGTATTTGGGACAGCGGATCTGGGGGCATTTTAGCCAGTGCTGCACTCATTAAGGCGAATAGGGGTGTCGCTCACACATCCTGTGATTCTGGGCATTTCACTTCACCTCCCCGAGTCCACCGAAGGGAATGAGTGCTGAGGTGTAAAGCGCTCTGGCATTAATATTGTACGGTGTCTCTTATGTCTAGTGTGCTGGCCCTTATTTCCTGAACAGATCAGGGCTTGGGGGTGCTTTTTGTCAGCGGCAACAAGCAAGGGACGCATTGCACAGCTGCAACTAGGGGAGCCCATTTGGACAGCCTTCGCAGGCGCAGCGCAGCGTAAACTGCAATTTGTCAATTTTTCTTAACAGCATCAGCTCCCATCTCGGAGAGGAAAAGCACCCACCTGCAGGGCGGCAGCTGGTTGGCGAGCACTGTAATAAGCGGAGGCGGCATCGGCTAACCAGCAGTACATCGCTTCTGGGAGCCATAGAGGGCTTGAGCGGGCGGCTCGCCTGAGCTTACTGGGTTAGCCAGTAAGTCTTGGCTCTGGTTGCGTGACTGCGCAGGTTGGTCGGTGTCGCTAGAAACACACGGTGAGAGGGGACACGGTCTCCTGGTGGGGAACTGTCACAAGGTATAGATTCCCGCAGGCGGTCATACGTAGGAAGGGCGCGCTATCGCTATGGCCCATAAGGCACGGCGGCCCGAGAAGCGTTCCCACACAGAGGTCATGCTGGAAGCATTGGTCCAGCAAGTACAGGCTATGGGTCAGACGCTCAATAGGCTGCATGACAAAGTGGTAGGCCCGGAAGCAGTAGTGGGAGGAAGGCCTAGACGGCCTATTGTGCCCCCAAGAAATTACACCCCCCTCCACCAAAGCGGAATAGGGCCAAACAAGGTGGAAAAAGGAGAGGGGAGGGCTCAATGGATCCCGTGAGTCCGGTGGCAGCACCAGAGCCTGAGCTCCCTGTGGGTGAAGGGGTTACGGGGCAGCCCGAAGTACAGTTGGCCACGCCAGGGCCTCAGAATCCTTTAGGGGCAGTCTTAAAAGTACCTGGGCAGCCCGATATGACAGCCAGTTTAGCGGCGGTTCTTTCATGGCTGGATTCAATAGGCAACTGGTCACATGCCGCAGGGGCGTCAACTGGCGGGGATGACGCGATGGAGCGAGCAAAAAAGTTGCTTTCGGAACTCGGAGTTGGCAAAGCAAAGGAGGGGACGGCACTACCGGCAGGGAGCCCACAGCAGGTACCTGCTGGCCCAATCCCTAATGAGGCATCCGTGGGGTCACGAGAACAGGTGTCAGGCACCAGTAGCAACAGTCTGCCGGGAACAAGCAATGGCGGGAAGGAGACGGAGCCACCAAAGAAGGCTGATGTAGCAGCATCAGCATGTACAAAGCATTTCACGCCTCTGGGAGTGGGGGAAATGCGTTCTGAGTGGGAGCGTTTGGGTCGGCATCTGTCTAAAGATATGAAAGAAAGGATATGGAGGGGGGAATACGTGAATATGTTTTTCCTTTTAATTGATGAAACGGACAGGGAAGAGGCTAGGAAAAATAAGGAATGGACCCACCCTAGAAAATGGTCTACCATTTTACTAAAGTACAGGGTGGAGGAGAACTTGGCAAACTGGATACAGGGCTTCTCCACATACATGTCTGTAATGCTTGAACGATTCCCAGAGGTAGGGTCAGAAATGGATCCCCCTCGCTCATGCAGAAAAGGGTGGTGACGGGTGGAAAGATTATGACAAGGCGTTTAGGCGGGCGAAGGCCGAGGACTCTTCCCTGAGGTGGGATCAGACCGATATGTTCCTCCACCTGAAATACTTGGTGGTGGCGTCACAGGATGCCACACGGGTCCCAGTCCCAGACACGGGCCGCTTCCCGCCCTTTAAGACAAGCCCCGCTGGGAACGCAGGGGGTAGTGCGGCCAGATCGGGGGCAGTAGCGAAAAAGGGGTTTGCTTCGACTTTAACAAGCGTACCTGTTCCAGGGCCTCAGGCATGTGTAAATTCAGGCACGCCTGTGGATACTGTGGTAACACCTCCCACCCCGAGTGCAAGTGCAACAAAAAATCTAGAGAAAAAGGGGGCAGAAAACAAGAATAATTAAATCTTGTTAGGAAAGGCCAGATCTCCAGTGAACATTGGCGCTATGATACCTTGGTTGGAACGGTGCACTTGCACTGTCTCAGCGAGGGTCATTAGGGAAGGTTTTGTGGAGGGTTTCAGGATACCTGCACAGGGGCACAGCGGGGTGACATACTGCAAGAACCAGGTGTCGGTACAATCCAACATGAGCATAGCGAGGGCAAAAATTCACAAAGAGTTGAACCTAGGGAGGGCGAATTCAGATTATTCCACAATTTATCCGCACCTAGGGGCAGCTCAGTGAATGATGCCATCGCAGATGCGCTATGTAGTGTCAAGTACACATCTTTTGATCAGGCAGTGGCCATGTTGAGAACTTTAGGTCAGGGGGCCCTGCTTGCGAAATCTGACATTGAGTCTGGTTTCCGCTGGCTACCCGTTCACCCCGCTGATTGTCACCTTCTAGGATTTCAGTTTGAAGGCAAGTACTATGTGGACAAGTGCATGCCAATGGGATGCTCAGTCTCGTGCGCTTATTTTGAGAAATTCAGCTCCTTCTTAGAATGGTCATTCAGGGAAAAGTCCGGGCATCAGTGGGTCCTCCATTACTTGGATGATTTTCTTTTTCTAGGGGCCCCAGGCTCTGGGGAATGCAGGGCAGCCTTGCAGCAATTTTGCGACCTCATGCAGGAGTTTGGTGTACCATTGGCACCTGATAAAACAGTGGGCCCAACAACCCTCATTGAATTTCTAGGGATCGAGTTAGATTCTGTCCAGGGGGTGTCCAGACTGCCACGTGACAAGGTTAGGGAGTTTGGGCTCGCGTTGGAATGCTGCATTAGCAGAGAGAAGGTTACGCTACACCAACTACAGCAAGTGGTGGGCCAGCTAAATTTTGCATTGCGCATCATTCCCATGGCACGTCCTTTCTCTCGCACTATTGCTCACGCCATGTCTGGTCTCAAGGAGAAGCACCACCACACCAGATTGACCAAAGAGGTCAGGCAGGACATGCAGACATGGAAGACTTTCCTGCAGGATTTTAATGGCAAAGTGGTGTGGCCTAGCCCGCCCATGTCCAGCCCCGAGCTAGGTTTAATGACCGACGCGGCAGGCAGCGAGGGGTTTGGAGCAATTCTGGGGCACGATTGGATGGCAGAACATTGGCTGGTATGGTGGAAGCGTTCTCGGCTCACCAGCAACATCACTTTCCTAGAGCTCTTCCCGATTCTGGTAGCTTTGGTTGTTAGGGCAGATGCATTGAGAGACCAGTCTGTCATATTTTGGTCTGACAACATGGGAGTGGTGGAATACATAAACAACCAATCAGCCAAATGTGGGATGTTGCTACGCCTGTTAAAAGAAATCGTGTTGCAGTGCATGAGGTTAAATGTTCTTTTCCGAGCAAAACATGTTCCAGGAGTGTTGAACCACGCAGCTGACGCATTGTCTCGTTTTAAAATGCAGGAGTTCAGGGCACACATCCCAGAGGCAGCGCCCCACCCGACACCTTTCCCAGAACATCTATGGCAACTTGGTGCCCCAGAGTACCACACCTCGTGGCTGCAAGCCTAGCGCATAGGACAAGGAGTGCATATGAAGGGGCGTTTGGTGAATTTTGTCTTTTCCTGGGGGATCAGTTGGGCGGCAGATGGCTAGATCATGAGTCAGTAGTAGCTTACCTTGCTTTCATGTGGGAACAGGGTCGCACAGTAGCAGCCGCAAGGAGACACATCGCAGCAATTTATTATTTTGCGAAGTTACACGGAAAAGGTGATCCCACGAAACGCTTTGTGGTACAGCAGGTTTTGAAGGGGTGGCAACGCTTACGAAAGGCGGAGCCCGATGTAAGGAGGCCTGTTAGCCTAGAGATACTGGGAAAGTTGGTAGTGGTCTTACCACGGGGCTGTACCTCACTTAGCGAGGCCGTCCTTTTTCAGGCTGCATTCTGCTTAGCGTTTTATGGTGCTTTGGTCGCAAGGAACAAGCACGATTGGCTGGGAGGGATCCAGGCAGGGCACGTAAAACTGGGCGAAGGCTCGGTGATGATTACCATTCCACAATCTAAGACTGATCAGGAGGGTAGGGGGCATTCCGTAGTGTTGCACAGGGCAGGGAATGCGGCATGCTGTCCGGTCGCCAGGTTAGAGGCATTCATGGCTCAGAGGGCTCTAATGTTAGGGGGACCACTGTTTATACACAACGATAGAACACCCCTCACAGTGTTTCAGTTTAGAAGAGTGATGATCAAGGTGCTCGAGGAGGCAGGTTTGGATCCCGCCAATTTTGGGACCCACTCTTTCAGGATAGTCGCAGCCTCAGAGGCGGCTGCAAAAGGCCTAGGGCAGGAACGTGTCAAAAAGATTGGCAGGTGGTCTTCCAATTGCTATAAGCAATATGTGCGGCTGCACTTACTGTAGGATGGAGGTACCAATTTTCATTTAGGCTCATATGTTCGCCGTTTGAACGCTTTCTTTACAGGAGCCATCAAAGACAGGGTGACAAGTTTAGGGTCAAAAATGTTATTTGCTGTGCGTGGGACAATTCAGAGAGCTGGTGAACCACGCTTTATGCACAAGCTTGGGACCAATCGTAATCTGGATCCTGCACTTGGGGGGTAATGATTTGGCAAAACTAGGTAGGAGGATCTTGACTGAAGAATTACTCAAAGAAGTGGGGTGGCTGGCGAAGCAGTGTCCACAGTCCATAATAGCATGGTCCCACATGATACCAAGGTTTCAGTGGAGGGGGGCGAATCAGTGAGGTCGTTGAACCACGCGGTAAAGGGGCTCAACAACAAATTCGACAAATTGTTTAGGACTCCTAGGTTAAGAACAATATCGCACAGGTATATCCGGGGAGAACAGTTTTTTTCTTCAGGACGGGGTGCACCTTTCACATAAAGGGAATCATGCATTTATGGATGACATCATAGCCTGGCTCAGGGTTTTGAAACACAGTACAGGACCTTTCTAGTGGTAGGAGGGGGGGGCCAGATAGTCGGTCAACTATGCTGGCGTGTGGCGGTAAGGTCAACACTGGTAAGCATAGTCTGAGGTCTTAGCGGTCAGCACCATGTAACTCCGGGGGTAGTGACAGCCGGTAAAGTAGGCTCTCGGGGTATGGGGGCCGGGGGAGTCATCCTTCCCAGTGGGCCTGGGGCCACCCCTGTACGCGCATGCGCAGCAGTCTGCACCCCCCTTTTATGGAGTTCAAGGACCGGCGTAGGGGGGGCCCGGGGGAAAAAGATCCGTTCGATAAGCTGGACCCCCTGCGCAACCTTGCTCCAGGAGTAATAGTGGCAGTACCCCTGGCACTGAAGGAGGGAGGGGAGAGAAGCTTGCCAGACGTTGACTTTGCCGTCAGGCTCAAAGGGACACGCAGAGAGTCATATCGACCATTGTTAGATTTACGTTAGGAGTGCCTTCTGTATTAGCATGTTTTAAGGTTAGCTCTTGCAACAACATGTGTCTATCAATGTAAACTGTTCTTTCTGCGTTAAATTTTTTCTGTATCAAAAATGCTTTTGAATTATTGTTTTGTATTGTTAATAAATACGGCCGGGGGGGGGGGCACTCCCCCCTAATCCAAATAATTTACAAAATCTTAGTCTGGTTGTCCAATACCTGGGGCAAGCGGGAAGGGGCGGGCCTACCTTGCGCCAGGGGTTTAAACGTTTTGAGAGGGGTCCTAGGGAGTACCAGACCATAATGTTAAATAACATAGGGCTCAGGGCTGAACGCTGCGTGACTTCCGAGGTAAGGGCATGTGGGCTGGACACTGCATTAATCCAAAAGTCCTGGAAGGTAAGATCTGCCAGGAAGGAGGTCAGCCATGCAAGAGCTGTTCATGGAGACCAAACTGGGTCAGTCATTCTTTGAGGATGTCATGTGACAAAGTATCCAAAGCCACGCTGTACTGCCCGAATCCAGGAGCTCTTATAAAATGTATAAATATTTGACTGAATTATGCAGTAGTACACTATATCGGGCATTTCATTTATCCATGTGTTCATTCATTCCTTCATTCATTCACTCACTCTTACATAACGTGAATCTTGAATCAAAATCCGATGTAAATATTTTCAATGTTTTTTTCTGCAATAAAATCCCACACATTTATTGTTGTGTCAGAATCACTTTAAAGCACAAACACAAAAAACGATGTAATATCTTTTTGGGAATAAATAAGATAAAGCTAGAGCTATCAGAAACCCTTCTAGCACTCAAACTGCCACTGATTTGCATTTTATCTTTCCAGGTAAATCGAAGTCTGTATCAAACAATGTGAGATCAAAGTGTTGTCAGAGGGACTAATGGCTTTTGGATTGATTTCTGTCTTCGGCAATGCTACCGATATTCCTGGTAGCTATGATTTATAGGGCTTTCTTTGGGCGCTGTGTATTCTGCCTGATGCGCACGGTTTCTAATAGTCCCACAGGGGTGTGCAGATGGCAGGGAAGACGGCAATCTGCTCGGCCATCTCTCACTGTCTGGCTCTTGTCGTTTATAAATTTGTAATCAAGGATCTTTTGAAACTAATGAGGCCAGGTTCCCTAAGAAATTGTTTTCGTGACCTTCGACCCTTCTAATGCACGTTGAAAAACGCACGTCTTGTGCTTGCCTATTTGGTAAATAGTATTCGTGAGACAACAAATAGGCATACTTTTCCCCACCCCCCGGTTGCCTGCTCTGTACCGTCCTTAACAAGGTATGCTGCGTTGTGATTGGTTCAGTGAGATGCCAGTCTTTTACACAAACAGAAAGGAAGTGTGTATTAGCAACGACATCAGCGTGTTGACGGATGGCTTGGGACCTCATGACAAGTAGAGCAGGCTTCAGAGTGGTGTTGGGAGATTCTATGGAGCAGTAATGTGCTTCTAGGGGCTGCTGTTCGGTTTCAGCTAACCTCTAGAGGGCAATTTATCAAAGCTCTACAGGGCGAAGCTTTTCCGAACGAGAAAGGTACCCTTTGTGGGAAAATAAATCAGCACATGTCACTGTTCTCTCATCAGAGGATGTAGACAGATGAAATGTTGGTGCATAGGAGGGATTGCAGGGGTACAAGTTCGACTATATCTCTTCTGCAAACTTTATGAATTAGTTTGAAAAACTTAACAAAGTTCCTGAACTTCATGGTGGTTGCAGTTTTAAACTAAAATATAAACAATAACGTGCTTTGCAACAACAATAAATTAACAGTTTACCCTCTTGCTTTACAGCATTCTAATGTCGTTTTTTTCACGCATGTTGATGGAAATAAAACTCGCAGAGGAAATAAGGGACATCTTTGCCTGTGCATAAATGCGCCAATATTCACAAATTTACACATTTCAGGCATTGAAAATGCATAAACTTGGCGAGTACTGCAGGTAAAATAAAAACTATGCCCCACTCTGGAATGTTTGAAGCACAACTAACGGGACAATCATTTTTCATCTGTTTTATTGAATAATTCTGGCTTACCATTATGTGTGCATGAACTTATTCCAGAGGTCGTAGCCACTGTATGACAGGGTGGCCTTTAATATATGCCCCCACTGCCCAAGGACAAAACAAAATAATCAGAAGCTACACACCAAATCCAGTTTGCTCTACATCTAGTTTCTTTATTGTACATATGTATGTGGCGTGTTTACAGAAATGCTACAGAGCAGAGGACAGGAGGAGTGAGACGGCCGTTCAAAAGAGGGGGCTGAGGGTGGGTACCTAAGGCGAGACAGGTGCTTGAGATGGGGAAGAAGCTTCGATAGAAGTTGTCCCACATATAGTAAGAATTCCATAATGATGAGGCTGATGGGTGTTCAGCTTTATTGAAGTTCCTGAAAAATTTATTGTTCTAATATACGTGCATCAGAGTTTTGGTTTGCTACTGTGACATGTTATGTTATGTTATGTTATACACACTTGTATAGCGCACAGCTGCCCCAGCAAAGGGGCGTCCCGGCGCTTTGGACAGGCCACAAACACAACACAACAGATATCAAAAAGTCAGATGGACAGAAAACAGAGTCTTTAAGATACAGAAGGGCACAAAAGGGTTTTTATGGCTCTTCTGAACTCCAGCAGATTATCCAATGCACGAGTTTGAGATGGAAGTGAATTCCATAACTTCGCAGCTAAAACTCGAAAAGAGCGACCCCCAGCACGGCAGAGCTTAAACCGCGGGACCACAACCAGATTTTGACCCAGAGACCTTAGTGACCGAGATGGTACATAAGGGATAAAAAGATTCTCCAAAATCTGGGGAGAGGATAATTTAAGGATCTTAAAAGACAGGCATAGAATTTTAAAATCGATCCGTTGCGCCATGGGCAACCAATGTAATGACCGTATAGTTTCCTTCACGGAACAAAACCTCGGTAAACCCACCAGGGCTCTAGCGGCAGCGTTTTGGACCCGCTGCAGCCGGGTGATTTCTGCCTGATTGGCCCCCAACAGGAGCGAGCTGACATAGTCAAACCGTGATAGAATAGTGGCCTGCAGGATCAACTGCCTGGTAGGGGCATCAAAAAATTTCAGAATGGGCCTGAGCCCTCGCAGAATACCGAAGCAAGTAGCTGCTACTTTTTTTATATGACTACAAAAGCTAAGGGCAGAATCAAGCCAGACGCCCAAGTTTTTAACCTCCGACACCAAGGTCGGAGTAACACCTAGCTCTGGAGGCCACCATTCATCGCCCCATAGGCTGCTCTGTTTACCCACGATCAAGACCTCTGTCTTCTTAGCATTAAGCTGAAGACAGTTATCTGTCATCCAGCCCGCTACTGCCGGAAGTCCAGCCCGAAACTTAGGGGCCTCAAGGTCAGCCCTCCCACTCAGTGTCACTGCCAGCTACTACTTACATAGCTAATGAAGAAGTCTTTATACAGTGTTATAGGAACTTTAAGAAAATCTAGCTGAAGGAATGACTTATTTTTCAGCATTGCCCTATAGTATGTGTTAGACCTGGCATCATTGGCAGGAGTCTCCCTTCCATTTTGACGGATTGCCTCCTCTGTTTTTATATGTTTTTGCTGGGTATATGCTTTGGGCATTGTGCCACTGCTATTCAATGCCACAGTGCAAGTGCTCCCTATGTTAAATCGATGTACTAATTTGTGATTCCATGATTGGGTTATTTGATTTACCTGTCAGCCCCTAGTACAGTGCACCATGTGTGCCCAGGGCTTGTAAATCAAATGTTGCTGTTAGACTTGCAGCACTGGTTGTGCCACACACAGACGCAGCTTGTAAAGTGTGTCTCAGGCCTGCCAAGGCGTGTGTGCAGTCTAGCACTGCCATGTCGACTTGGCAAAGTGTACCCACTTGCCAGTCCCTAAACATTCCCTTTGCTTCATGTTAGACACCCCTACGATAGGCCCAAGGGCAGGGTTCATTGTAAGTATAAGGTAGGATATGCTCTGATGTGTGTAGCATGTCCTAATAGTGAATTACAGCCATTTTCGTTTTTCACTATGGAAGGCTACCTATTCTCCATAGGCTAGAAGGGGCAGTTAGATTATTACATTCGTATAATCCTAACTGACTCAGGGAACATGGTAGAAATTCAAATTTAGTATGCCTGAACTCAGGATGATAAAATACATCTTTGAGTAAAGTTGGTTTTAATATTCTGTGTTTAAAAATACCACTTTTAAAAAGTAGGTATTTCTTGCCTAACAGTCCAAGCCTGCCTCTGCTAGGTTGTGTATTCCTTGTCTGGGTTTGTGAGTGACAGGTCTGGGGGATTCCAGGAGACAGACTGGGGCAGCCCAGTGGTGAATGGAGAGATCTGCATCTAGATGGGAGGGAGGAGTTGCACCTGGGACCTGAATAGGGATGAGCCTTCCCTCTACACTACTGGCTCCACCTCCTCAGGCTTGTTTGATATCTCTGTCCAGCACTGTGAAAGGAGAGGAGGAATCATGTCAACAAAGTGCTCCATTGCTGTATCTTCCCTCCCCTGTGCTGGCTCCACCTCCTGTGGGGCTGCTGATGTCTCTGGCCTGCACATTGAAAGGAAGAAGAGAGCCATGTAAACAAAGTTCTCAGGAACTGGTTTTGACTAGGCAGAGGCCTCTCTGCCTTCAGAGAACAAAGGATTTAGAGGTATAAATATTGGGATCCTGATCCCAAGAAATTAGATCACTTCTGGAACAAGATACCTTTTGCCAAGGAGAAGAACCAAGACACCTGCAGGAGTTTGACTGCCCCTCTGTTTACTGGGTTGGCCCGCAGTGGTTGCTTCAGTGCTAAGGAAAGGAGAATTAACTTTTTAAAGACGTTCATCATTGACAGAATATTCTCCAAGGGCTTGAACTGTGCTTGCCTCCTGCTGAAGTCTCAGGGACAAAGGACTTCACCTCCAGCTCCCCTCTGAATTTCCTTGCTGGGAATTCTCAACTTCAGACATTTGCATGTAGCTGGGAGCTGGAAGCGTGACGCATCGAGAGGAAGCGTGTCGCCGCCGCAGTTCATCACTACCCCCTTTTCTGAATCGCAGTTGAAATCGTAGCATCGCCGGAGAAGCGAGCCTTCGCCGCATCTCCCTGGAAGCGTGTGTTCATCAAAGCTATCGCATCACCGGAGAAGCCTGATGCCATCGAGAGAGTCGCCATCGCATCACTGGAGAAGCATGTTGCAGGGCCTGTCGCGGCTCCAAAGTACAGAGTCGTCACAAGGTTGCCAGGACGTCTACGCATCGTCATCGCATCGCCGCATCAAGGGCGCCATCTTCTCACATCACAACTGGATCATCGCATCAAGGTGACATCTTGTGCATCGCCACGGGCCCGCAGGCCGAGAATCTACGCATCAACCCCGCACCGGTAAGGATCATGACGCATCTCTTACTCTGCGCACGCATTGAGGGACGTGCATCATTTCCCCCGGATCACAGAACGACGCATCTCCCCTTTTGCAAGCCTTTCGTTTACTTTGCGTTACGCATACAGGTACTTTGTTGAGAACTTTGTCGCATTTATCATCAACTTGAACTAAGTTGAATATCATTACCAACTAGAGACCCCCAGATCTAACAGTATGTTGTTATTTTGGTTCCTGGGGCCCTTGATGTAGTAGGCTGGCTGAGTATATAGTGTCCACCTATGATGAGGCACTTTGCACTGAGTTCAGGCAACCCTTGGTGATAGTGTTTAGGTCCCTGAAAACCAAAACTCTCAAGGGGTAGCTGTAGAGAGCAGCTAAGGCTTATCCAGGAGGGTGCAGAGCAGTTGCATGTACCACTATGTTGGTCAGTACGCATTTCACACAAGAAAGAACCACACCAGGTGAGGAGAAAAATACTTTATATTTATTTCTACACACTAGACACTAAGGGGTCCATTAGGATGACGGGCGGACTTTGTCCGCCCGTCATCCTACCGGTGTACATATTATGATGCGCCCGCCACAGTGGCATTGCGGCGGGCGGTCCTGAAAGCACCGCCTTGCGCAATGCTAAAAATGCACTTTGTGCATTTCAATGCATAACATGGCAGGCACCGCGATTGAAATGCAGGGGGGTACCATAGGTACCCCCCATGTGCACCCCCCACCCCCACGGAGTCCCTGGGGGCCTGCAACGGGCCCCCGCAGTGGGACTCCGCATGCCTTTCCGTGGCGGCATTGCCACCACGGAAAGGCATTCACAAATGCCTATCCTAATATGGCTGGCGGTGTCTAATAGACACCGCCACCATATAAACCCTTTTCCGCCCCGGCCGCAAGGCGACCGGGGCGGAAAAGCGGCGGACGGTCTTTCCGTCCTCCGCGGCCAACCATGCCATCATAATATGGCGGGGGCGTTTTGAGTCAGGATGGCGGGGCGGATTGCCCCCGCCAGGCCGGCGGTGGCTACCGCCTGCCTGGCGGGGGCAATCCGCCCGCCATCCTAATGGACCCCTAACTTGGTATATCTTCTACCCGAAATATGAATTACACACAAAGAATACTTAGAAAAGAGGTAAGTAGCATAGAAAAACACAAAGGACCTCATCGGGGGTCAAAACCATATACTAAAATAGTGGGATGAGAGGTGAGTACCAAAACAGGATTAGTACCCAAGGTTGAAGGCCCCCAGGGGAAGCAAGGAACCACCCAATGTGAGTGGCCAGGGGCCCCAAGGCGCCCGGGTGCGGAGTGGTTACACTGAGTCAGATGTCCATATAACAACACAGGGTAAGTCAGGTTTGGAAATTTAGAGTTGTAGGACCCTTCCCAAAGGACCCTAAAGGAACCACTTAGATCAAAGAAGGTTGGAGAGTCACCACACCCATGGATACCCAAAAGATACAGATTTCTGCACCAGGGAGACAGGGTGTTTAAGGGTGAAGTGATATTGGAAAACTCCGTAGACACCAATGGAGAGTTGTGGAAGTACAGCAGCTACAGCATCTTGTGGACCAGGCCAGTGGAACCAGGACAAAGAATCAAGCAGAGAAGAACCTGAAAGCGGTATGCTATCATAATATTGATTTTTTATTATCGACCTACACTAATATCGAGTTTTGAATACCATAAGGACAGAATATCGAAGTCAAGAATATCGGTGACTAGAATATCGACCTTAAGGTAAGTAATATTTTTTTTTTATATCGAAGTAAGTAATATCGTTAGCAAAAATATTGTTGTTTATAATATCGATATTTATATTAGTGTTATGTATGTTAGTGCCTATTTTAAATGTATGTGTTTAACATTTTTTGTAATGTTTTCAATTATTTTTAAATATATGTATTAATTGTTTAGTAATTAGTAATTTTTTTAAAGTGCATTTTGCGTTTTAGTATCAGAGCAGGTTGTGGGTCTATAGGGGAAGAGGGTGGGAAGTAATTTCATTATAATGAATGAATTAATATTTTTTATTTAATTAATTAATTTTTAATGATTGTTAATTTATTGTTAATTAATTATTAATTGGTAATTACTTTTTATTAATTGCTTAATGTATAATTATATTAATTATAAATATTGTATTATTATGTTGTATTTATTGTTATTAATTTATTGTTAATTATGACTTGGTAATTATTTGTTATTAATTGATTAATTGATATTTACATTAATTGTGTTATTTTTTATGTTTAGTGGTTTGTGGGTTTATAGGGAATTGGGTGGGTAGTAATTTATTATAAATAAGTACATTTTAATTTGTATTATTTGGTATTGATTATTAATTTATTGTTATTTAATTATTAATTGGTAATTAATTTTTACTAATTAATTGATAATTTAAATAATTGTGTTATCACTTTTGTGTAGTGGGTTGTGCGTTTATAGGGGAATAGGGTGGGAAGTAATTTAATGTAATTTAAGTAAATATGTATTTGATTTTATTGGTATTTATTATTAATATTATTGTTAATTATTAATATGTTATGTTTTTTTTTAAATATTTAATTATAAAAAGTATGTTAAATAAACCCCTATGCTATCCTACATTTTCCACAGTGTTACACTCACTGGAGTTGGAATAGTACTTAACCCCAATGCTATCCAACACTTTCCCTACTGTTGCACTCACTGGAGTGGAAATAGTTATTTTAACCCCTCCGCTATCCAACACTTTCCCTATTGTTGCACTCACTGGAGTAGTGATAGTAATTTTAACCCCTATGCTATCCAAAACTTTCCCTACTGTTGCACTCACTGGAGGGGGAATAGTAATTTTGACCCCTACGCTATCCAACACTTTCCCTACTGTTTCACTGACTGGAGTGGGAATAGTAATTTAACCCCTACGCTATCCAACACTTTCCCTACTGTTGCACTCACTTGAGTGGGAGGAGTAATTTTTACCCCTATACTATCCAACACTTTCCCTACTGTTGCACTCACCGGAGTGGGAATAGTAATTTTTACCCCTACGCTATCCAACACGTTCCCTACTGTTGCACTCACTGGAGTGGGAATATTAATTTTTACTCCTATGCAACTCTATCCAACACTTTCCCTACTGTTGCACTCACTGGAGTGGGAAAAGTAATTTGTACCCCTACGCTACTCAACACTTTCCCTAATGTTGCACTCATTGGAGTGGGAATAGTAATTTTTTACACCTAAGCTAACCCACACTTTCCCTACTGTTGCACTCACTGGAGTGGGAATAGTAATTTAAAACTCTACGCTATCCAACACATTCCCTACTGTTTCACTCACTGGAGTGGGAATAGTAATTTTTACCCCCTACGCTATCCAACACTTTCCCTACAGTTGCACTCACTGGAGTGGGAATACTAATTTATACCCCTAAGCTATCCAATACTTTCCCTACTGTTGCACTCACTGGAGCGGAAATAGTAATTTTAACCCCTCCGCTATCCAACACTTACCCTATTGTTGCACTCTCTGGAGTGGGAATAGTAATTTAACACCTATGCTATCAACACTTTCCCTACTATTGCACTCACCGGAGTGGGAATTGTAATTTTTACCCCTACGCTATCCAACACTTTCTCTGCTGAGGCACTCACTGGAGTGGAAATAGTAATTTATACCCCTATGGTATCCAACATGTTCCCTACTGTTGCACTCACTGGAGTGGGAATAGTAATTTTTACCCCTACGCAACTCTATCCAACACTTTCCCTACTGTTGCACTCACTGGAGTGGGAAAAGTAATTTTTACCCCCTACGCTACTCAACACTTTCCCTAATGTTGCACTCACTGGAGTGGGAATAGTAATTTTTTACACCTAAGCTATCCCACACTTTCCCTACTGTTGCACTCACTGGAGTGGGAATAGTAATTTTTACCCCTACGCTATCCAACATTTTCCCCACTATTGCACTGTTTTGAGTTGGAATAGTAATTTTATTCCCTCCGCTATCTAATATTTCCTTGTTTTATTTTAGTTAATGTTGTATATAATTAATGTAAAAAATATTACAAGTAATTGTAATTTTTTAATTTGTTATATATGTTTATTTATTTTTTATTTATATTATTGTTTTATGTATAGAGATGTATTTGAAATTGATAAGATATTTTTTAACAATTTATACGTTATTAAAATAATTATTAAAACATAATATTACGTAAGTATATATATTATATTTTATATGTATATGTTTAATTTATTTTTACTTTATATATATTAGTTATAATTTTTAAACGTTTTAAAATATATTCTTAACTAGGTTTAATTTAATTATATGTATTATTTACTTTATTTTTGTAGCTTAATTATAACAACAATATTTTTGTTCTTACCATAATGTAGATATGATGTCGATATTCTTTAATTCGATATTTTTGCATCAATATTTTTGTAGGTCAATTTTCTGACTCTCGATATTCTGTCAGTGATTCCATGAAAGCAGAGGGGACAGAGCCCAAACCATCCAGAGGTGACCAGGAGGCACAGGAGCACAATACCAACCCTGGTTGAAGGTACCTGGTCTAGCATGGAAACGAAGAAACAGTAGATGTGGAGACCAGGTGGTGTTCTAAGAACCCAGGAACCTTTCATGAGCTGTTCCAAGCTGGCTGGCGAGTGCAGGAAGGTAAGTGGCTGGCAGGATAACCAACAAGCCTTGACAAATGCAAATAACGGTTCACAGGAGAAGGTGCGTGGTAGAAGACTAGCAAGGTCTGTGGGACTAACCCAGCAGGGTTGAATCAGAACCCAGGCCTCAGCACACTGTAGAGCCAGCAGGAATCGATGGAGCCCCTTCAAGGACCGTCTGGCAGCAGGCACAGAAGGTTGCAAGGAAGCCCACAGGAGACGAAGGCCCACAAATCAGAGGATGCAGGCAGGGTGACGTGCTTGGAGCTGTTCAGTGCTGGAGGCGGGGGCTACTTGGAGCTTGAAGATCTTCAGTGGAAGGAGCCAAGAAACCTTGGCAACACTAAACAAAGATGTGCATAGGGAGGTAGTTTACTTTGGCTGGAGAGGGATTACAGTCTCCCAACTTGCAGGGAGGACTGGTCAGGCCTATTTAGAGCTAACAAACCACCACCTCCTGTGTTGCAGAGCTGGGCGATGTCCGTGGGACAAACAGGATCAGCAAACTGGCTGTCAACATTGATGTGCCTGCACATGCAGGGAAGTGACTCCATTACTTCAAGGGAGAATCTTTCAGGCTAGGATGCAGGCTGAGTCCTTGGTGACTCAAAGGATAAACGACGTAGAAGGATTTTTCCTACCTGGAGCAGTCTAGTAATGGGTCCGGCTTTAAGAAGAGCAGAGTTCCAGTGTTCACCAGCAGAAGAGTATTTGAACAACCTTCAGTGGGAGGCAGTCGGTTCCAGAAGTTGTTGTTGGGATAAATCTAAGAACCCACCCTCAGGAGAGCCCTTATGTAACCCTAAAAAGGTGAAGGACCTATTCTATGGTGAGCTATCTATCAGAGGGGTCAGGGACATTTCTCAGCTGTTCTAAGCAGTAAGATGCTTCCAGTGGCCAAGATTCAACATGGCAGATCAAGTGGCCAGCAGGAGGAGCTCTGGTAACTCCCCTGTCCTTTGTGTAGATCATGTCAGAGAGAGAGCCAAGAGCTCCTGAACTCTGAAAAACTGGATTATGCATGGAGGGCACCAATTGTGCCCTTCAATGCAGTTTGACAGCTCTGGGAAGCACCCCATGCTACCTAATACTAAAGTAGAGGTGGTTATACCTTCTTTCACAGGAAATCAATTGTTCAGCTTCCCCTGTCTGAGAAAAGCTCATCAGCAGGAGGGAAGAACACTGTCTAGGGTGGAAGCAGCGCAGGCTGGTAGTCAGACACTTTAAGGCTACACAGGTAGTTATTGGGGGGGTCATCTAAGGAGCCCCCAGTGCATGGGATCATGCATCTAACACTGGAATCGGTGTAGTTGCATGATTCCAACATGTTTCATACGAAACATGACCAGGTTAGGTAGGTCAGCCAATATGTAGTTAGACATCTCAACTTGCCAGTGTCCACTACATACCTTATAATGGCTGTCCCACACTTACAAAGCCCAGAAAATGGAGTCCGGGGTTTGTAGGTGTACCTCTGCTCATGCAGGGGAACCAACACACTTAGAACCATGCACCCTGCCTTTGGACTGATGGGCCTACCTTAGGGGTGACTCATAGATTTTAAGTGCAGTGACTGTGATATAAGGCAAACCTTATATCTGAAGTGAACGGTGCATACACCCTGTCAAGCAAACTGCAATGGCATCCCTGCAGACGCAGTTTGCATTGGCTACTATGGTAGGCACAATACATGCTGCAGCCCATAGGAGACCCCTGGTGTACCAATGCCCTGTGTACCTCAGTACCATATACTAGGAACATACAATTGGCTAACAGCTGGTGAGAGCGGCTGCTGAGGCTACGCGCTTCCCTGGCTCTTAATTTTAAACTTTTTACACTTTAGAAATATCGCGCTGTGTTTCTGATTTTATTTTGTCATTTGTATTGGTTGTTGAATTGTTGACTTGCTAACAATTTAGTACCTACCTGCCTCAGATCGCCGCTCCTCGGCGCAACGTCTCCCTTTACTTTTCTGTACCTTGGCTCCAGGCACCGATCCGCCACGGCTTGTGCCGTTTGCAGCGGCGGTGGCCACGCGAGCTCGAAATCCCTTCTCCGCCCCTCATCCTCACTTCCGCCCTGCTGGCCGATTGGCAGGTCAGCGGGCTAGTGTTTTGGATTAGTTATTACTTAAAAGCACTGCGCAGCCGGCACTCGGCGCTAACAGCTGGTGAGAGCGGCTGCTGAGGCTACGCGCTTCCCTGGCTCTTAATTTTAAACTTTTTACACTTTAGAAATATCGCGCTGTGTTTCTGATTTTATTTTGTCATTTGTATTGGTTGTTGAATTGTTGACTTGCTAACAATTTAGTACCTACCTGCCTCAGATCGCCGCTCCTCGGCGCAACGTCTCCCTTTACTTTTCTGTACCTTGGCTCCAGGCACCGATCTGCCACGGCTTGTGCCGTTTGCAGCGGCGGTGGCCACGCGAGCTCGAAATCCCTTCTCCGCCCCTCATCCTCACTTCCGCCCTGCTGGCCGATTGGCAGGTCAGCGGGCTAGTGTTTTTCTTCCTCTCGTACTTAATGACGCAATGGCGGAAGCGCAGCGGACGAGCGCAGCGGGAGCGCCGACTTCGCGCCGAAGTCGTGCCAAAGTCCTGCCCGTCTGCGCCCGTCCGGGCCAGGCCGGGACCAGGGCCATACCATCATGCCCATTTGCGTACTTACTCCTCGCAAGTTTTACATTCCTTATACGCTGGCTATTCACTTGACTCCGCAACACTTGCATGTATCACAGCACATGGTATTGCTCGTCCTGGTCCCTCCCTGTCCGGGCCTAGTCCTACTCCTTTTACTATCATACCGCCTGCCCCTAGCCCATGCGCCCCTACCCCTATCCCTGCCATTTCCGCTTTTTTGCTGAGCACCAGATCCGCAGTGCGGCACCAAACTGACATCTTTCATCTGCTGGACACGGAGAGCCCTGACTTGCTCTTCCTAACGGAAACCTGGTACCGTCAGGACTCCCTTCCTGATGTCCTGGCGGCGCTTCCCCCTTCGTACTCTGCCCTCCGTGCCGACCGTTCAAACGGGAAGACGGGGGGTGGAGTTGCTCTAATATCACGCGAGGGGCTACACTTTCAGACGTTGGCTTCTTTCCCCTTGCCAACGTCAGATTGTCTAGTAGTACGTTCCATTTCTTTTAAAACCCCTCTAACCTGTGTTCTGGTTTATCGCCCTCCCCAATCTTCCCCTGGTTTTATTACTTCATTGCAGGAACTCTTAGGCACCCTGTCCATTAATAACGCCTCAGTGATAGTTCTTGGAGATTTTAATTTTTGGCCCGGTGATCCTGCTGAGGATGCAATATCTAAAGAATTTACCGCATTACTCCTCAGCTTGAATTTCTTGCAACATGTCCATACTCCTACACATAGGCAGGGGCACATACTCGACCAGATATGGTCCCTTAACATCCCCATTTCGGCGCCCTCGGTATTGCCATGCGCTTGGTCGGACCATCATCTTTTGTCCTTTTCGCTGGCCCTTAACACCCCAGCCCCCCCACGCCATCCTAAAAACATTTGGCCCCGGAACTGGAGTCGAGTTGACATCCCCACCTTGTGCAGCTCACTCCGTTCCTCCCTCCCGGCCTTCGAGGGTCTGACTCTACATTCTCAGGTTACCACATTAGATGATTGGCTCGTTAAAACCTGTGACCACATAGCCCCCCTTAAACGGGTAACCATCAATCGTGTCCATAACGCCAAAAAGTGGTTTGGTCCAGCCCTAAAAGCCAAGAAACTTACAGTGCGACAAGCCGAACGCGCTTGGCGTTGTGCCTACTGTCCTTTAGCTAGGCAGCTTTATGTTACAGCTCTGTCTGAATACAAGTGTGATATCTTAGCCGCAAAAAAAGACTACTTCACTGGACGCATCCTGGCGGCTGAGAACCAGCCTCGAGAGATTTTCGCGATGGTCCATGAGCTGGCGGCTTCCGACAGGACTCAGTCAAAAATTCCCCCTTCACAGACTCTGTGCAACTCCCTTAATGAGTTTTTTATAGAAAAAGTGGCTATCATTAAGGCAAATATTCCCCCCCCATCACCCTCCTTTTGTGAGTGCCCCATTCCCACCAACAGTCAGTCTTTAGCCTATATTCCCCCTCTGACTCTGGACTCACTCCCCCCTCTTCTCAGACGGGTGAAATCTGGCTCCCCCGCTGATATCTGCCCAGCACGTATATTAAGTCAGATCTTTCTAGATTGTCCCTCCCCTGCCCTCACCCTACTAAACGAATCATTTGAACAGGGCATTGTCCCTCTTCCTTTCAAGGCTGCTACGATCATCCCCATTCTAAAAAAAAACTTGGGGCAGACCCCGGTGTCCCGGCTAATTACCGGCCAATTTCTCTCCTCCCTTTCCTAGGGAAGATTGCTGAGTCCCATCTTACTCAGGTCTTAAGCTCCTTCATCGAGGATAGCAATTATCTTGCCCCCTGCCAAGCAGGCTTTCGCCCCCGCCATTCCACAGAGAAGGTGGTCATTTCAGTTCTGGACCGACTCAGGGAGGGATTGGACTCCAACGTGCCCCAGGCCCTTGTTTTATTAGATCTGTCCGCCGCCTTTGACACGGTGGACCACTCCATCCTTCTACGCCGTGTCAGGTCGGCGGGCATCGAGGGCCCCCCTTTGGCCTGGTTGGAGTCCTTCCTGTCTGATCGCTCCCAGGCTGTCCATCTGGCAGAATTTGCTGCTCCTTCTCGTGAAATCACTTGTGGGGTCCCCCAGGGCTCTTCCCTTTCCCCCTTACTTTTTAATTTATATATTTTCCCTCTCATTTTTGCTTTGCAGCACATGGAGGTCGCGGTGTACAATTATGCGGATGACCTCCAACTCATTTTTGATTTGTCCCCGACCTCGCCAGGTCAATCCAGCTTCCAGTCCGTGATGTTATTTATCCGTGATTGGATGAATACGAACCATCTCAAATTAAATCCGGACAAAACGGAGCTGGTTTTGACAGGCGGTGTCGCTAATCCTTGGTCACCCCTCTTCTGGCCCCCATCTTTAGGTACCCCCCCACCCCTTCCCCATCAGTTAAAACGCTGGGCATTACTCTTAATCATCAACTTACACTTCACTCGCACATCAGTTCAGTTGTTTCCTCTTGTTTTTTTTCCCTACGAACTATTAGGAAAATATCCCGCTTTTTTTCTGTTCCCGCCCTCAAATTGATCATAATGGCCATGGTTTTGTCAAAAATTGATTACGGGAACATCGTCTTTAATGGTGCTCCCGCCTACGCTCTCCACCGTCTTCAGCTGGTCCAGAACCAGGCAGCTCGCCTGGTTTATGGCCTGGCTAAGTCACATCACTCCACCCCCCTCTTGAAAGCCCTCCACTGGCTCCCTATTAAGCAGCGGGCACTGTTCAAATTGGGATGCCTCACTTTTCAAGCCCGAGCGGGCACCGCCCCGGCATTTATCAACTCTGCCGTTACGAACTATTGCCCGCCAAGAGCTCTCCGTTCCTCTTCTCTGGCCTTGCTGGCAGTACCACGCTTTAAGAAGAAAAGAGCTGGTGGTCAGAAATTCTCAGTTCTGGCCCCCATCTTCTGGAATGCCCTCCCTCCTTCAACAAGACTCCTACCGTCCTACATGGAATACCGCAGGGCCTTAAAAACCCTTCTGTTCCAGCAAGCGTTTACTGGCTAGCCACTTTTCTCTGTCTGCTTGTTTTTACCACTGTTGCTCCCAGCGCCAAGAAACTGCTTAGTACACGAGCGCTTTATAAATGTTTTTAAATTCAAATTAAATTGTACCCCAGTATGCCAATTGTGAGGTGTACAAAGTACTTACCAGTAAAATTAAAGGAGACAACACTGCCACTGAAGTCTTGGTTAGCGTGGTCAAAGTTAACCACAGTCAAAAAACGCAGACACCAGGCAAAATATGGTGGTATCTATGCCAGAAAGATCCTACTTTCCTATACTGTACACCTGTCTTTTCTCATCTGGACTAGATTGCTGATCAGACCTGAGCTACAAATTTCTTGTTAAATTAAATTGCCATATCAAAAACGTAACTTAGTTTAACTGCAAGCGAAGCCTTTGCATAACTGTGCAAGGTTCCAATCTCGGTTAACTGAAGGAGAAATTTTCCTCACTTGCAACAAAACCCGGTAATGTTAAAAGCAAACTGAATGAAGATTAAAGTGCAACAAATGTTAAAATCACTATTTTCTTAACAGGTTTAGGAACTGCTGCGAACTTCACATTTTAGCATGTAGATAAATATAATAAAAACACATGGAAACATTGTTGTTGGTTATCTGCCCTCCTTGAATTTGTTTCATAAGTCACCATGTTGGCAGTTAGGCCTGAGCAATATGACCTGTGCAAAACTGCCCCAATTCACACCTAATCACTTAATTTTCTTCTGTACTACATTGGGCAAATGACTGGCTTCAGATGCTGGCCTGGACAATGGGTGGTAGGAATAGAAGAGAACTTAGCTTCCCCACCAGTTTGTCATCTCCCTTTAAAAAGAAGGACACCCAATTTCTGTGTAGGGAGAGGATGCCTCCAGATTAGAGGACCCCTTTGAAGCATTAAATGGAAGTAATTTATCAGGACTGTGGTAATACACAACAGAGTAGCTACTTAATCGACCAAACATAAAGCACCTTGGGGGCCTCTAAAAGAGGCAGGAGAGTGCTAAAGCAGTTCTACAATACAATGCAATGCAGGTGAGGGGCTAATTGAAAGGCCTGACGGTCGCTATTTACGGCAGACTGTGTCTGACAAGCTCTAGGCGTACAGCGCCCAAAGGAAGCACACAGGTCCTCGGTGCTCAGGTGGGTCCAGTGTCATAGCGGGTGCCTGGGGGGAAAGGGGATTGGGAAAATATAAGGGGCATAGAGAAACACAATGCTTATTTCAAACATCCCAACAACGGCCTTATATCCACTCACACTCTTTTTTAAATGTTATAAAATGTAAATACACGTTTTGCGGACTTTCCTTATTTTATGCATAGTCAGAAAGCACACAAGGGTACTCCTCTCGGTATCCCGGTGTCTTTCTCCATTAATATGTGTCTTTATATATGCATGCATGTTGAGCTGATTAAAAATATACACAGGTACTTTCTAGATATTACCTGCCAAAGCGGCTCCTTTGCCCTCATTCTTTTGTTACAAACATAACTTTTTGTCGACAAGCTTCATCGTTTCCCAGCTCCGGACACGCTGAGCAGGTCCCCAAACTGCAATTATCACACGAAAAAAAAAGTCACCACACCCACCGTCTCTTATAAGACGCTGAATGACTCGGGCCAGCCTTCCTCCCCGCCCTTTGTAGAAGCATTTTCTCCTGCCAGTGCGAAAGATGTCACCCACTTTATTTAGCTCATTTACTGCATCTTTGTCCTTTTGCATTAAATACACGGAAGAGATGCCTTGAACAAAGGTCTACAGTGAGTTTGGGGCCTGGTTTCAACCAGAGTACATAAGCCAGGATGTAAAGGGGAAGTCGGCAGGAAGATATAATTACAAAAATAGTCACTGTACAATTGGTTGTCACTTTTTTTAATTTCCTATATTTACAATCTAGAACTGGTACAACAAAAGTGATGTACCCAGGATTACAATTTTTTTTTTAAAGTTGTAAATCTAGTATTAGGGCACTTGGCCAACAGTATCCAGTCAACATCAGTAAATTTTTTATTTTCTTCCAAAGATGTCAAATCACTCCTTGTAGGGTGTGTGGCAGCTCAGCCAATTCAGATTTTTGATGCTAGAAAGTTAGTTAGTCAATGGTTGTTTGTTTATTGCTAGGGTTTAGTTGTGCGTTGCTTGTGCCTGTGAAACCTTCTGATGTATGCTACAACTGTTTTGTGACTCTCTTTGTCACTTTGTGGCCTTTTGTCATCTGAGACACTTTTAGACTGTTCTAGCATCATAGGCAACACCATTATGGGACTTGTAGCTTTACTTTCAAAATAAAGACAAGCTGAAAAAATCTAAGTACGCAAAGTACTGATGATTCAGAAGTCACGACCGGATAATGCTTATCGTACCATAGTGTAGAGTCTATATAGTTTGCAGTACTCCAGTGGGACACAAAGTGACAAGGGACATCTTCAGCCAGTCCTTAATTTTTAAGCCAAAAGTAAATCACATTCTGGAACGTATAGTTTTTGTTTGTAACAATATGAGTGTGGGCTACAAATGTACAGCTTAAGAACTTGTGTGTTTATAAAGTGCTGTGTAGATCTTGACTGTATTTCAGCACTGCACATAAACAATGATGCAGTAACCCAACTGAATGTATGTAATGGTATTATGCTGACTTGCTGGGGTAGGAAAAGAGATATTCACAGATATAAGGGACCTTCCTGGAAAGAAAAAAACAGCGGCAGAAAGGGTAAGGTGTCCTACTTGTGAAGTAAAAAAGAGCTTTACACTGCAGTAATTGGGCTTGCTGGGGGGACATAGCTCTGAAGTAAAAGAAAACTTTACACAGGATAAATTGACCTGCCTATGGCAGTAAACAGGTGATGGGTGTAGAAATATGAGGACATACCCAGAAGTGAAAAAGAGCAGCTGTACATATGAATGCAGGGGCCTGCCTGAGAAGCAAAGGAAACCTACCACAGGAATAAGGAAACTACCTGGGAAGTAAAAGAGAACTGTACACAGAAATAAGGAGAACTGCCCAGGTAGTAAAAGGGGAATCTACACAGAAAAGAGGGAAATACCTCTGAAGTGAAGGAGCAGATTTACAGAGGATAAATGAACCTACCTTGGAAATAAAAGACTGATGTAAATAGAAATAATGGGACCTACCTGGGAAGTAAACAAACTCACATGGTTTGCTAAATAGCAATTAATGAAGAGAAAAATATATTTTCCCAGATCAGAAGAAATATCATTTGTGCATAGGAACGCCTGCCTCATTTACGCATGAGGATGTTCAAGATTTCCTGGAATACTAACAGATGTTTTTGTGAATAATATAAAAGTCCAACACCTCTTCAAATTAAGTTGTTTGTCAAGGGTGTGGTTCTTTGAGACTGTGAACTCGAGAACACACAATTTGTCAGAAGCATGAAAGGTCAAATCAGCCCTGCAAACATACCATTGCCAGACCTTTCTTTATGACAGATTACTGAGCAACTTTAATCTTAGAGACACAAATGGTAAGAAACAGTAGGCATCATATTGATTATGTCAGAGGTAGGTGACTCGAAAAGCTTGTGAGAATAAAGCAACGTCAATCGCGAGGCACACTGTGCATGGGGAACACTTACCCAGACTCCAGTTACACTGACTGTCAAGATGTCTCCCTGTTCCACTCAGTAGGAAAGTCCGCGTGTGTTTACATGAATATCGTTTTAATTGTGAGCATCAAGTAACAGTAACGGCCAGAGCTGCCAACTTTGATACAGGGGAACTGGGTAAGAGTCTCGGCATCGGCTGAACATCCTGTGATTCTGGGCAAATTATTTAATCTCCAAGCGCCTACCAAAAGTGAATATATCCTTGTTAATGTAACTGGTGCTCATGGAAAGTGCTCTAATATCTTCTGGTTGAGTTAGGGCTATATAAACCTACAGAAAACAAATAGAAACATACAGTACAAAAACACAGCATCCAAATATTAGAAACAGCGGAAGGGACCAAATATAATAACCGACTCCTCAAAAAGTAATGAAGTTTTCAACAAAATTAAATCTGTAATTGAAGAATTTTAAACCTATCAAAGTTTAAAATCCCCACTCCTCCGAGGATTTCCAGCTTCCATCCTTCCATTCGAGTCAGTGGGCAGAGATATAGTTACATAGTGGGCGGGGACCAAAGGGTGGTGTCAAATCTATATACATCACACGTATCAATTTATTGGACTGGAGAGGAAGTGCTGCTGCTTTACTGAGCTTGATGCAACAAAAGGCAGTGTGCTTACACACCAGATTCTCTACTGCAGGCAGGATTGGCTTGCATTTCTTTTTGTTGGCAAGGAGACGGGAGGGTGCAGATGGGAAAACCGGGATGGTCCGCTCCAGCCGCTCCCAGGGCCAGTGAGCTCGAGGGAGGGGGGGGGGCACTCAGGTCCTCAACTGCTCCACAGTTTGATTGTATGCACGCAAAATCAGTAACACTCGGTTTAAACCGGGTCAGCTGATTTTCAGCCGGTAGGGTATTGTGGATCACAATTTTTATTAACCAATTTCCAGACAGTATATCTATACCTTTTCATGGAGCCTAGCAATATTCAAACTGAGCTAGATAGGATGCACAGAAAGGGCACCATAGGAGGGGATACTGTTTGGCCCAGTGACTTCCCAATGTAGAGATTCTTGGATGTAGCAAAACCCCCAACTTAATGCACAAGCACATCCACTCCTGCCTCCCATTTGTGGTCCAAGGGTGGCCCTTAAAGTATCTGAGTTCCTCTGTACGGCCATCCAGCTTGATGAAAAAAAGGGAAATCGGTCTTGTAGATAAAAAAACAACCTTGTTGCATCAGACATGTAAAAGAAGAACTGCATATTATTTTGGCTGGGCTCAGTACAGAAGGGTCCACTGTGCAGGCAAAAGTCAATACTCGCTGGCTTCAAATCATCAGTTGGGAAATACTTAAAATTATGAACAGCACTGAGATCAGCTTTAATTAGTGCAAATCCGCCTCATGGTGATGCAGCATTGGCATGTGCTAAACTTAATGACCGCGATAGAGGTAAGGGTGTGTGCCAAGATTGTTGAGTCATGTTGCAGGTTTATCCCAGGGAGTGACCTGGACGATGGGACATTGACTTTTACGATCCACGCACTGCACTGTTTACAAAGAGACATGTGTGAGTAGGGATGTCCCCCTGAGCAGGAGTGGTTCTCGAATTGGTTCTCCTGGCCGCCCTGCTGGCTTTCTGAATTGTACACTTCATTTTTGTTGGTTTTCATCGTGTTCTTGTTTGTGTGTGGCTCTATGCAATTCGTGATTTCCTGCTGTAAAAATGCAGGCCTCAAATTGGATAGAATGCAAGTAATTAGGAAAAATAAAAATTGTCAAAAACGAAAAACTCAGTCTCCCAATAAAGTAACTGTTATGAAATATGAGATAGATAGTGTAGTTAAAAATTCAACTGGAGGGGGGAATGTTAGTATTGAAAAAGTCAATATCAATATGAATAACAATAATTTCATGATTAAAAATGAAATCATATCTTTATTGATGCATCGGCCCGTTGTGAATTCTACGTCAACCCGAGTCAGAAATATGGAGATATGCAGGCCCTGAGACCCAGGCTCATGGTCACTGATTAACAGACCACAGGTGGGGTGGTATGTAGCCAGCGGACAAATGTGCAAACAGGAAATGTCAGATCAATCCCACAGATAGGCGCAGCAACATCACAATTGTCCAGGGAGGATGAGCTCAATAAAGCACACTTGGCCAGAGGGGTGTGCGCATTCCCAAAGCACCATAAAATCAGAAGCCACATGAAGTTAGGAACACTTAGCCAATCAGGACACAGCACACACAGTACAAGCAGTGATCACACGCTTCATATGCTGGACATCTAGACATGATACACACTGGCCGCATTGCGTCCACTCAAGGTCAAGACCCACCTAGATTCCTCATCCAATACATTACTTTATGGCTTCAAAGACAGAGATTCACATTCCTTATCAAAAAAGGTTTGCCGGAACTATTCATTTGCATTCAAGGAACTGCATGAAAATCTATGCTAGACCAACTGTGAATTGATACAGTCCTCAGATCCTATGCCTGTGACTGTGCTCCATGTCGCATTGTTTAATTAAACAAACTGTACCTGTTTTGCCAAACGTGTGTTGCCTCATGTTTTTTGAAGAATTACATGTTTGAGCAACATGTTTGTGATTCTCTAGGGGGAATACACAAAGTCCAGCTGTCACCCACCCCAGACTGGTCAGAGACAGGCAGCAGACACCAAATAAGAAAATGACAACTTTCTGCAATTGAAAATCCCACTTCATCATAAATTGTGATTTTAAATTGTAATTCTAGAGACACCACACATAGAGAGATAGGCCTTGGAATAGGGAAAATCAACTTTGGTAGTTTTCCACTGCCAAGACATGTAAGCCTTAAAAGTACATGTCCTGCCTTATAGATATATTGCACCCTGGCCTCTGGATTTGACAGGTCATACCTTAGGGGTGACTTATATGTATCAATAGGGAAGGTTTGGGCCTACAAAAATTGTGTTTTGCCAGTTCTTCATGGCAGTGTAAACTGCACACACAGGATGTGCAATGGCAGGCCTGAGACATGGCTAAAGGGCTGCTTAAGTGGTTAGCTCAATCAGTGGTGCAGACCCACTAACTGCATTCAATTTACAGTCTGTAGGTAAAGGGGTACCACTTTACTAGGGGTTTATATTTATATTAATTATGCTGATCGGCGATGAACTAATATTACCATGTTTAGGGGAGAGAGCACAAGTACTTTAGTATTGATTAGCAGTTGTAAGGTGCACATAGTCCTAGTGCCAGCAAAAACAAGATCAGAAAAATGGAGGGAGGCAGGCAAAAGGTTGGGCCAAAGACTACATGGAAGCTGACAGTTCTAACACCCTCTATTTCATTGACCTGGTTTAAGCAAATATTGCCTGTGTCAAGGCTTACCGGCTTCTACCACACTGATCCAAACTAGTGAATCTCTCCCTTGCTCAAAGAGTGGACATAGGGCACGATAATGAGCTGCACAGAACTTGTAATTTCATAAATTATTCTTACCATGCACCAGTGCTGTGCAATTATGAGTTAAAACCCATGGAATGTGGAATTATTATGTGGGATCATGTTTACCAGTTGTAAAACCACATACATAGTATGTACATTTACCACTCAGTGGTATCTCTTAGAACTGATGATATATTAGTGTGGCCACCTATAATTGGCAGAGGTAAAGATTGTTCACACATTCATGTGTGTGTGTGTGTGTGTGTATGTGGTTCTTTTTGTCTATGTATGTATGATGTGGTTGCAAATGAAAACCAAAAAGTCACTGGAACACACTCCATAACTTGCACAAAACCCATGCAAACCGTAACAAACACAACAAATGCAATTCTCATAACCTCACTAATAATTAGTTTGATTTTATTTAATTATATTTCCCTTTAAGATGTTATTTATTTGTATCAGTATTGTGACCTTTTAAGCATTGCATTTGGTGTATGGCTTGCATGGCTCTTGTGCTGGTTATGGTTTGTACTCTACACCTTAACTTGTGAATTTTAGTGGGTTTTTTATTTTAATTTGTAACCATAAATGCACTTTAACTGCATTGCTTAGGTGCTTTAAATTGAATTTTGTACTAACATTAAATGAACTGTTATCTATTAGTAATAAATTCCCACCTAAATAAAAAAACAAATTATCATGCATTGTAAATTATTAAAGTGGTGTATAAAATAAATTAAAAGTAATTCTGCCATTTGAAGATGATTTTGTGGTTTTGTCACGCACCAAAATCGCGATGCATAAACTCCTTAATGCATTTGAGGATTATTGTAACACCAAGAAGCTTCAGATCAACAACTTGAAAACAAAGTACATGATCCTAAAGAGTTGTGTTAAACGTAGGAGTGCTTTTAAAACATATAGAATTCCTTTAGAGCCACGAGAACTTATGATCTTGGAGTAAGATTATACACAAGAATTGTCCTTGTCTGCTCACTTACTAAAAAGCAAAGCCACGTTTAGCCAGTATGCCAGCAGAGTTCTTAGATTTGCTAACAGTCAAGGCTGCCAATTTTTAGGCCCTGCCCTCAAGGCATATCTAGTGCAACCCATTGCAGTTGTGTCTTAGGGCAGAGTTGTGTGGCTATGAAAAGGCTAAGGATCAGAAAAACGTGTTTTTAGCTAACTTCTTCATCTTGGCCTAAGGACTCCTATGGATTCACTGAGGCTTGAGCTGGGCAGTAAATCAGTTGAGCAGCATGTAGCACTCATACCCCTCCTTAATTAGATATGAATATGGACATAACATGAGCTGAGCCATTACTTGGGAACAGTGGTCTCCCACCAATTCAATCAAACTATCCTAGTACAATCATTTAGCTATCACGCTGAACACAATAGCCTGCCCAGAATTTTGGCTCCAACCTGAGAGCATGACTGAAGCAAGTTGGCATAATGTAAAGGAGAAGTTTCATGATTGCAATCTCAGCCCCCACATTTGTATCTCATTTCCAAGTTTTCAAACCTTTTCCTAAATTTGGACCTTACTTGGACATGCTCTATCCAGAACTGAAATGGGCTCAATACATCAGATTTAGATTAGGCATCGTGCCAGTCAGACCTTTTACGAGCACTTGGAAAAATGACAACCGTAACCCACCCACCTGCAGTTGTGAGTTCGAGGGAGGTTGAATCGTTCACACATTTTAGGTTGCTTTTTCTTTCACTTTGGAGACTCCAAGATTTTACCTCTGCCGCCTTTTTTTCACTCACATCATTGGGCATTGTAAGGATTATTTGGCTTTATGCATGCAAACATACTCTGAATACATTTTCATCTTATATGTATGTAGCATGGAGGGCTACTAGACCCCCAGGGGCCCATTATGATGGCGGGGGCAATCCGCCCGCCATCCACTCACGTTTTCCCCCCGCGATATTAGTATGGCGGGGGGACTTCGGCGGACGGAAAGACCGTCCGCCGCTTTTCCGCCCCAGTCGCCTTGCGGCCGGGGCGGAAAAGGAATAATATGGTGGCGGTGTCTATCAGACATCGCCAGTCATATTATCATGGGCATTTTTCAATCCAGCATTGCCGCTGCTGTGGGAGGTATTTTCATACTTGTCAGCGAGAGAAAAGCAGTCTTGGCAAGGTGAACTGGAACATCGACTCACTGTGGTAATACCAATGAACACATGCAGACTAATAAGGCAAGTTCACAGCACAACACGAATTGCTGAACTACATGAACCATAAGGCTGAGTGAGCCACACCCACTGAGGTGTTGAAATACTTTTTTTAAGGAGAAAAAAGAGGCTGCCTCACTGTGATACAACGCCATGAGGAAGGGAGACTTGAACCTAAAATGTGTCTGGCATCACTGTTTGTGCTCTGGTAACCAGTATACAAGTCTGCTGCTGCAAATAAATGTGTGAATAAGAAAACATGCCTGTATTGGCTCTCTGTTTGGGACAACCTGTCTCCTGAATAGATATATATATACACACACACACACACACACACCCACACGCACGCACACACACACATACTCCAGGTTGACCTCTGCACTCGCAGGTGGGTGCTTGTCCACGCAAGGTTGAAATCTCCTATTAAATAGTAGTTCCAAAAGATTAATGGTCAGCACTCATGGGAGAGGGATATCCAGCTTCTAATGAAAGAAAGGTGCAAACAGACGCGTTTCTGTGAATGCCATTGTGGCACATAGTTAAATACAACAAAATTCATTGGTTAACTGGAATTCATTATCGTAAACAAAGGACTAACATACAAGTACTTGTGCAATTCAAAATCCACTAAGAATACGCCATCTTGCAGTATATCTTGGTTCCGTCAATTCATGTGCATTTTATCGAACAGAGGTCCATTATAATCATTGTACTATGTTAACATTTCATTTGTACTATTTACTTATCCATATAATAATAATACACATGCATATTGTATAGAATCTCAATACACAAGACCAATTCATTTTTTTGATTATTACTATCTCTGTTGTTCTTAACCTAAATGGGTACTCAGGGATCCTAACTGAGTTGCAATGCTATGATGCCCTGTATGGGCTAGTGACTTACTGCATGTGTTATATCATGTTATACTTTACATTAGTATTAAGCATGATTTGCTGTATTTGATGTCTTGTAATAATGTCCTGTAAGGGAGTTCCCCATATATCGACCAACTAGTCTGTTGGGTGCATGTGCTTGATACACAACATATCCACAGTGATCCTGTATATATCACAGGAGACCCGAGGGTAAACTAATGTGAATTGCAGTAAATTCATGGTTGTCTATAGATATCAACTAAGATGACGAATAACACACAAGGAAAATCTCCAAATGGTGGTGAATTAATTATAATCATCACTGGGCGCAACAAATATGGATGAGATCTCATCCAATCAATTTCAACTATATAGGAGATTACATCTAAAGTCTGAGGAGAAAGTTGTGCCTCATCAATTCTAACACATTTATAAGTGTACCAACAACTCTTCTCCACTGTTCAAGCCTCTGGGTGTCTTGGTTTGCATATCTATAATGTATCTAGATTCAAACCTGCTGAGTTTCAACAATCTGTCCAGTCCTCTGACATCTAGGGGTACATGATCTATTCAAAAAACCTTGCAAGATTTCTATTGCTTCCAATGTTAGGATCTTCCCATGTCCAGACATAAGGAGTGAAGTTGTGTACTCTGGGGCAGCATCACCACGGTGTTCTTTCCCCAGGGTCCCTACTATCCTACTTGCCATAGCCATCCCACTCGGCTACAAGATTACACGAAAGGATTGCACCAACAGACCAGGAGGAGGAATCGCTATCGTCCACAGTAATACCCTCAGAATTTCAACCAGCACCGAATACACCCCCAGCACTGCCAAACAGTTTCCCATGCTATTTCCACGAATATGTAAATGTCCATTAATTTCACAAATTCAGTGTGTGCTAACACAATTGCAGAAATTGTAAAGTAAATTGAATTGGCTGATCTATTTACCATAGCCTGGGCAATGCTACGAACTTTAGAGAACGTAGTAAACCCCCAAAAAATCTACACAACAAATTTCTGCCACTATACGACCCCAAATGTGGAGCATAATTCAAAAGAAGAATCTCCTCTGCATTTATCACGTCCTCCAGAAACAAATGACATCCCTTAGGGGTCTTTGCGACCCCGTCTCAAGCATTGTGACCCCATGCATAAGAGGCCGTTAGCCAGGAACAAAAGTTAAACAGTGCTCTTGCAGTCTTTTTAAAACTTTAATTATCCTGCAACAAACAGGAACCTTTGGCTGACTGGGATAAACTCAGCAGTGAAACTGACACTGCAATGAAAAAAAAAGATACCACCATACTGAACTTGGGGCCCTACTATAAACTGCCATTGCAGTGTGTTTTGAAGGGATGTCCTCAAACCAAAAGTAACAATTGCAACATAACTAATGTATTGTTGCTAGTTGAGAGCGCTGGAAAAAAGGATTCTAAATATCTCTCACTCTCTCATGCATTGTCAGGTGAGAGGGAGGGAAAGGACACATTAGTAGATGACCAGCCAGTTGAGAAACAAAAAGAGATTAAGAAAAAACATCACAAAGACAAGTGAGAGATTACAGCAATAGGCAAAATATAGACACCAGAGGCAGAGAGGGAAACTCAGATGATAGATGAGACAGGCGAACAAATGAGAAAGACACTGATAAGAGAGAAAGAGATAGAGGGAGAAGCAGGTGTTACAAAAAGACAGTCTGCCGTCCACGCCTTAACATCATGCACAAAGAATTAAAAGAAACACGAAGCAGTGACGTTTGATGTTAAAAAAGTGCAGGGAAATAGAATTCCACCTTGTGCAATATGTAATCATAAAACCTAGTAATAATCCCTGCTTGAACAAATCGTGTATTCCTAGTCAATTATTTAGTTTCAATGAGTCTCCTTGTTCTACATAATCACATATGAGCAGTGCTGGAATTAGAAAAAATGTATTCCGGGAATCTATACATTCCAGGTCAAGGTGTGGCAGAAGAAACAGGTGGAGTCACGGGGCGTTAAAGCAGAGCCTGACAGCTAACTTATACATTTGTTAAAGAAAAAAATCTTCTGCAAAAATATTGACAAATGTTCAATTCACCCATGTTGACCTGGCAGGTTACAGTGCGGACTTTAATAAAATATGTTCAAATAAGCCCACCATTGGATGGTAACATATCATATGGAGTCTTCAAACCCCTGTTGGGCAAGGCGGTAAAAACGTTCTGGTTACAGGAAAATCTCCGGGCTTTATAATTTCGGACCCATGTATTATGCACTTTTGAATGGGAAAGACGCTTTTAGCTTAAAGCCTTTATTTAGAGATCTCATCTGCATGTGCATAGCTATCAAGAGGTGGTTAATCAATGCTTCCAGGGCACAGATAGCAGGTTTACTGCCTGTTTCGTGAAAGTTAGGGACCCGAATGAAGCGAGACTTGACCACCAAAAATCTTTGGAAGACTTGACTTGTACTCCATTGTACTAGTTTAGCTATAGGGGAGACAGGTCGGGGATTCCCTCCTCGGACGTCACCTACCCAGTCGGTATTCAGCTAAACTTCCTTTTGTCTCCCCTGTCGTCTCTTCCCGCATCCTCCCTCAATTTTTGTCTCCTCTCCCAATGTATTGAGACTGAACTATTGTGTCAAATGCCCGATGGAGATACCTGGTTTAGCTATAGGGGAGATGGACCATGGACTCCCTCCTTGGTCGTCACCTACCCAGTCGGCCGTTAGACAGACTTCATTTCGTCTCTCCCTGTTGTCTCTTCCCTATCCCCACTTTCTCTCCTTCCATGCCCCCTCTGCTCTACGCTCCATTTATTTTGCCCTCCATGGTCCTTTAATTGCTTTTCCCATTGAGACCGAGCTATTTGGCCAATGCCCGGTGGAGTTACCTGATAGCTATAGAGGAGATGGGTTTTGGGATTTCCCCTCGACCGTCACCTACCCAGCCGGACTTTGGACAGTCTTTCCTTTCGTCTCTCTGCCGTATCTCCTTCCTAACCCTTTACCCTTCCCCCTTCCCCTCTACACTTCAATTATCTCATCTTCTATGTCTCTTGCAATTGTTTGTCTAGCAACTGATGTAAATTGGAACTGATGTAATCTTGTAATTGTAATTTTTGTGGAACCTCATGTAAAGCGCTCTGATACCTCCGGGTCTAGCCAGCACTATATAAAACTCTTGAATAAATAAATAAAAATAAATGAATAGAAAGAGAAGCAGAGAGGATGGACTCATGAAAAAGATACATATGAGAGAATAGGGTGAGAGAGATGAGGCAGGAAGTTCAAAGCGAGAGCAGGAGAGTAGGAAACAGCAGCAAGAGTAGTAATAAAGAGACTGGCATGAGAGAACTAAGAAAGAGACACAGAGGGAGCGAGAGGAAGATACGTAGGATAGAAAGAAGAGTATAGATTTGGGAAAACGGGGGAATGAATATCAACTAGAAGGTTTCTGGGGTAACAGTTGTGACCCTTGCTTGCTCTTACCAACCCTGGAACTGCTTTTGTGAGACCCCTGGCATCAGAACTCCATATGGCTACAGTAGGTACAGAGGCGGTCCTCGACTTTGAAGAAAGTGTGACAACAGGTCGGGTCCCCAAACCGTAACTCATGGGGCATTTTCCAGAAATACTTTGAGAATGCGCCATTAGAAGACATTCTCCTCTACCACATAATGCACCTTACCGGGTGCGCCACATAGCTGGTCTTTAACACACTACCCTTTTAGACCACATTTGCACTCATTCACTTTAGGTCCTGATGAAAGCCATCTTAATAAAGGGAGCATGGCTGAAACAAGTTGACCTATAAGGATATCGGAGCTACTAAAGACCTCCAGGGATATCCATCTCTCGTTTTTAACCACTGCCAAGGGCCCAGATATTAAAATAGTATTTTCTTTGTTCCGGGACCCTTAGGCCAATTTTGTAACTTATATTCACTCACCCATCATTGCACACTCACTGCACAAACCCTGCTCCGACAACCAAAGTAAAATGTGGGGAGGGCACCCATGACCAAATTGTGGTCCTAACATGCAACAAGCTATTTTTTAATTGAGGCTCACCAATGTATATGGACGGCACTAGGGTCAAAAATTGTGGCACTGGCATATTGAATGTTGTTTTTTTCTAAGGGTGTGTCCATGGCATATGAGATGGAGGGGCTTCCATGCCTCAATGCTGGCTCTGGCATAAAGAAGGTAACTTTTGACATACAGAGGTACAGGTGGTACAAATTTTGGGAAACAAATTGCGTAATCTCTTGGAGAGCATCAGGTTTTATTGGCCTTGCACACAATGAAAGGACTTTAATATTTAATGACCGCCCTTTCAGAGCATATGCCTTATTCAAATCAAATTGATATCATAATTCTTGTTTAGGATGCACTATTTGACCCAATTATGATTCAACATTTTTTGTGGGGGGTCACCCCCTTCGAATTCCCCTTAGAAGAAGTCCAGCTCACCCACTTAAATCTTTCGCTACAATTCAGGGAAAGTATTACGCCCAACCACTTTCAAAGATCCCCAACCGCCCCTGCAAGAACAGAAAGAAAACAGTGTCATAATGAGCACTGCTTACTTCCTGCAGCTTTCTCTGGGACCAAGTCACTATATTTAGATTTTGTAAAATAAATAATTTCAGGTATGCAATGCACATTCTTCGAATTAAATAAAAAAAACAGACAAAAGCAAACACATTTTTGAACAAGTTGCAGCATTGTTTCATTACTCGTTACTCCTCTGTGTGTGTGTTACTCCTGAGGCGAAAAGCCGGGAGGTGTTTATGCTCATTTTAAAAAAACTTGTATTGCTTTTAAACCTTGCTCATTTGCACATTTATTCCACTGGACACTGACCTGATTCCCGGTGCAGCTGAATAATAGCTGTTGGGAAAGGGAACGGACTCGTTTCTTGGCGCCATTGCTCGCCGAGGGAGACGATAGCCACGCCCATCTTTTGCTGGCCACGCCCCCTTCGCCATAGATAAATAGGGCGCGCTGAACGCTAGCGCTGCTCCTCTGTGTGTGTGTTACTCCTGAGGCGAAAAGCCGGGAGGTGTTTATGCTCATTTTAAAAAAACTTGTATTGCTTTTAAACCTTGCTCATTTGCACATTTATTCCACTGGACACTGACCTGATTCCCGGTGCAGCTGAATAATAGCTGTTGGGAAAGGGAACGGACTCGTTTCTTGGCGCCATTGCTCGCCGAGGGAGACGATAGCCACGCCCATCTTTTGCTGGCCACGCCCCCTTCGCCATAGATAAATAGGGCGCGCTGAACGCTAGCGCTGCTCCTCTGTGTGTGTGTTACTCCTGAGGCGAAAAGCCGGGAGGTGTTTATGCTCATTTTAAAAAAACTTGTATTGCTTTTAAACCTTGCTCATTTGCACATTTATTCCACTGGACACTGACCTGATTCCCGGTGCAGCTGAATAATAGCTGTTGGGAAAGGGAACGGACTCGTTTCTTGGCGCCATTGCTCGCCGAGGGAGACGATAGCCACGCCCATCTTTTGCTGGCCACACCCCCTCCCACGTCACCTACTATCACTATATACTATGTGTCAATACCGGAAGCGCAGCGGACGAGCGCAGCGGGCACGCCGATTGCGCGCCGAAGGCGCGCTTAAGGCAAGCTCGTCTGCGCTCATCCGCGACGAGGACGCGCCTAGCGCCACTTACCCTGCCCAATCCAGCCCTCAATCCTCCTGCTACACCCGGGATGCACTGCTTAATTTACAAGGGTACGCGCATGAAGGTAAGCTCTCCTTTGAAGAGACTGCTTCTCCCCTAACTGACTTCATCTACAAGGGCTTAATCGTTGGAGGCCTCTTGAATGTCAGATCTCTACCGAAGCATGCCACTGAAATCAATCTCCTCATAGACTCACACCAACTAGATGTACTCTTTCTAACTGAAACGTGGACACATGCCAATTGTGAGACCGACCTAGCATCTGCCTGCCCTCTTAATTTTAACATTTTACATCTTCCCAGACCCAAAGGCCGCGGCGGCGGAGTTGGTATTTTCTTCCGAGCCGCTTGGCAAGTAAACACCATTGACATAGATCCTGTACCTGGAACTGAGCTCCTTGATCTGACCATAACCTGCCACCCAGGAGCCACCTTCACGGTGATTATCTGCTACAGACCACCAGGGGCTTTTTCCCTCCTGCAACAGCAAGCTCTCCTCACGATCATTACTAACATGGCAACCTCCCATAATAAACTTATTATTCTTGGAGACTTCAATCTCTGGCCAAATGGCAGCCTGGACACAGGCTCAGACAACCTTCTGTTATCCTGTGACAGCGTAGGGCTTCACCAACTGATAAAGGACCCCACCCACTCTGCAGGTAATCGTCTCGATCTCATTTTTTCGAGTCCCGATCTCACGCAAGTAGGCGATATTTTGCCCATGAGTTGGACGGACCACTCGCTCATCAAACTCTTCATCACCAACGCCATAATAAGAAAGCCCAAGTACCACTCTCCACCAAAATTCTCTTACCGAAACTGGAAGGCTTTAGAAATACTCAGCACCTCCACCAAAGTCTTTGAGGTACAGGATAGCTTCTCTCCTTCCAGTTCGGTGGAAAATAATTACAGTTCCCTCAGCTCGAGAATTACATCTATCACGGACTCGGCTGCCCCCTTAAAACACTGTAAACCTAAAGGTAGAGCACCCGCTCCCTGGTACAACGACTCCCTGAAATCCCTCAAATCTGCCTGTAAACAGGCTGAGAGAAAGTGGAGACATGGATATTGTGACAACAACAAAGCCCTCTGGAAAAACCTACTCCGTGATTACAAATCTGCCATCGTAAAGGCCAAATCGGAATACTACTGCTCCACTATAGCTAACGCTGCTAATAGCTCAAAAAGTATATTTCAGATCCTGGACAACATTTTACATCCTGACTGTGTCAAGAACTCCATTCCCCCATCTCAGACCCTCTGTGACAATCTCGCTCGGTTTTTTACCGATAAAATCGAAACCATCATCAACAATTTGGCAACCCCCCGTCACATAATCATCCTACCTCTTCCGGAGTCGGCCCCACCAACTCTGACTCCCCGAGGTCAGCAAGCCCTCCTATGAAGAGTCTCCTGGCCTTCCCCTTGATCTCTCAAGTAGAATTTGAGAAACTGGCTATGGGCATCACCTCGGGATCTCCTCTTGATCCTCTGCCCCCGAAAATCTGGAAAGCCTGCGGGCATGAGTTATTCCACACCCTGCGGATGATCTGCAATCAATCTCTCAGCTGTGGCTTCGTCCCCACCCCCTGGAAGCAAGCACTGATCACCCCGCTACTCAAGAAACCTACGCTGAATCCAGAATGCCTGTCCAATTTCCGCCCCATATCACTTTTACCATTTCCGGTGAAGGTGCTTGAACGATGGGTCAGCAATTGCCTCTCAACCCACCTCGAGCAGAACCTCGCTCTGGACGAATTCCAATTTGGGTTTCGCCCAGCCCATGGCACTGAAACTGCAGTGCTCACTGCCATGGAAGAGCTTCGAATGCGTGCAGACAGGGGCCAAGCCGTGGCCCTGATTTTATTAGACCTGTCTGCCGCATTCGATACTGTCAATCATGGGATCCTGCTTGAGAGGCTGAGAGAGGCAGGTGTCGATGGCACGGCCCTGCTCTGGTTTCACTCCTACCTTAGTAACAGGAAACAGGCGGTATCCCTTCCCCCTTTCCAATCGGTTTTTTCCCCTGTCCCTCACGGTGTTCCCCAGGGCTCCTCCATCAGTCCGATTCTTTTTAATGTTTACTTGAAGCCACTGGTCGCTTTAATTAAAACGCACAATATGACCACAGTAAACTACGGGGACGATACCCAGCTCCTTTTCTCCTGGGAGGGTGAGGACTCCATCTCTTTTGAAGCCTTCCATAACTGCCTAAGAGACATCGCAGGCTGGTTGCACCGGAACTCCCTCCAGTTTAACTCCTTGAAAACTGAGGTTATGTTCTGTCCCGCGAGCCGCATATCCCGCCCTCTGCCCACTGAGTTCTGGCCCCCGGAAAACTCCAACAATCCGCTACCTGTTACCACTGTTCGCAATTTGGGCGTCATGCTAAATCACCAACTGAGCATGGAAACGCAGGTCTCAAGAACAGTCGCTACTAGCCCTTATGCGCTCACTGCGCAAAATCCTGCCTCTATTACCATCTTCAGCTCGAGCATTGATAGTCAGGTGCACTATCCTTAGTCGCCTTGACTATTGCAATGCTCTCCTGTTTGAGTCTCCTGCGACACTGCTAGACAGACTCCAACGAGTTCAGTCGGCAGCTGCCAAACTGGCTCTTGGTTGGACCAGAAGATCCTCGGCCACTGCTGCCTTGGCCGAGCTGCACTGGCTTCCTTTGAAGCAACGCATCGCCTTCAAAGCCCTTTGCTTGGTCTTCAAGGCACTACACGGCGCAGGACCTAGACCTCTTCATCGTCTGTTCTCGTGGTACACCCCCACCAGAACACTTCGGTCCGCAACCGCCTGCCTTGTGAAAGTACCTAGATGCAAGAAAGCCAGGATTGGGGGAAGATCGTTCAGAGTGGCTGCGGCCAAGCTCTGGAACAGTCTGCCCGCCGAAATTCGCCAAATCCCACACCTCCTACCTTTCAGGAAGCGAATCAAAACATGGCTCTTCCCCCACCCCCTCCCCTAAGTCCGCCTACCCATAACTCACCCCCCCGCCCAATAAACCAGGAGTAACTACCCAGCGCCAGGATACCTGCCAGGTGACAGCCGCGCTCTACAAATGTTTTAAATAAATAAATATTGATACATGAAAAATTGTGTGTGTGAAAAACCCTCATCTCTGATTTGCTCAAGTGACAGACAGCTAGATTCATCAAGCCGAAAACGGCTCGCAAAGGGCCAGATTCTGAGAATCTGGCCCTTTGCGAGTGCAATTTTTGCATTTGGGATTCATCATCCCAAATGCAAAAATCGCTAATTGCGAAATCGCATTTTTGCGAGGAATTGCATTTAAGGAATCTCTATTTGAGATTCCTTAAATGCAATTCATTAACCATTTTCTATTAGCGAATTCGCTGTTCCTGGTCGCTATTTACCACGAAGTCAGACTTCGTGATAAATAGCGAAAACTCAGAAAAATGCACTTTAGTGCATTTTTCTGAGTGGTATGTTACACACACACATGTCCTTTGGACATGTGTGTGGGCAACATCTGGCTACATTTGCTTTTCAGGGGTGCTACAGGGTGTCCTTTGGACACCCCTGGCACCCTTGAAATCGCATCCTTCTTTGCGATTAGCCTTTAGGCCCATAGGAATGAATGGGGAGTTATTCCTTATTTGCGATTAGCAATTTCCTAATCGCAAATAAGGAATATGTAGGAATCGCTATATTTTTTGCAATTCCTACATGAATCCCGTTTTGCAAGTCCTTAATAGCGATTCCGTGTGTATCGCTATTACAGACTCGCAAAACGGGACTTTGATGAATCTAGCTGAGAGTCTTGCAAATGATCAGGAATCAAAATGTATTGACTATAAGGAATTACATAGTTCATATTCAATGTAAAGTGTACATCAATGTATGCATGTGAACTTAAATACTCCCTTATGATCTAATGATACCTATACTACTTTGGGACACACTAGGGCAAGCCATTAAACCATGGCTCTTTGTGTGTGGTGTACATAATTTAGGATCCCGGTACTGTTCAGTGCTCTGTAGCACTACATTCTCTTCAAACACAATGTCTTTATAAAATAAAAAGAGAAAGGAGTAGAGTTCCTCTGACATATTGCATAAGTACCCCAAAGGTCTTGTGGCATCATTTCCTATGAAGGGCTAAGTTCAAAGTTCATGATGATGGCACTTCCTGTGATGTTATTAAAGTCAAAGGTGTGTGATTTCACTTCCACTACCCGTGAGGTTTTGGTGAATTTACCTCCATGCAGACACTGGAAGATATTTATTCACCACCCAGATCTAGATCAGAGCCTTAGGTTTTTCATTGCACTGGACATTTGGGCAAACATGACCCCATCAGCACTGTGCACTTACAGTGCAATATTTCTGTGCATCCGATTATTGGAAGCCTCTGTGGGCTCTTACTTGTGCCCCACAGAGCTCAGAAGTTATTGACTTTATGTGAAATGAGCGACTGATCTGTGTTCAGTTTGTAGTGGAGAAGTGAAACTGGAATGCTGATTAGGAGCCTCTGCAGAGAGGTCAGGGATTAAATGAGAATTGATTTGACTCTTGACTCGAATTGATTTGACACTTGACTCGGCTAGACTGGTGTCTGCTGCCTCGAGGTAGGAGGTGGCTTACACTACTCTGGGTGAGATCACATATTACTAATTCCTGGTCAGAATACGTGGGTGTCCTGTTTGCTCTTTAGAGTGAATACACATGTATGCTCTCTAAGTAGGGAAGATGGGACATCCACCCACTTTTGGAAGATGAATACGTCCACCATAATGTAAAGAACCCACTCTGGGCCTTAGAGGTTTGGTAAAGCGAGACATATGGCAGCAATTTGCAAATGTATCGTATGCCTTACCAACAGTGCTATTAGCATTATAAAAATAAACAAAATCCCCTTAGTTTGGGGAGTATGTTGCGAAGAAAATCTCATGCACTATTCGCAGTGTACATGCCACCCTAAATTAACCTAAGCATCATCTTTAATTATTGAAATGTAAGATGCTATCTTGCCCAGTAATAGTTATATTTGCAACAAGAGCCCTCATCAGGATAATTTAGTAGGTTCATTATTGAATGCAAAAATGCAATACTCTGGCCAACGTGAATACCTGACCTGCCCTTTGCAGTTCACATTAACATTTTACAACTTGCCCTTTCATGCCTCGTTTTACCTCTCGCTTATCGAAAGCAGGATAATAGCCTTGCTAAAATGTGTAAGTGGAACGTAAACGGTTATTTGCGATTGCACAACTGCATTCTTTGTTTCTGTCGTTTTTATGTCCCCGACCTCATGAGCAGAGGATATCTCCTTTAACACCCTGCAGGATATTTTATACTCATTGTTTGTAAATATGTTATCGAGGACAGCAGCAAGACGAGCTCTGCAGCACCGAGGTGTTATGTAAGGAGTATGAATCATGCAAGCACAGCACAGCACTGACAGTGGAAGCCATGTCGACAGGGGACATAATGCATAATTCCTAACACCTGCAGGTGGTTTTTAATGAGGGGATTTGGACTGGTGTGCTTTTTAATTTGTCACAGGTGAGTTGGGGCAGGCGCATCGTTCTTTGCTGTACACAAGCACAGAGGCACCTGCGTTGTTTGCCTTCGGTTCAGAAAGCGAAAGGTCATTTCCAATGAGCATCCTTTTCACAGCCTAGAAAATGGATGTGACAAAATATACAGCCCGTGAGAGCCCAGAAGCATAAAACACAACAATACTGTGACGAAAGGAAACCTTGAGTTATTTTTACGTGAGCATGATATAGTATATTGTTATACATCTATTTATTACCCGAGGTGCCTGACAAGGGATGGTCCGGTGGAAGGTGGTGATTTGAAAATAAGGGGATGGGATGAGCGGAGAAAAGCAAAGCAAATACAATGAGAGTTGTAGCAGATAATTGCGAGGAAGATTGAGTATGAGGTTGGAGATCTGGTGAAAGTGAAGACGCCTTGCAGAGTTTTGAAGGTGGAGTCATCTTATTCTCCGGCGTAGGATGATATAAAATGCGTGTATGGGGAATGCGGTGCTGCGGGTGTGTACACAGTGCAATATGGCTAGATTTTATTTTATGTAGTGTACCCAAAAGAAGTACACTATGTACAAAGTCCTAACGACCCTTAGTGGTGTACAGGAGCTCGGGTGCAGGGGGGTTTTGGTAGGATGGGCCTTTGTGCCAAAGACACGCTTTTTGGTTAGACCTGCAGAGGGAGTCAACACAGGACAGCTGGGCCTCACAGTGCTGGCCTCTGTGATGCTGACGTTTCTTGTCGGCTGGTCATTCATCTCAGCATTGGAGTTTGGATAGGGCTACAAACAAGCTTTGTTTACTACAAGGGGTCCCGCCCCCGGGTATTGATGCAGGGCGGCTCAGGTTCGTCCTGGCGTCTTCATACTTGGTGGGCTGATGGATCTGATCTCCTGGAGCATGATGACCTCCTCCTCTGCAGCCGCTGTGTCGGGGGACCAATGCACAGCAGAATGGCTCCTCCACTTCAAAAAAAAGATGCAGGTGGCTTGGTGAAGTGCTGAAAGCCCTCCAAGGCTTTTGGAGGAGACACAGCAGCTCAAGGAGTCATACTGTGGTGATTGTTGGGACAGGAGCAGATAGGTAGGCAGGGTTTGGTGCCAAAATTCACCAGTAGTCCACAGTTGTTACTTCTTCAGATCTTCTTGGCCCTACTTCGTTTGTCAGTGGAATCTGTGTTACTGGTGTCAGGGGACCACCTAAATACTCAATTTAGGGCTGTTATGGGGACTTAAGGGTAATAGCCAAGGGACAACTTATTCTTGGGGTCACTACACCCCCTTTATGACCACTTCCTGTGGCGAAGGAGCCTAACCCTGTGCCAGAGTTTCTAATTCCACCAAAATGAAGATGGTGGAACCCTTCTTTTGTGGGGCAAACCAGGCAGCCCACCTTAGGGGTGCAACTGGCCTTGTTGTGCACCACACCTCCTTGCATAACTAGGTGTCAAATGGGCCTCAGGGCAGGGGGTGACATCTCCCTGGTCTGGGGGAAGCTGAGGTGACTTTTCAAAGGCCGCAGGGGCTTTGAATCCCCTGGCATTGGTTAGCATATTTATTACCCATCCTGCTGAAGGAGGTGTGAAGACTTTCCTCCAGAGCAGGCATTGTTTCTGGCCTCAGAAAGCGCAGGCTATCACCTGTAAGGGGTCAGAAAGATATCTGTGGTGGCAGGCTTGATGATACCAGTCAGCCAGAACACTAAGAGGCTGGTGGGTTTTCAGGGCCATGTTTTATTAATTCCACTACTGACGTCAGTAGGGATTTATTAAGACAAGGTGCTTGATACCAAAAACCATAGGTTTTGGTGAAGCCACCATGTAGCTAAGGAGCTGGGGAGCTCGTAATGATCAGTGCCCAGTACATGTACTGAAGATGGCTTCCCTATTCACTTGTACTACCCAGCAAATTACCTCAACAGCACAGGGGCATATCTGCTCATGCAGATGTGTCTCACATGTAATATAATGCACCCTGTCTTTGGGCTGTAAGGGCTGCTGCAGGGTTGACTTAAATATATTGCATGAAGTGGACACCCTGTGGGCATAGTACATAGAGTGCCATGTCGTTTTTTTCACTTTTGTGTGCACAATTTCACGCAGCCTGTAATGGCAGTCAGCATGAGTATAATATAGCCTTAGGGACCCTCTTTTGTACCCATGCACTTGGTATCAGGGCTACCATTTACCAGGTACTTACAGATGTGCTATATTTCTTGCCAATTGGGGAACAACTGAACAGTTAACTTGGTTTAGAGAAAGAGCACTGGCACTGGTGACCTGGATAGCAGGGACCCAGAGCACTTCAGTAAAAATTGCATCAAAGACAAGGCAAAAAGTGGGGTGACCATGACAAAAAGATACACTTTCCTGCATTTGGTATGAGCTGAAAGTGCGAGTGAATATCATGCATCTGTCTATATTAATGGTGCTTTTTGTATGTGCGTTGGAACGAGGTGGTGGCAGCGCCTTGCCATAGCGCTTGGAAAAAAGGCGAGCAGACTGCGAGTGATTCTCTTCTGCTCTTCCTACTCTGCGCAGTATTAACTCATTAGTTGCTCTTAACCCTTTTAATCTTTTAAAAAACGATTTTCGTTTCACTCACTCAATTGATGTAATAATTGTGTAGTGTTGTTATAAATTGCATTGGTTTTTTAAATAACCTGGTTGCTGCTTCCTGGTCCCCCTGTTCCCCGGTCCACCGCGGCTTGCCTGTGCCGATTGTGTGGAGGGACAGGTTGGGCGCCATCTTTGGAGTCCCGGACCCCTACTGGAACGGAGTTAGCGCTCCAGCTCGGGGAGGGGCTTGGGCGTCAAATAGGGATGCCCCCTAGAACGCGCAGCGGTCTCGCGCAGCGGGCGCGCCGCTATCGCGCCAAAGGAGCGCCAAAGGAGGGCCCGTCTGTGCCCGTCCGTGCCAAGGACGGGCCCAGGGCCAGTCATTCTGCCCCTCCTTTTCAGGGTCGATCCGGGCCCCATATGATTACTTATTCTCGAGGGGAGCTTCTGGAATTGTGTCCCCTCGCTAAAAATGGGGGCTGCCAGTGGTTGGGATGTGAGGGTACGATGGCGGAGTGTTCTAGCTGTGGTTTTTTCTCCAGCCCTCCCTACCCCCACGCCCAGATGCTGATAGAGACCATACAACAATTAGGGTCGGCCTAATTAATGCCAGATCCATGGTGAAACATGCAGCTGATATCTTTGAGGCGCTGGTGGATGGCCAGTTTGATCTCCTTTTTATCACGGAGACGTGGCTCACTGATTCGTGTGCCCCGACTATTGAACTGGCTATCCCCAGAGGATTCAAGATTGTTAGAGCTGACAGACCTTTAGGGAGAGGGGGAGGTGTAGCGGTGATCTTTAAGGACGAATGGCGTTTTTCTACTGAGCAATTAGCGGTAGGGGTTGGTGTTCTTCATTTTTCTCTCATTATCAGTCCCCACTTCACTTTAGGGGGGTCCCTGATCTATAGGCCTCCAGGTTATGCCAGTCACTTTATAGAAACTTTAGAGGAATGTATAGTACCACGGGCCCTGAGTTTTCCAAATTTTCTTCTGGTCGGCGATTTTAATATTCACGTAGATGACATTGAATCTATGGAAACACGCCGACTGGGGGAAGTTTTTGATTTGCCACAGCTTAAGCAATGGGTGACCTCCCCGACTCATGTTGGAGGCCATCTCTTGGATTTAGTGTGCTCTAATTTCCCTATCAAGATATTAGGCGTAGAAAAGGTCACATGGTCGGATCATAACCTCGTTAGATTCTCATGGGTGGTGGATAATGCAGGCAGACCTGTCCAAGCACTGCCTGCTGGCCACCCCCAGAGGATCAACCTGGAGATGTTTGGCCAGGAGCTATTGAAAACTTGTATGAAACCCACCCCTGAGTTAGAAAAGGCGGTTGATGCCTTCAATGATAGGGTGCTGCAAGCGGCGAATGCATCCACTAAACACGCCACTGTATCTAGGGTGCGGCACAGCCCCTCTAAGCCTTGGTTCTCGCCCGAGCTGAGGGAGTTAAAACTCGGCTGCAAAAAGCTAGAGCGAGTTTGGAGGCGTGGATATAGTTTTGATGCAAAGGCTGCCCTGCGTGTAGCTCAAAAAAGCTACTATGCCGCCATCAAAATTGCTAAAGGGACGTATTATGCAAAGAGAATCGCCAAAGCGGAAAACAACAGTAGAGAAATTTTCTCAATTGTTAAAAGCTTTGTATCCCCAGTAGCTGAAGCCGCCATGCTCCCATCTTCGGCGGAATGGTGCGAAGATTTGTCTAATTTCTTTATAGACAAAATAGCACAAATTCAGCGGGACTTGCTCTCTGCTTTACCGGCGGAAAGTACAGGGGATGGCCCCTCCATTGGGACATGCCATGGTGAAACTCAACAGCTCACTAACTTCTCGCCGGCCGCAGAGGGTGACATTCTGCTCCTTCTTCAGTCTCTCAAATCGGGCTCCCCCTCAGACCCCTGCCCTGCCCGGGTACTTGCAGATGTGGCCAGCATTGTCTGTAGCGATGTCACCCAGATTGTCAACCGTTCTCTTTCTTTAGCTGAGGTTCCTGGCAAATGGAAACAGGCAAAGCTCTTGCCGCTTCTGAAAAAACCAGGCCTCGATGCCACTGTCCCAGGCAACTATCGTCTCATCTCCCTTTTGCCTGCATTGGCGAAAATATGTGAGAAAGTGGTTTTTCGCCAATTGGAAAGGTTTGTTGAGACTTCGAATGCTCTGCACCCAGCCCAGTCAGGCTTTAGGGCAGCCTACAGCACGGAGACGGCGCTGGTTGAGATGACGGAGTCTATACGGGAGTGTTTGGACGGGGCGGCAGAGCGGTCCTGATTTTATTGGATCTCTCTGCCGCCTTCGACACTGTCCCTCATGCACTCCTTACTGCCAGGTTATTCACAATTGGCATTGGCGGCAATGTCCTAGCCTGGGTGTCCTCATTTCTTTCTGGCAGGACACAACAGGTCTGGATGCCACCTTTCTCTTCTGAGCCTAAACCACTTCTCACTGGGGTACCACAGGGATCTACCCTTAGCCCTCTACTGTTCAACATATACATCACCCCTTTGGTTTATTTAGCAGAACAGTACGGGGCAAAAATTATTGGGTATGCTGACGATACGCAGCTACTCTTTACCTGGCCAGATGACCATTTAGACACGGCAGCGGTTCAGCTTTGCTTGTCCTCAGTCTTTCGCTGGCTAACCTTGGCCCAGCTAAAGTGTAATGAGGATAAATCGGAGGTCCTCTTCTATGTCTCCTTCCCTCTCAGCTTCAAGAACTCACTGTGGCCCCCGAATATTCCCTGTCCTAAGGTAATGGGTGGCCCTGCGAAAAATCTTGGGATCTGGTTTGGGGAGGATCTAACATTTGAGGATTATATAAAGAAAGTATCGGGGACCTGCTTTGCCACTTTAAGAATGCTCAGAATTTTTTTTCCACTGCTTTCTAGAGAGGCTAGGGAGACTGTTGCCCGAGCACTTATTTTAGCAAGGCTGGATTATGCGAACGCTCTGTTTAGCGGCATTCCTGCTTACTTGGTTAAGCGGTTGTTGGTCATTCAGAATGCCGCCGTCCGTCTCCTCTGTAACATTCCGAGATGGAAGAGCGTTCGGTCTCATATGTCCGGTCTGCACTGGCTCCCAGTACCGCAACGCATTCTTTTTAAATCTTTAGTGCTTGCATTCAGAGCCACTCATGACCAAGGTCCGGCTTATCTGAAGAAGAGATTTACTCTCTATGTCCCTACAAGAGCTCTTAGGTCATCCTCGCTGCTTAAAATGACCCTTCCTCGGTTTAGGCGAGCCAGGCTGGGTGGCCAGTCTATTGCTGTAGTGGTGTCCCGTGCCTGGAACGCTCTCCCTCTTCATCTGCGTTCCAGTCAAAACGTAGCCCAGTTCAAGAAAAATCTTAAAACCCATCTGTTCAGAAGTGTGACATAAGCTGATCCTTGTTGTTCTCCCCTCGCTCTTTTACCATCGCGCCAGGATACTCCCAAGTAACAGAGCGCGTTACAAAACAATTTATACATACATACATACATATGACTGTGTGTATGTGATGAATGTGTGATATCTCTGAAGAAAGTTAACAGGAAGTGTTATGTTTCTGTGTTCTATCTTGTTTTACCGAAGAGAGGGAATATGCAGAGGGGAATACGAGAATTTTTTTTCATTCGTCGAAACCAAGTGAGGATGGCTGAGAAGAAAAGCTTGGCATGCAAAAGAAGCCAAGGATGTCATCCCAAAAGTTGTTTGTTCAGAATTTTTATAACTTTGCGGATGGTAACCTGAGGGCTGAGAAGTCCGCCTTACAGTCAGTGACCACCAAATTATCAAAATAGATTCCAGAGTGGAAACATGGAAGATTTTAGGTGCCCTACGAGTAGCGAACAAATGTGATTTTATCAAATTTGTAAGCGAAGTAAAAAGTTGTGTTTTTTGTCTTTTGACCGAAAGATCTCCCTAAATGTACATACCAATACTCCCTCTACTATAAATGTAACAATATATTAACAGTTTTGAGACATTTCAGATGTAAAGTGCATTTTATGAATTTCATGTAGAAACATAATAACATGCTGAGTGGTTATATTGATCTATCTAGTACCCTCGTACTAAAACTTCATTCGTTGGTATTTACTCTTTTATTTTCTTTTTTAAATAGTTGGTATATCAAGAAAAACATGTATTATGAAATTTTGCATAGTGTAGACCTTTGCTAGTAATTACATGTTATGTGAAACTGCGATCCCGTTCGTGATACTGCAGCTGCAACGCTGTATAACAGAATAATAATTATCAATGAAAAGAATTTTATTACATTTGCATAGTTACTTAAAACCATTGCAATACGAGTTTCAAATAATACAATAAAATCATGATAACATAAAATTACATATTTGCAAACATTCATAGCTCCTTAAAAAGTGGCTCAACGAGATAGTCCTTTGATTATGTACTGGTGATATTAAGTAAGTACACTTTAAATAACTCCCATTCCTTGGAACTCCTCCCTTCCTCCAAACATGGAACCTGGGGTCAGATGTATGAAAATGCTTGTGTACAATTTCCAAATAGCGAATTGCAACGATTCACAATTAAGAAATCACAAACTGTGATGTGCAGCAGTGTGTTTTACAATGTTAGTGACTCACAAGGAGTCGCAAATTGACCTGCCTCATCAATATTCATGAGGCCGTTCACAATTTGTGACCCACTGTGAATGGCTACAATCACAGGAATGGTGAACTGCTAGGGTCAGCAGACCACCATTTCTGTGACTGCTTTTCAAATGAAGCAATACTTTTTTTGTAATGCAGCCTGCTTTACTTAAATGAGAATTGGATGCATTTCAAAAAAAAAAAAAAACTATTGAACCACTGCCTGCTCTTAAAAAATGTTGGGGCCCACATTCACAAAGGGTTAGGGGTCCTTTAGGGACCCCTTCCCATTTGTGAATGGGTTACCACCAACTTGAAGCTGGTGGAAACTGCAAATGTTTTGAGTCCACATTCCTGGTTGCAAAACATTCATACATATCAGTGCTATTCGGTATTATGAAGGGATGCCCTAAACACGCCCCATCATAATACCGAATCGCACAAGTTACCCAGTCGCATTTTGCCTTCGGTACATGGCTAAATGCATTTTACCTGTTACCCATCAGTAAAATGCTTCGTACATCTGGCCCCTGATACCTACATATATCTAAAGGAAGAGCCTGAGGGTAAGGAACGTTTATATGTTAAAGGCATAAAATGAAAAATTCAATTATTGCTTGTTTTGGGAGATGGCCCAGTAAATATTCAAACCATTTAATATCTTCGGAACCTATCATCAGTGATCTACATGCCAGTTTCCTTGTCTCTCTCTTCTCTGGATATTACCTCCCTTTGCTCTTAATATCAACATGCTTTCTTCCTTAGCAGCTAAGTACTCTCCTTCTTCTTCTGCTCATCATTAAAGTAGAAATTCATTTGTGTAGGTGCATTGACTAATAGCAATTAATAGAGCTTTTTTCCTATCACTTCTTTTCATTTTTATTTTAAAGAGCAGTAATAATGACAGCAGTGCCCCAGTCTGTTGATGAATTTGGGATAGAGGTTCTTACTTAATCCATCCATACCACATCTGCTTTAGAAGACTAGGGGGTCCATTAGGATGTCGGGCGGATTGCCCCCGCCAGCCTGGCAGTGGCTACCGCCAGCCTGGCGGGGGCAATCCACCCGACATCCTTCCCTGAATTCCCCCCCGCCATATTACAATGGCGGGGGGGACCGCAGTGGACCAAAACACCGCCCGCCACTTTTCCACCCCGGTCGCCTTGCGGCCGGGGCGGAAAATGTTTAATATGGTGGCGGTGTCTATTAGACACCGCCAACCATATTACAAAGGGCATTGTTAGATGCCTTTCCGCGGCGGCGCTGCCGACACGGAAAGGCTTGCGGTCTTCACTCGGGGGGCCCCAGAGTGAAGGAAGGGGGTAATGCACATGGGGGGGGGTACCTGTGGTACCCCCCTTCATTTGCATTAACAAAGCGGCAGGCACCGCGCGGTGGCTGCCGCTTTGTTAATGCAAATGAAGAAATGCATTTGTAGCATTGTGGCGAGCGATGCTGAGAGCGTCGCCGGCCACAATGCTACAAATGCAGGACATGCCCGCCACTGTGGCGGGCCCATCCTAATGCTGGCGTTGGGAGCCCCGCCCTTAAGGCAGGCAGTCCCGTTTACCGATAAGCCATCCTAATGGACCCCTAGATGTTGGTTGCATGTTGATTTCTGAAAAAGTATAACCCAGAATCTTATTTCTGCTTTACAGATGAAGAAAAGTCAAGTTTTCAACAGAAGAAAGCTCCACACATTATTTTTATAACTCAGCAAGCATTTTATTTGTTTAGATAAATGCACTCAAACACAGCATACAAATTCAGATTATTACAATGATTGTAAAATATCTAGGGGTGTAGCAAAATTCACATAATTTGCCTTTGCATAATTCATCATTTGGTGCTATATTTTATAGTGAGAAATGCGAACAGAGTGAAAAACGGAAGTGACACGTAAAACAGCTGCTCGGCTTGATCCTGCGCATAACAACAATTTCCCTGATTCCTACTCAATCCTCCATCTCCAGCCTTACGGCGCTGGTGCTTGGTTATTATGAGATCCAGTAAGGTATGCTGAGGTGTAAAGCCAGCCAAGAAATGTGAGAGCATGGAGAAGACAAAGGTCAAAGAGTTCAGGCCCATGGGGCACTCAAAAACACCTGTAACCATCAAAAACAAGATGCCCTCAACAGAAATCACCCCACCCTGCCCCATCACTAGAGCCTCTAGGATAGTCAAAAATAATGGACTTCTTCAAGTTTCTTAAAGAACCTGGCTTTTCTTCCTTGGGGTGTGAAAACATCTGGACCCTCTCACCGTTGGCACCATCGAGTGGGACCCTGATTGAGCAAAACCGGGGCCCGATTCAAAATCGGGACAAGTAATCTCTGAGCCGCTCTTGTCCCGTCACACTGCCGGGTATTAAACGTGCTCATATCTCGAACCTATGAGTGGTCAAACAGACTTAGTGCCTAGCTCCCTGCAAACACAGGATGAATGTACTTACACCTCACCAGTGGAGATATCTTCCAGGACCCAGGAAAAAAAAAACCTACAGACAGCCCTCGGGTGCAGCTCAAAACAACTCCAAACATCCTTCTTTCCCACATTTTAGATAAGGCTCTCATAGAGGGGGCACCAGAGGACTTCGTAGCGTGGCAAAAGATGTTTTTAAGCCCCTATGACCAGCACCACGAAGGCGTTATAGATCAGCACAGCATCTCAAACAACTCCAAGTTGAACATAACTACAATGCATTGCTTTCTCCCAATAAATTGCCACAAGGAAACAATATACCCCTGATAGAAATCAGTCCACATAGCAGTACTGTTGTATAGTTCCTACCAATCAGTAGGAGCTAAGCATTGTTTGGACAACATAAACTATGGGCCTGTTATCAAGACTGATTCCGGACACTCCTGTAGGAGATGTTGGACTATAGACCAGCTATCTCACAGTGCCACTGTAAGCTCCTAACCTACCAGGGAGCAAATGGGTTCTGGCAACCACTGAACATGACCACCCTGACCCCTCAGGGATCATGGAAACACTACAGAACTTTTCGCTCAGTCACTCGTGCTCACTTATTCTCAGAGAAATAGGTAGAGAATACACAGTGGGATATTTTCAATAAAATTTATTGAACCGCTATTCTTGCATAAAATATGTGTTCTGCAATGATCAGTGGACAGAAGCAGATAAACGTGATTACAAGCACCAAAAGCGTATATAGTATATATAGTTCTACCATGGTGCTGAAACAATGTATATATGCAGGCCTATAAAACAAGGCAGTAATCTAGCATACTCCTACTATACAAACCCTAATCTAAGTGTGCCTAGAGTGTGTGTAGGTGTAGAGCCAAGAACCCCCAAGGGACGATACAAACCCATTACCTGATGGGATAGGGTGAAGGACCCCATCTTGTTCACCAACTGGACAACTCTCTCGAGATGTCAGACTGCTATGTCATGATTTTTCAGCATGCAAGGACTCTCGGTGTCAGTGGAAGTACCTCCTCTGCTAATCTATTGGGATGCTCTTAGAAAGAAGACTTGGGATGTGCGCATAGATAAGTGATGTTATGGATATATTGATAGCCATCAGGAGCGGATTTTAAACTTCAAGCCCCAGCCTGCAGCGGGGGACGCCTGTGTGAAGGGCAGCCCCTCCCGCCACCACCGGCTACTTCAGGACCTTGCGATTCCCGCTTTGTGGGAAACGCATCGCAGGAGCGGATTTTAAACTTCAAGCCCCAGCCTGCTGCGGGGGACGTCTGTGTGACCGGCAGCCCAACCCGCCACCACCGGGTACTTCAGGACCTCGCGCTTCCCGCTTTGCAGGAAACGCATCGCAGGAGCGGATTTTAAACTTCAAGCCCTAGCCTGCAGTGGGGGACGCCTGTGTGACCGGCAGCCCCTCCCGCCACCACCGGGTACTTCAGGACCTCGTGCTTCCCGCTTCCCAGGAAACGCATCGCGGGAAACGCACCGCCGGAGCGAATTTTCAACTTCAAGCCAATGCCTGCAGCGGGAGATGCCTGTGTGACCCGCAGCTCCTCCCGCCACCACCGGGTACTTCAGGACCTCACGGTTCACAGGAAACGCGTCGCAGGAGCGGATTTTAAACTTCATGCCCCAGCCTGCAGCGGGGGACGCCTGTATGACCGGCAGCATCCCTCCCGCCACCACCGGGTACTTCAGGACCTCACGCTTCCTGCTTCACGGGAAACGCATCACAGGAGCGGATTTTAAACTTCAAACCCCAGCCTGCAGCGGGGGACGCCTGTGTCATCGGCAGCCCCTCCCGCCACCACCGGGTACTTCTGGACTTTGCGGGAAACGCATCGCAGGAGCGGACTTTAAACTTCAAGCCCCAGCCTGCAGCGGGGGATGCCTGTGTGACCGGCAGCCCCTCCCGCCACCACCGGGTACTTCAGGATCTCACACTTCCCGCTTCGCGGAAAACGCATCGCAGGAGCCAATTTTGAACTTCAAGCCCCAGCCTGCAGCGGGGGACGCCTGTGTGACCAGCAGCCCCTCCAACCACCAACCTGGTACTTCAGGACCTCGCGCTTCCTGCTTCGCGGGAAACGCATCGTAGGAGCGGATTTTAAACTTCAAGCCCTAGCCTGCAGCGAGGGACGCATGTGTGACCGGCAGCCCCTCCCGCCACCACCGGGTACTTCAGGACCTCGCGCTTCCAGGGAAACGCATTGCAGGAGCGGATTTTAAACTTCAAGCCCCAGCCTGCAGCGGGGGATGCCTGTGTGACAGGCAGACCCTCCCGCCATCACCGGGTACTTCAGGACCTCATGCTTCCCGCTGCGCGGGAAACGTATCGCAGGAGCGGATTTTAAACTTCAAGCCAAAGCCTGCAGCGGGAGGCGCCTGTGTGACCGGCAGCCCCTCCCGCCACCACCGGGTACTTCAGGACCTCGCGCTTCGCGGGAAACACGTCGCAGGAGCTGATTTTAAACTTCAAGCACCAGCCTTCAGCAGGGGACGCCTGGGTGACCGGCAGCTCCTCCCGCCACCATCGGGTACTTCAAAATCTCGCGCTTCCCGCTTCACGGGAAACGCATCGCCGGTGCAGATTTTAAACTTCAAGCTCCAGCCTGCAGCGGGAGACGCCTGTGTGACCGGCAGCCCCTCCCGCCAACACCGGGTACTTCAGGACTTCGCGCTTCGCGGGAAATGCATTGCAGGAGCGGATATTAATCTTCAAGCGCCAGCCTGCAGCGGGGGACGCCTGTGTGACCGGCAGCCCCTCCCGCCACCACTGGGTACTTCAGGACCTCGCGCTTCCCACTTCACGGAAAATGCATCGCCGGAGCAGGTTTTAAACTTCAAGCCCCAGTCTGCAGCGAGGGACGCCTGTATGACCGGCAGCCCCTCCCACCACCACCGGGTACTTCAGGACCTCGTGCTTCCTGCTTCGCGGGAAACGCATCACAGGAGCAGATTTTAAACTTCAAGCCACAGCCAGCAGTGGGGGACGCCTGTGTCATCGGCAGCCCCTCCCACCACCACCGGGTACTTCAGGACTTCGCGGGAAACGCATCGCAGGAGCGGATTTTAAACTTCAAGCCCCAGCCTGCAGCGGGGGACGCCTGTGTGACCGGCAGCCCCTCCCGCCACCACCGGGTACTTCAGGACCTCGCGCTTCCCGCTTTGCGGAAAACGCATCGCAGGAGCCAATTTTGAACTTCAAGCCCCAGCCTGCCGCGGGGGACGCCTTTGTGACCAGCAGCCCCTCCCACCACCAACCTGGTACTTCAGGACCTTGCACTTCCCGCTTCGCGGGAAACGCATCGCAGGAGCGGATTTTAAACTTCAAGCCCTAGCCTGCAGCGAGGGACGCATGTGTGTCCGGCAGCCCCTCCCGCCACCACCGGGTACTACAGGACCTCGCGCTTCCCGGGAAACGCATTGCAGGAGCGGATTTTAAACTGCAAGCCCCAGCCTGCAGCGGGGGATGCCTGTGTGACCGGCAGCCCCTCCCGCCATCACCGGGTACTTCAGGACCTCATGCTTTCCGCTTCGCAGGAAACGCATCGCAGGAGCGGATTTTAAACTTCAAGCCAAAGCCTGCAGCAGGAGACGTTTGTGTGACCGGCAGCCCCTCCCGCCACCACCGGGTACTTCAGGACCTCGCGCTTTGCGGGAAACGCGTCGCAGGAGCTGATTTTAAACTTCAAGCACCAGCCTTCAGCAGGGGACGCCTGTGTGACCGGCAGCTCCTCCCGCCACCATCGGGTACTTCAAAATCTCGCTCTTCACGGGAAACGCATCGCCGGGGCAGATTTTAAACTTCAAGCCCGAGCCTGCAGCGGGAGACGCCTGTATGACCGCCAGCCCCTCCCGCCACCACCAGGCACTTCAGGACCTCGCGCTTCCCGCTTCGCGGGAAACGCATCAAAGGAGCGGATTTTAAACTTCAAGCCAAAGCCTGCAGCGGGAGACGCCTGTGTGACCGGCAGTCCCTCCCGCCAACACCGGGTACTTCAGGACCTCGCGCTTCGCGGGAAATGCGTTGCAGGAGCGGATATTAATCTTCAAGCGCCAGCCTGCAGCGGGGGACGCCTGTGTGACCGGCAGCCCCTCCCGCCACCACTGGGTACTTCAGGACCTCGCGTTTCCCACTTCACGGGAAATGCATCGCCGGAGCAGATTTTAAACTTCAAGCCCCAGTCTGCAGCGGGGGACGCCTGTATGACCGGCAGCCCCTCCCGCCACCACCAGGTACTTCAGGACCTCATGCTTCCCGCAAAACGCATCGCAGGAGCGGATATTAAACTTCAAGCCCCAGCCTGCAGCGGGGGAGGCCTGTATGACCGGCAGCCCCTCCTGCCACCACCGGGGACTTCAGGACCTCGCGCTTCCCGCTTTGCGGGAAATGCATCGCCGGAGCGGATTTTAAACTTCAAGCCTTAACCTGCAGCGGGGGACGCCTCTGTGACCGGTAGCCCCTCCTGCCACCACCGGGTACTTCATGACCTCGCGCTTCCCGCTTTGTGGGAAACGCATCGCAGGAGCGGATTTTAAACTTCAAGCCCCAGCCTGCAGTAGGGGACGCTTGTGTGTCCGGCAGCCCCTCCCGCAACCATTACGTACTTCAGGACCTCGCGCTTCACGGGTAGTGCATCGCAGGAGCGGATTTTAAACTTCAATCCCCAGCCTGCAGCGGGGGATGCCTGTTTGACCGGCAGCCCCTCCCGCCACCACCGGGTACTTCAGGACGTCGCGCTTCCAGCTTCGCGGAAAACACATCGCAGGAGCGGATTTTAAACTTCAAGCCCCTGCTTGCAGCGGGGGACGCCTGTGTGACCGGCAGCCCCTCCCGCCACCAACCGGGTACTTCAGGACCTCGCGCTTCCCGCTTTGTGGGAAACGCATCGCAGGAGCGGATTTTGAACTTCAAGCCCCAGCCTGCAGCGGGGGACGCCTGTGTGACCGGCAGCCCCTCCCACCACCACCGGGTACTTCAGGACCTCGCTCTTCCAGCTTCACGGGAAACGCATCGCAGGATCGGATTTTAAACTTCAAGCCCCAGCCTGCAGCGGGGGACGCCTGTGTGACCGGCAGCCCCTCCCGCCACCACCGTGTACTTCAGGACCTCGCGCTTCGCGCTTCACGGGAAACACGTCGCAGGAGCGGATTTTAAACTTCAATCCCCAGCCTGCAGCGGTGATGCCTGTGTTACCTACAGCCCCTCACGCCACCACCAGGTACTTCAGGACCTCGCACTACCCGCTTCACGGGAAACGCATCGCCAGAGCGGATTTTAAACTTCAAGCCCCAGCCTGCAGCGGGGACGCCTGTGTGACCGGCAGCCCCTCCCGCCACCACCGGGTACTACAGTACCTCGCGCTTCCTGCTTCGCGGGAAACGCATCGCAGGAGTGGATTTTAAACTTCAAGCCCCAGCCTGCAGCGGGGGATGCCTGTGTGACCGGCAGCCCATCCCGCCACCACTGGGTACTGCAGGACCTTGGCTTCTCGCTTAGCGGGAAACTCATCGCAGGAGCGGATTTTAAACTTCAAGCCTCAGCCAGCAGCGGGGGACGCCTGTGTGACCGGCAGCCCCTCCCGCCACCACTGAGTACTTCAGGACCTCACGCTTCACGGGAAACGCATCGCAGGAGCGAATTTTAAACTTCAAGCCCCAGCCTGCAGCCGGGGACGCCTGTGTGACCGGCAGCCCCTCCCGCCACCACCGGGTACTTCAGGACTTCGCGCTTCCTGCTTTGCGGGAAACGCATCGCAGGAGCGGATTTTAAACTTCAAGCCCCAGCCTGCAGCGGGGGACGCCTATGTGACCGGCAGCCCCTCCCACCACCACCGGGTACTTCAGGAGCTCACACTTCACGGGAAACGCGTCGCAGGAGCCGATTTTAAACTTCAAGCACCAGCCTGCAGCAGGGGACGCCTGTGTGACCGGCAGCTCCTCCCGTCACCATCGGGTACTTCAAAATCTCGCGCTTCCCGCTTCGTGGGAAACGCATTGCCAGTGCAGGTTTTAAACTTCAAGCCCCAGCCTGCAGCGGGGACGCCTGTATGACCGGCAGCCCCTCCCGCCACCACCGGGTACTACAGGACCTCACGCTTCCTGCTTCGTGGGAAACGCATCGCAGGAGCGGATTTTAAACTTTAAGCCCCAGCCTGCAGCGGGGGATGCCTGTGTGACCGGCAGCCCATCCCGCCACCACTGGGTACTGCAGGACCTTGGCTTCTCGCTTAGCGGGAAACTCATCGCAGGAGCGGATTTTAAACTTCAAGCCTCAGCCTGCAGCGGGGGACGCCTGTGTGACCGGCAGCCCCTCCCGCCACCACCGAGTACTTCAGGACCTCACGCTTCACGGGAAACGCATCGCAGGAGCGAATTTTAAACTTCAAGCCCCAGCCTGCAGCCGGGGACGCCTGTGTGACCGGCAGCCCCTCCCGCCACCACCGGGTACTTCAGGACCTCGCGCTTCCTGCTTTGCGGGAAACGCATCGCAGGAGCGGATTTTAAACTTCAAGCCCAAGCCAGCAGCGGGGGACGCCTGTGTGACTGGCAGCCCCTCCCGCCACCAACGGGTACTTCAGGACCACGCGCTTCCCGCTTTGCGGGAAACGCATCGCAGGAGCGGATTTTAAACTTCAAGCCCCAGCCTGCAGCGGGGGACGCCTATGTGACCGGCAGCCCCTCCCACCACCACCGGGTACTTCAGGAGCTCACGCTTCACGGGAAACGCGTCGCAGGAGCCGATTTTAAACTTCAAGCACCAGCCTGCAGCAGGGGACGCCTGTGTGACCGGCAGCTCCTCCCGTCACCATCGGGTACTTCAAAATCTCGCGCTTCCCGCTTCGTGGGAAACGCATCGCCAGTGCAGGTTTTAAACTTCAAGCCCCAGCCTGCAGCGGGGGACGCCTGTATGACCGCCAGCCCCTCCCGCCACCACCAGGCACTTTAGGACCTCGCGCTTCCTGCTTAGTGGGAAACGCATCGCAGGAGCGGATTTTAAACTTCAAACCAAAGCCTGCAGCGGGAGACGCCTGTGTGATCGGCAGCCCCTCCCGCCACCTCCGGGTACTTCAGGACCTCTCGATTCGCGGGAAATGCGATGCAGGAGCGGATATTAATCTTCAAGCGCCAGCCTGCAGCGGGGGACGCCTGTGTGACCGGCAGCCCCTCCCGCCACCACTGGGTACTTCAGGACCTCGCGCTTCTTATTTCACGGGAAATGCATCGCCGGAGCAGATTTTAAACTTCAAGCCCTAGTCTGCAGCGGGGGACGCCTGTATGACCGGCAGCCCCTCCCGCCACCACCAGGTACTTCAGGACCTCGCGCTTCCCGCGAAACGCATCGCAGGAGCGGATTTTAAACTTCAAGCCCCTGCCTGCAGCGGGGGAGGCCTGTATGACCGGCAGCCCCTCCTGCCACCACCGTGTACTTCAGGACCTCGCGCTTCCCGCTTCGCGGGAAATGCATCGCCGGAGCGGATTTTAAACTTCAAGCCCCAGCCTGCAGCGGGGGACGCCTCTATGACCGGTAGCCCCTCCTGCCACCACCGGGTACTTCAGGACCTCGCGCTTCCCGCTTTGTGGGAAACGCATCGCAGGAGCGGATTTTAAACTTCAAGCCCCAGCCTGCAGTAGGGGACGCTTGTGTGTCCGGCAGCCCCTCCCGCAACCATTGGGTACTTCAGGACCTCGCACTTCGCGGGAAGCGCATCGCAGGAGCGGATTTTAAACTTCAAGCCCCAGTCTGCAGTGGGGGAAGCCTGTGTGACCGGCAGCCCCTCCCGCCACCACCGGGTACTCCAGGACATCGCGTTTTCCCGCTTCGCGGAAAACGCATCGCAGGAGCGGATTTTAAACTTCAAGCCCTAGTCTGCAGCGGGGGACGCCTGTATGACCGGCAGCCCCTCCCGCCACCACCAGGTACTTCAGGACCTCGCGCTTCCCGCGAAACGCATCGCAGGAGCGGATTTTAAACTTCAAGCCCCAGCCTGCAGCGGGGGAGGCCTGTATGACCGGCAGCCCCTCCTGCCACCACCGTGTACTTCAGGACCTCGCGCTTCCCGCTTCGCGGGAAATGCATCGCCGGAGCGGATTTTAAACTTCAAGCCCCAGCCTGCAGCGGGGGACGCCTCTATGACCGGTAGCCCCTCCTGCCACCACCGGGTACTTCAGGACCTCGCGCTTCCCGCTTGGTGGGAAACGCATCGCAGGAGCAGATTTTAAACTTCAAGCCCCATCCTGCAGCGGGGGACGCCTATGTGACCGGCAACCCCTCCTGCCACCACCGGGTACTTCAGGACCTCGCGCTTCACGGGAAACGCATCGCAGGAGCGAATTTTAAACTTCAATCCCCAGCCTGCAGCCGGGGATGCCTGTGTGACCGGCAGCCCCTCCCGCCACCACCGGGTACTTCAGGACCTTGCGCTTCCCACTTCGCGGGAAACGCATCGCAGGAGCGGATTTTAAACTTCAAGCCCCAGCCTGCAGCAGTGGACGCCTGTGTGACCGGCAGCCCCTACCGCCACCACCGGATACTTCAGGACCTAGCGCTTCCTGCTTCGCGGGAAACGCATCGCAGGAGCAGATTTTAAACTTCATGCCCCAGCCTGCAGCGGGGGACGCCTATGTGACCGGCAGCCCCTCCCACCACCACTTTCATCAGGAGGACTTAGCTGACTGCAACCCTAGGCGACGCAGGATGCGCACGAGCGGAGCCGGGCTAAGCCTGGGCAAACGGAATGCCGTCTGTGGCCGTCCGGGGCAGACCGAGGCAGGGCCGGGCCCGGTCTCTAAGTGCCTACATACCAGAGGACCCTCTTAAGATCACTGGTAGGAACTATTGATACTTGGGCCATTTTAGAGACTCTTTAACCTTACACTGCTGTTTAGTGAGCGTTTCAAATCATGGAGAAACTAAAGAACACGTTGGGTACATTAGATGCATATTCATTAAGAGCCTAATCCTTAATCAATCACGAGATCCACTTAACAGAGCGAAGGCTCTCACTCGGCCCCTTACAGTTTCCTCCCATCAGGGAGGACGATCCCAATGCTTCTAAAGTTTCCTCATTGTTGACAAACTCTCCCTCTTTAAATTTCTCTCCTTCACCGCTGGTTTCCCCCATATCAAAACCTTCTGAAAGGCCCCCAGCAACCCCAAAATTAAGTTCAAAGGGCCCCCAAACACGGGGTCAAACCAAGGCAAAGAAAGGTCGAGCATCAACCATAAAGCAAAAGGGAGGCAAGTTGACTAACGATGGAAGGGCTGAGATAGGCTCTTGCTCATTAGGAATCCAAACAGACGAAACCTACTTTCCTTTTGTAGCCCAGCCAAGTCCTGCCACTGACATTTCGCACCCAATAGTACAAAACTTAGGGAAACACATGGAAACTCTTATAACAAACATTTTAGACCAAAAAATCTCTGACATAGTTGCTCAGCTATCTTTAACTTTCGAGGGCAAGCTTACTCGCATAGAACGTAAGATGGACCGAATGAAAGAGGACTTTGACTCACTTAGAACCCGTTTAGAAGCTCCCAACTTGACACACAGTCTAAGTCATACTGTATCGCCCCCTAGTAATCGTCAAACTGTGCAGCCTTGCCCCCATAAGGACCCAAAGACAGCGACTTACAATATCATCTCTGGGGGCCCTACTCTGAAGGTGTCTGAAAGGGAGCAGATTCACTCAAACCCTGGGCATAAGAAGGTGAACCATAACCATCCAAATCGCAGTGCCCAACCTAACAGAGATTCCTTAAATCTGCCACCAGCATCATGTCCCTACATCTTGGTACTAATGGGCGTTCCACCATTGAAACAAGGAGAGCCTGAATCATGGCTCTTGCTCCGGAACAAAGTGGTGGACTGGCTGGGGAAACATAAGCACTTTAACCTCCAGAGCTCTAAACAAATTATTATGGTTCGGAGAGTGGGATGGGTTGGCCCCTCCCAAAAAACCATTCTGGGTGATTGTATAGTCATCAATTTCAATACACCACGAACCGTTCGCTCACTCTTAGCCAACAGGGAGGAAACCGAGTTCCCACCAACATCTATCCTCTCTGTTCCACTTGGTTTCTTCTATCGACTGCCCCTGCATCCAACAATGAAAACGAATGGCTCCATTCTAGTATTGTGTTCTTTTCTAGCAACCTAAAATGATATTTCTATTTTATGCCTTTGTACGGTTATAATAAATAATATCCCTACACAGGCATAGGAATCATAGCCATATTTAGTCGTAGCCCATGCAGTCACATTACGCAAGGCTACTTCCCCGGACCCCTAGAAAGCACAACGAGTTCTCTAAACAAACCAAACCTCCAGCAACCTGGGAAATCCCCATTGCTTTTGTTTTGATTTCGTCCTAGAACTCCTGTGAAGCCCTGTAAGAACGGCCAGTTCTTAGTGACATCTTTATTGACGTCTCATGTCCAACCTTACGTCAAACCCGGCACCTTTCAGGTATAAATATACCAACGTTGCCCTAAGCAAACACACGGTGGTGGTTTTGGAGCAGAGCAGCTATCTACTTGCCTGTTAGCCCAGTTGATGCGAGAGCCCACGGACACTGCCCCTCCTCTTTGACGCACTGAGAGAGATGCTGTCTTTTCATCCTGCCGAGAAATCCAGCTCCGGTGTTTCCAGATACCTTCGCGTGTTACTGGGATATCGAGTCCTGAGAGAGAGATACAAGACCTCCTGCTTTCTAATACCCAGGTACGGAGCTGACTAAAACCTTAGAGATCATTCTTGACTCAGATTCTTGGCAAAACCAACTTAACTTACACTGCTATTTACTTACTCCTTCCCACATTTTAGGCTTAGGTCAGGTACACCGGGGTAGGCGCATTTAGAAGCACCAGTTGAGTACGTTAGTCAATGTATATAAGTATGTATATATTTTATCTATTTTAAAGTATCTTATGGCTAAGAAACCATATCAATGCTTTTACAGTATTATTTTCTTAATCCTCCTTTTACTGTACGCACTTTACTTTACTATGAGTATTGCAATTGTGCAATTCATTTCTCTTGTATGAGAAAGAAGACTGCTCAATAAATAACAACCTTTTATTGAAAACGCCCGTCTCTCTTTTCTCTGCACTCTGGTGAAACTAAGTATGCACACTTGACTGAGTGAAATACCTGTCTATTGTTTTCACACATCTCTAGAGATACACTCTTATTCTGAGGGAGCAAAGTAGTCATGTTATATGGTTGTCTGTCAGAGTCCACAATTCTTACCAAGTCTTGTCTTGACACTTGCTCAGGAGCAGAAGATGCTAAGTCCCAACGCCCACCTTCAAATTCCTCAGAGTTCAAATAAATTCCAACTCTAATTAATTCAAAGGGGGGAAAGGGGAAGTGGATAAAATAATAAAGAACAAGAAGAGACAGTCCTGGACCTTCTGGTTTCCACTTGGTTCCTCTGTCAGCTTGTAATCAGCTCACCGAAGATTTCTAAGGAAAACTAAAAACACAACAAGAATTATAAATTCCTTTCTCCTACTCTCATCTACTCTGTCTCTATATTTATCCTAATAACCTACCCAAGGTCCTGGAATAACCTGCTTCTCTTCTTAAAAGCGTGATGTAACTTCAATTAGTGGTGCTGGTATCTACATCTGGAAAACATGTAACTAAGGTTATTCTATTGCTTGCAAATCCCTACCTACCAGCTTATTATCTTTGTATGCTTCTTACTTTCTCTTTTTAAATTTAGGAATATTCTGGAGAAGTCTGCTTGTCCTGTTTCAAGACCTTACTACGTTGGGAAATCTTCAGGTAATTTTTTTCTGTTCTTAGACAATGTTCGTGACTGTCATAATAACTATTTGTCGTTGTGACTAATTTAATGTCTTCTTTTTCTCAAAATCTGTATGCAACTGTCAGGTTTACAATGACGATATTTCAGGTAAGCATATACTCATTACTGAATACAGTTCCTTATTTCCTTTAGTATATTGACTCGAGAATCAACTTAGCTTCGTTGTGTGTGTCTCTTTCTAGGAAGCTGCAGTACTGCCGTTCCGACGCTCTGCTGCTGAAGAGGCAAGCCTCGCTGGAAACTGTTCTGCTGCACTGCCGCTGAAGAGACCGAGGTCTCGCTGTAGTTATTATCTGCACTGCCGCTGAGGAGCTGCACTGCCGCTGAAGAGACCGAGGTCTCGCTGTAGCTGTTATCTGCACTGCCGCTGGATTAACCATACAACTGTTCTCCGCTGAGGAGACTCGACGTGCGTCACTATGGCGTTCTTCTAAGAGGTACACTTCCAGTCTCTTACTGTAACCTCCTAGCTCAGGAATACTCTGGAGATACTTTTTTCTTTAATATCTATAACTCTAAACAACTTTTGTGAGGGAGACTCTTGCTACGAACCATACCGGGTAAAAGTCTCGGTGAAGTGCGCATTCTTACAGTTGAGCGCGCGTCATCTCGACTCTCACCGGAAGTTCTTAGAACAACTAGACCGCCAGCTTAGCACCAGTGGCAGCCATATTGGAATTCCAAATTTGCCACATTTCAGTCCAGCTCGGGCTTCCCCCTGACTTTACTCTACCAATTTGGCAACGAGGGAATCTCGAGTCGCCAACAGTTTTACATTGTGCCTTTAAGCCGCCATGGATCCTGACAGTACCCCCCACCAAAGAAGGTCCTCCCAATCTTGGTTTGGTAGGATACCGTTGATGAAAAAGCCTCAGCCATCTTGGAGCATGAACATCTGCCTCTAACTCCCAAGAACGCTCCTCCGGACCATATCCTTTCCAGTCAATCAAATAATATAGCTTCCCTCTTAGCCACTTTGAATCCAGAATTTCTTTTACTTCAAACTCCAAACCAGTTTCTACTTGGATAGGTCTAGGAGGCAATTCTTTTCTTAAACCTGGATCTGCCTTTTTCAAGAGAGAAACGTGGAACACTGGGTGGATTTTTAATTTAGCTGGTAAGTCCAATTTGTAGGTCACAGGATTTATCTGTTCTACTATTTGATAGGGACCAATAAATCTAGGTTGAAATTTACGATTACCTTTTAACCTAAGATTCTTTGTGTTCAACCAGACTTCGTTCCCTATTTCCAACCGAGGGGGTTCTTTTCTCTTTTTATCAGCACAATGTTTATATCTTTCTTTAGTCTGTGCTAGGTTCTGAGATGCAGATTTGTGAACTAGGTTTAAGTGAGACACCAAATCCTTAACTGCTGGGACTGAGAGTTCTGTGTCTTGCACTATGGAATTAGGATGTCTACCATTATTTAAATAGAATGGAGAATAACCTGTTGACACATTTTTTGCATTGTTATGAGCGAACTCTGCTGTCCATAAATAATCTGCCCATTCTCCTTCCTGTTTCAATGAGAACAATCTTAAATACTGTTCCAGCTCCTGATTCACCCTTTCAGTCTGCCCATCTGTTTCGGGGTGAAAACTGGTGGAATATCGTGTCTCAATTCCCAGACCCTTCATAAAGGCTCTCCAAAAATGGGATACAAACTGAGTTCCTCTGTCAGAGATGATTACCTTCGGTATACCATGCAATTTAACTATCTGTATGCTAAAATGATTAGCTAACTGCTTGGCTGTTGGAATTCCTTTTAGAGCTACAAAATGAGCCATTTTAGAGTATGCATCCACTACCACTAGTACTGTATTAAACCCGTGACACGATGGCAAGTCTGTTATCAAGTCTAAGGTGATTGTGTGCCAAGGGAAAGGAGGGGTGGGTAGGGGTTGCAATAATCCTTTTGGAGCTTGCCGTTCTGATTTTCCCTGAGCGCAAATCTCACAGGTTCTTACATACAGTTCAATATCTTTATTCATTTGTGGCCACCAATACTTTCTCTTGATTAAATCCGCTGTCTTAAGCTCTCCCTTGTGTCCAGCTAACAAATCATCATGGCATTCACGTAATGCTTGTTTTTGTAATGCTTGAGTTGGTAAATACAATGTCTCTCCATGATATGGCAAACCATTAAGCACTTCCCTCCCTTCTTCTTGCAGAGCCCATTCTTGCATTTCATCTGATTTAAGAGCTTGAGCAATCTTTTCTTTGAGATTCAAGGTATCTGCAACACAAATGATCTTTGAGTCTGGAATTATGGCTTGGGTCTGTATTAAGTTCTTATCTTCTCCTGTCCCTATTCGTGACAAGGCATCCGCCTTTCCATTCTGGGCTCCCGGTCTAAAAGTGATTATGAAATCATAATCCGCAAAGTACAGCGACCAACGAAGTTGTCGAGGAGTCAGGGTTCTGGCTGATTTTAAAAATTTCAAATTACGGTGGTCCGTGAAAACGGTCACAACATGACGAGCTCCCATAAGGTAATGTCTCCATTCCTTAAAGGCGTCCTTTATCGCCAGTAGCTCTTTTTCTGTGATCGTGTAGTTGACTTCTGCAGGTGTCAGTTTTCTTGATCTATAGGCGACTGGATGTAGCTGACCTGTCCTCTTGTTTCTTTGGGAAAGCACTCCTCCGACTGCCAAATCTGAAGCATCCGTTTCGACATAAAAAGGCTCCATTGGATCTGCATGAAGAAGTATAGGTGCCGAAGTAAATTCTCTCTTCAAAGCCCCGAAGGCCGACTCAGCTTCCTCAGACCATTCAAAACGTACTCCTTTCTTTAGTAGTCGAGTGAGTGGTAGAATTCTTCGTGAGAATTCACTGATGAACCTCCGATAGAAATTTGCGAAACCGATGAATGCTTGTACTTCTTTGACACTGGTTGGTGACTTCCATTCAAGGACCGCCTGAATTTTTCGTTTATCCATATTAATTCCTGCTGGAGAAATTACAAAACCCAAAAACTCCACTTGAGTGACATTAAAAGCGCATTTTTCCAGTTTAACAAACAGTCTATTCTCACGAAGCTTCTGCAAAATTCTTCGAACTTGTCCTTGATGTTCTTGTGTATTTGCTGAGTAAATCAAAATGTCATCAATATACACAATTGCGCATTGGTCTATTAACTCACTGAGGACATCATTTATAAAATGTTGGAAGGCTGCCGGTGCGTTGCATAACCCGTAAGGCATGACCTGATATTCAAACAATCCAAATCGGGTTCTGAAGGCCGTTTTCCACTCATCTCCTTCTCTGATGCGAATGAGATGATAGGCTCCCCTTAAGTCCAACTTAGTATACACTTGCGCCCCTTTCACCTGATCCAACAAGACTGAAATGAGAGGAAGTGGATATCGATTTTTCTTGGTTATCCTATTTATCTCTCGGTAATCTATACACGTTCTCAACTCTCCTTCTTCCTTCTTGGGCACAAAAAACAGAGGCGAGGACACCGGCGATTGAGATGGACGAATGAATCCGTTGGCCAAGTATTTGTCAAGATACTCCTTCAAATGTTAATGCTCCTTCTCAGTTAAGGCGTAGACACGACTACATGGCATATTTACTCCGAGTTCAAAATCTATCTTACAGTCGAAGACACGATGAGGTGGCAATTGTTCAGCCTCTTTCTCACTAAACACATCCTTGAAGTCTTGATACTCTTGCGGTATAGGTTGTGTGTTAATCACACACACCGACACTTCCGCTGAACATAAAGAATGCGCTGGATTCTCTTTAGCTGTTCTGCACTCATCTCTGAAACAATGATCCTTACAATACGTCGAGTTCATTGCTATGGTCCTGTCACTCCAGTTTATGGTGGGATTATGCTCAGTGAGCCAGAGAAGTCCTAGGATTAATTGAAACTGAGTGGCATCAATTAAGTTGAAATGAATTTCTTCTTTGTGCCCATCTTCCTTGATCAGTTGTACCAATTCGGTATGACTAATAATGGGTCCTGACGAGAGATTTGTTCCGTCTATTGCTCTAACTGGTTCACTCTTAGTTTTGGTGATTGCTTCCAGTCTTACCCTGGCCGCAAACTTCAAGTCGCAAAAGTTTCCATTACCGCCACATTTTCCAAAGTGTTCTGACAAAACTTTATGGTCATTGAAAGTATCAAATGCGGTGAGGATGACTGCAATGTGTTTGCCAATTGATGCTCTGATGGAGTTGTTTCTAAACTCGCATCCTCCTGTACAACTCCTTCTACAGGGGGTGCTGCGAGTTTTCCTTCGGCTTATAAGTACCTTTAGGTTTTCTTGGGCAATTTCGCACAAAATGTCCACTCGAACCACAGTATATACACAAATTGCTGGTTCGTCTTTTTTCCTTTTCTTCCTTGGAAAGTGGACCCCTTATAGTTCCTATCTGCATAGGTTCTGGTACTGACGAGCCTTCTACAATCCTTCCAGTTTCGGGTTTTGCTCGATCAAATCGGGGTACTACATTTCTAAACTCTCGTCTTCTCTCACCTCTTCTTTCGCCTTGTCTGAAGTCCAAATCCAGTACCAAGTCTATCAGAGCTGAGATTTCCGTAGGACGATTCGGTATTTGCGCCAATCCGTCTTTTAGTTCATCTCGTAAACCTCGATAAAATATTGCAGTTCTTTTACTCTCTGGCCAATCGGTTTCCATAATGAGCTTGTTGAACTGGGCCAGATAAGCCACCAGATCTCTATTTCCCTGCTTCAGTTCCAACAACTCGTTATCCACTGCTTGGGATATTCGCCTTCGGTCAAATATTCTTAGGAATTCCTTTTTGAATTCGTCAAAATTCTGTAACAGAGGATCATCACGCGATACAATGGGCATCGACCACGCCGCTGCATATCCACTCAAGTATGATAAGATAAATGCTACCTTGGATTGCGCATCAGGGAAGATGGAAGGGCGACACATAAAATGCTAAGAGCATTGAGTCATAAATATTTGTGCCTTTTGTGGATCCCCACTGAATCTTTCTGGGGCTGCCAAAGGAATTACGGGGGACAGGGAATGTATAACCTGTGTTGTTAGCCTGTTTGCATCTCCCGCTGAAGTGGTGGGTCCCTCTCTGTCAGTGTGATGGGGTTGCCCTATCCTCTGCGCTAACTCTGCTGTTTCCTTCCTGGAATTTATGACTTCCTGTCTCAAACTTCGATTTTCTTCTTTTACCGCTACCAACTCTTTTTGTATAGCGTCTAAAACCACCCCCAAATTTTGCAAATTCACTCCCTCAACCATTCTGCTCGGGAGTTTATAACGTGGGCACTTCACTCTGTCAGAGTCCACAATTCTTACCAAGTCTTGTCTTGACACTTGCTCAGGAGCAGAAGATGCTAAGTCCCAACGCCCACCTTCAAATTCCTCAGAGTTCAAATAAATTCCAACTCTAATTAATTCAAAGGGGGGAAAGGGGAAGTGGATAAAATAATAAAGAACAAGAAGAGACAGTCCTGGACCCTCTGGTTTCCACTTGGTTCCTCTGTCAGCTTGTAATCAGCTCACCGAAGATTTCTAAGGAAAACTAAAAACACAAAACGAATTATAAATTCCTTTCTCCTACTCTCATCTACTCTGTCTCTATATTTATCCTAATAACCTACCCAAGGTCCTGGAATAACCTGCTTCTCTTCTTAAAAGCGTGATATAACTTCAATTAGTGGTGCTGGTATCTACATCTGGAAAACATGTAACTAAGGTTATTCTATTCCTTGCTTATTTAATATTATCTATATTTTAATGTATCAGATCCCTACCTACCAGCTTATTATCTTTGTATGCTTCTTACTTTCTCTTTTTAAATTTAGGAATATTCTGGAGAAGTCTGCTTGTCCTGTTTCAAGACCTTACTACGTTGGGAAATCTTCAGGTAAGTCTTTTCTGTTCTTAGACAATGTTTGTGACTGTCATAATAACTATTTGTCGTTGTGTCTAATTTAATGTCTTCTTTTTCTCAAACTCTGTATGCAACTGTCAGGTTTACAATGACGATATTTCAGGTAAGCATATACTCATTACTGAATACAGTTCCTTATTTCCTTTAGTATATTGACTCGAGAATCAACTTAGCTTCGTTGTGTGTGTCTCTTTCTAGGAAGCTGCAGTACTGCCGTTCCGACGCTCTGCTGCTGAAGAGGCAAGCCTCGCTGGAAACTGTTCTGCTGCACTGCCGCTGAAGAGACCGAGGTCTCGCTGTAGTTATTATCTGCACTGCCGCTGAGGAGCTGCACTGCCGCTGAAGAGACCGAGGTCTCGCTGTAGCTGTTATCTGCACTGCCGCTGGATTAAACATACAACTGTTCTCCGCTGAGGAGACTCGACGTGCGTCACTATGGCGTTCTTCTAAGAGGTACACTTCCAGTCTCTTACTGTAACCTCCTAGCTCAGGAATACTCTGGAGATACTTTTTTCTTTAATATCTATAACTCTAAACAACTTTTGTGAGGGAGACTCTTGCTACGAACCATACCGGGTAAAAGTCTCGGTGAAGTGCGCATTCTTACAGTTGAGCGCGCGTCATCTCGACTCTCACCGGAAGTTCTTAGAACAACTAGACCGCCAGCTTAGCACCAGTGGCAGCCATATTGGAATTCCAAATTTGCCACATTTCAGTCCAGCTCGGGCTTCCCCCTGACTTTACTCTACCAATTTGGCAACGAGGGAATCTCGAGTCGCCAACAGTTTTACATTGTGCCTTTAAGCCGCCATGGATCCTGACATTGTCAGAAGCTAATCCCTTCTTGTCTATCCAGGGAGGTTAAACTCCTCCTCGTTTATTCGAGTAACTTTCTAGTGACCTCTGAGCTAGCTGGCAAAAACTTAAGTCTAATATAGTCAGTAGAGACCGAGTTGACCTCAGTATTACGTCTACACTGCTGAATATATTATTCCAATGCGCAGAGCCTATTGGGAATATAGGAACTACACTACATGGCGCCCAACGTCTGGTAAGGCGATAAATCTAACGCAAGATGTTAGAGTAACTCAGTCGTGCTTTTTCACACAGAACCCTTTTCCCGTGAATACTCCAAAAGACGTTTGGAGTGGGTAAAAGGTTAAAATCCGCCGGAACTCAGTAGGAAGATATTCCTATGTATAGTTTTTGGTTTAGTCAACGTTGAAGGATACAGTGTTCCAAAATATTGTGCCCTAATCTTTGTTTCCTTGAAACTTTGTTTCCTTGCAACAATGAGCCGAATGTTATACTCATTCCAGTCAACATAAGGAAAACTATAACTCTTAAACTTATAGAAAACGGACTGACATCACGAGGTGCTATAGTCATATTTGTGATAGAGGCCCATGAATATCGGCAGACAGAGGTATTCTATTCATGGATAAACTTTCCAGCAGCCTGTCACACACGAGTTCCACTATTACAAAATAGAGGAACCTCCGGAAGAGTACACCCCTTTCGAGGAGGTGGAAATCCCACTAAATTACCAAGAGCAACTGCTCTGGTTTAATGGCGCCCTAAAACATAACAATCACATCACCAGGCTCGGTCCACTAGGTAGACCAGGAGCAACGTGGCCGGTTCTAGCCAGCTACACACCACATCCAGACATCGAAAAAATGTCAGTACCAGAACTTTTAGCACAGCTAAAACAACTGATTAAAATACATAGACAATTAGTCAAATATGTAATGCGGACTACAACAGTCCAACCAGCAGTTAACATTCCACAGCTGACCCCTCATCAGGGGAACACAAACAAAATAACACCACAGAACATACAATCCTGTCTTTGTAAAACACCCGCAAAACGGTAACAAATTCCATTCTGGTTAGCACAAAAAATCACTCAAATAGAGGCAGTATTTCCGAATACTACACCTACTGAGAAACACACAATTCTGACTATCTGTCTCCCAATGGGGATCGCACCACATGTGGAGGACTGTGACACTTGGGGCACAGTCTTTGCTTCCATCTACACAAAAACACATGGTGTTCCGTCTATGGCGGTAATACCAGATGTGCTAAGACAGATTCAAAATGAATACGGTCCAGAACATGCTTTAACTCTGGGTATGAAATTACTGAAAGACTTCAAGCAGGTCTCGGCTCTATTATTAGCCAACATAAAAGGAGAAGCAGCATCTGTGGTGATCCGCCACAAATTGAGAGAGATAGATATAGCAGAACAACCATTTGAACTTGCCAGAATCATAGAAAAATCCTATGAAGAACTAGGAAGAGATAGTTTGGGTGGGAAACCAGTAAAACCACAACTAACTGAAAATCCTGAAAAGATATTTATCAAAAATAATCTAAACACTCCAAAAAAGAGTTGGGATGGAAATAAACAATCCACTCCCAAAGAAAAAAAGATTCCAGTCCAGAGGAAGGTCTCCTCGGCGAAGAGAAAGATCTCCGGACCAAGGAAACAAGTCTCCCCAGAGGGAGCCCTCTGAGAAAAGATACAACCTTAGAAATAGGGATAATCTAAAAAAACCTGATAGATATCAAGATATTGATACACGTCCCTCTCGATCTTTTCAGACTTCCTAGCAGAAATTGGAAAGAAGAGGACGGTCAGAACACAGGGAAGAGCACGTCAAGTCCAAAGACAAAGAACCTGCTCATCAAAATAAAAAATTACAATTTCCAAGAAAGCAGGTAGCCGGTATTAAAATAATTAAACATGCCGAGGATACTGAGGACACAACTGAAAAACGGAGAGTGGGCCCAGACAATGCTAGACAGCGCAGCAGAAGTGACCATAGCTCGCAAGATCTTGATGTATCTTCTGGAGACAGTGGACACGAATGAATACATTCAGGTGGAAACTGCAGATACCAGAATTAGCAAACCTCATAAAATATACAACATAACATTACGTATAAAGGGAGATAAGACTAGGAAAGTAAGGGGTCTATTTTGGGATAACCTTTCAAAAGGCTATGACATCCTTTTAGCCTAGAAAGACTGGCCACCAGAGTTTGTCAGGGAGTGCCCTCATGGCGAAGAAATGATTATGCCTGCCTTCTCAAATCATATTCCAATTCATAAAAAGCATTATATGCAAGAAAATGGGCAGTAGCCCAAGCTCCTGCATTATGTAAAAATCATGTAGGATGGGATGAGGACTCTCCTCCTCACAAAATCCAGTTAAAATGTCAACCAACTGCACAGAGGCAGTACCCAATTAAGCAAGAAGCTAAAAAGCAAGTCAGGGAGATCTTAGATCAACTTGAATACCAGGGGGTGATTGAAACATGCACCTCTCAAATGAACAATCCTTTGTTTCCTGTCTCCAAGCCAGACGATTCATATCGTCTAGTTTTGGACTACAGACATCTAAACTCATGTTGCAAGACATTTGCAGTACAAAACTCACACAGTGCATCACTAATGAATAACATCATGCGCAAGAAATACAAAACGACATTAGACATCTCTAATGGATTCTTTTGTCAAAACATTGCACCTGAAAGCAGGTATTTGACCGCTTTCTCAATAATGGGGTCACAGGAACATTTCTGTCGACTCCTACAGGGATTCAAGAATAGCCCAGGATTATTCTCAGCAAGGGTAACAGAGTTACTACAAATATATGATGATGAAGCATTATCATATGTCGATGACATCTATCTCACAGATCATGACTTGGATACTCACTTGAAAAGAGTAAACACCATAATACTTGGGTTTGCTGCAGAGGGTTACAAATTCAACTTTAAAAAGTCACGAATTGCCCATCTAACAGTCCTGTTTTTAGGATATGAATTATCAAGTGAAGGCAAAAGCCTAGCGAACAATTTCTTAGAGAAATGCGCAGTCCTCCAAGCACCAAAAACGCTGAAGAACTTACAATCAATACTAGGTTTCCTGAATTTCAGAAGAACTTACATTCTAAATTATGCAGAGAGGGTTAAACCTCCCTATGAATTAATAAAACCTGATTTCAAACCAATCAATTGGACTTAGAAACACACAGAAATTTTGAGATCATTGCAAACAGACATGTTAGCTAAAACAAAATTACAAACACGCGAAAACATACGCAACCTTGTAATACGAGTCATCCCAGGAAGATGCGGATTCACGTACCTGACCTCTAATGAGGGAGAAACGGTACCAATAGCTTACAAATCACATTTGTACACACAAGCTGAAATGAAATTCAGTACTACTAAAACAATTCTAACTGCTGTAGCAAAAGAAAGAGCCCTAGCACAAGGTAAACAAATAATAGTCGTTACACCAATACCAGCCCTAGAAGCGGTAACAAAAGCAAGCATTCCAAATGCTAAAGCACTACATCCGAGATGGATACAATGGGTTAATTCTCTTGCTGCAACAGACGTAGTATATGAATTTGATCCTAATTTGAAAACACAAGAATTTCTACAATATGAATGTGAATGTCCTCTGCCGACCGAAATCCTGCCTCTAGAACACTACGGCTGTATAATATACACAGACGGATCAGCACAACCCGCAGTTGGGGGTAAACAAGCTTACAGTGCTGCGTGCGAGATTGTTAAAGGTCGTTGGCACGAAGGAAAATTTAGACCATTGGTCACTAAACTCAATCTCTAGGAGATTGTACAGCTCAGCGAGCAGTACTACTAGCATTTAAAATGGCGCTTGAAAATACCGATCGCGAATTCCCCACACTAATAGTGTGCGATTCATTTTACTGCGTTCAGTCTTAAAATGAATACTTGCAGAACTGGGTTCAAAACGGTTTCAAAGATGCGAAAGGTGGCACAATCAAGCATAAAACGCTTTGGGAACAAGTAGTTCTTTTACAGAAAGAACTACAAAAGACTCACGTGATACATACACTGAGTCATCAACGTGATGGCGTTCAAGTTGCGGGGAATTCATTGGCTGATGAGGCCACGAAGGCAGCTGTGCAAACGGCTTCCGTAGCTGCTATCACCCGGTCAAAAACAAAAATAGACAGCGATATAATACAAGCTGTCAATGCTACGGTAAAAGATGATATAAAATCACTCCCGAAAGGCATTCCAGTAAAGTACTCATACATAACTGATGCGAATAATGTTCCATTTGCTCGAATCCCTGGAGTGGGGGATAGGGTAATTCCAAACATGGAACACAGGTTCGGACTAATTACAGCGGCACACGAAGGGCTCGCTTCTGCACACGCTGGTGTTTCCGCCACAATATCGTTATTAAAACAGAGATATTGGTGGCCGCGCATGAGAAAACAAACTAGGAACTATGTTCTAGAATGTGAGATATGCCAAAGAATGAAAGTATCAACAGTGAAACGACCAGCACAGACGCCCCTTCTAATCTCAGATAAACCATTAGCGTGTGTTTACCTGGACCACTGTGGTCCCTTATAAAGGGATGGCAACTATAAATATATCATGGTCGCAGTGGATTCCTGCACGAGATTCATTTGGATGTGGCCCCAGCACTCGGCTGACGCCAGAACTGTTATAAAAGATTTGCGAGTCTTTATCGGCACATACGCAATTGGCATGCTACATTCTGACCAGGGTCCTGCTTTTAGCTCTTGAGCTTATAAGGAGGCCATGACCAGCATGGGCATTGCATTGCGGTACTCTTGTATCTTCAATCCTGAGGGAAATGGGATTGTGGAAAGAAAAAACCGGGACATAAAGCAATCTATAACGGCGAGGGTATTAGGCTCGGGTGATGGGTGGGTCCAACATTTAACAAGTGTCCAACGTAGTCTTAATAATCTGCCAAGAAATTCTCAAAAAGGTTTCAGTCCGTACGAACTATTGTTCGGGACTAGAATGCATATTGAGGACTTAGATAGTCAGACTTCAGTGGTAGAAGAAAAAATCTTTGATATCAAAGATCGTTTGGCTATTTTACAGGACTTAAATGAAACAAGAAAAGACCTGAGCAATATAAAGTTAAAACAGCAGCCAACAGCCACTGAAGATAAACCACCTGTCCCAGCAAGGCCTGTCTAGATTCCAAAGATTGGGGATCTGGTCAGAGAGAAGATCGCGGTGAAGAAGGAATTTGGGCCCTCTTACAGAAAAGCAGTACCTGTCTTAGCTATCAGCGGAACGAGATCAGTTGTACTACCACCACTTGCTGGTAAAAAGAGGAAACGAGTTGTATCCATCGACCTGGTAAAACCACAATCATATGCCCATTAATAAGTAGTAGGCCCAGTGGACTCCCAAGAAGTAGCAGAGTACCAAAACTTGCTACAATACAAGAGGTTCAAACTGAGAGACTAATCACATTTGATAAACCTGCAGTGAATAAAAAAGGACTATGCAACAATGCCATGGAACTTGTGCCTCTTGAAACCCAAATTGCAACAGTTCGTCAAGAAACACCTGTCTACAACGATGTAGCCTCAGACTATGCTAATGAAACAAAGAAAATTCCAAAAGCAAATGAAAATCCTGAAGCAATTCCCACAATTGACAGAACTGCATCTGGCTACTTCCTCAATTTCGATAACTTTTCTGAAGATCCAAGCGAACCTGAAGAAACGCCAGCAACAAAAACTTTTAAAAACAAAGTAACAGAACTCTTTCATCAACTCAAAGAAACCTATCTAATTTCTCCATGGATTGAATTTTGGATTGTATTAGGTGTACTTTTCCTCCTGCTTTGGCTCATCATGGTTCTTTGTTTGGGACAATTCATTGAAGGAAAATACAGTACAATGGACACAGCAAGTCAGAACATCAATTTGGTCCTAAAGCCACACAAGTCATCTCACATCGAGAAAAGAGAACTATCATCAGTTAATGTCACAGCCAATCCAATATCTGATGGGGTAGCATGGGACAAAACGGATTACGAAATCTATGGCCCGGTCGAGCTCTTGAAATATCCACACCAGTTCAAGGTTTCATTAAGTGACTTTGAAAAACATAGAACATTCTCTGATGATTGGGACTTTGAAAGTATTAATGATATGATGTCAGATTTAGTAATGTCAGCAAAATTTACAGAACATGATTATTTACAGGGTTCATCAAATTATGAAGAAATGTATTGTTATAATCACTTTGCACATCACTATTTGCATACATCTGCTCAGCCTAGAAATGTTTTTAATTACAATCAATGGGAACATTGTGCTACTCCTCCGAAAGGTAGTTCGAAAAGATTTTTCGGGAAATTCCCGTACTTCTCAGGATTTAACACAAGTGATGCAGAAACGTTTTATTTCAAACTGTTAAATAAGACAGGGGTAAAAACAATGCTGACAAATACTAAATTGATCTATTCAGAAACATTTTATGAAAAAATGATTACATTTGGTTTTGATTTCTGGAAAAACAACATTGAAACAAAAACCATCTGGGGTACCAAAGATTGGCAGGTCCAAGGTTTAGAAGCATTATTTAGAGCTTGCATGATCCCAGAACAAATAATATTCTTGAATGATACCATTCAACAGACAACCTGTCTTGGCTTAGCCAAAATTAAAGACTTAAATAAACCGTCTATTCCAAAGCCAACACCTGACAGTAACAGCACTACAGATGTTGAGATAGACGTATCCCATATTTTAAACCAAAACAGAACACATCCTGATTGGAAAAAATGGTTGATCCGGCCCACAGACACAAATAACTGTCAAGATAGATTCCTGAACAAAACACAGGGGTTCAAAATGACCAGGCAAAACCCAAGATACTCCCAGAGACAACATCCAGGGATAGTTACAACATATAGTGTAGGGAAACTCTGCCTCGAATGGCTACAAAAATCCAAACTGGCTGAAATTAAGCAACACTTGACTTTACTTAAAGATGGTGCTGACTTGCGTGATTTCATAATGGGACCACGCAAACAGCGTCAAAAACGTTTCATAGCGGGCGGTATATACGCTGCATACAACTAAGCTTGGAAAGTGATGCAAATTAAAATAGCAGAAAAAATACGAGAAATTGATCGTATTAATTTGGAAAATTCATTTTCTGTTGTGGACAATGGTTAATGACTCTGTCTTCCAGAATATATTCACTGGACAGTATTGTATCCTCTGCTATTGATATAATAGAGCAGGACTTACTAATGTTACAACACGGTCAGTCCCAATTACGTTCTATTGTACAGCTTGGCTGGACGTTGCAAAATCTGCGTTCAGGCTACGTGCCGTGGCGTTTATTCAACACAACGTCACTATTCTCTATCTTTAACCTTACTGATACACAAATCAGTTTGGCACAAAAAGGAGCAGACTATACGATTCTGAGCATTGAAAAACTTGAGAGATTACCATTGACAATGTCAGAAAGACCTGTCATTGAATGGATAATACACGGAATAATCACAATTCCGATAACGACTTTCCAATTTAAATACTGCCAAGAGTATATACCAGCGGGCCAGTATGAAAGGTTGAATAAAGGGTACATTAAGTCATCATGGAAATTACCTTATACACACACATGTTACAGTGAAAAGAAAGAGAATTTATTTCTTAGTGGAAAAAATTGTAATCAATCACTAAGCGATATACTTCTGTGTCAAGGTATTAACCTGCATGGGGCCTGTAAGGGGACTTCAAATAACCTTTCATGTCACCAGCACGGCACACCTGCAACACAAATAGAGCCATTCTTTAGACGACTTTTTAACGGGAGTTACATTCTAATAGTGGACCACAGCTGTTGTGGCATGGTGCCAGGAAAAGCCTATCTCGTGAGCGTGAGTTCCATGGTCACTTGCTGTATGCAAGTATTGTATCCAAACAGCACTCCAGATATGGAGGCAACAATTTGGCCTTCTTTGAATATCTCTTCTATTCGAATTGATACTTTAAGCAGAATAATGTCTGTCCTTTTACAGACAACTGTGCCCTTAACGTCATCAAAAGAAACGTATGATCTGCAAGTTGCAAGGACAACGGCAGAGATACATAGCCTTTTATCAACAAATTGCCCCGTGCATTTCGTAGAAATGCTAAGCCAAATTCTAAATATGTCAGATACCAGTGGTATCCCACATATATTTAAGACAATTTTTTTGGGACTGTTAACACCCTTCGAAACAGTTCTGGGCATTTTTCCTAATTTTGTCCATTCTGTCTTTGGCGGCCTACCACTTCTGTTGGGACTCGTAGCAGGCATTTTATTTTTGATACTTCTCGCAGACAAGACTCCAGCAACGATGGAAGAAACGTTCCTAGCTATACGCTATCGGGACCGCATAACTAAAGTCCTTGGATTAGCCCGGCTAAGAGATCTGAATATGACCTGGTTTCTTTCATTCAGACCCATCTGGCAGAATTGCATCCTACCTGTGCTTCGATGTATGCTATGCGGAGAAGAATGCGTGTTGGACGTCTGTCTTACACTACCATCAGCAGTACCAATGGATACAGATACTTTGCTAAGTCCTGTAACGGCTCATGCATCGTGTTGTCCCCAGCGGCTACCCATTCTGATGACGGCATTCGTTGAGACTTCACCACTACTATTAGGGGGTAGTGAAGTACGAGGTGAGAGCAGCATCACCCAGGTACAACCTTCTGTGTGCATTGCTGATCCTGACATCGATGATAGCAATCATTCTCACGACTGCACTGTTGCGGCATTTTCAAACTTGGTCGAACTTTCACCTGAAGCCGTAGACCAATTTTTTGAGAGTCTGTCTGAAATGATGTTCTCCCCTGAACAGAAAGAATAACTTTTTTAAGCAATGAGCACAAAGCGTTCCCTGAACTCTGAATTCAGCCTTCAGCTTTGATAAACAAAAGCTACTGAAAATATTTGGAACTATTTTTTCTCCTGAAGCGAAATTATTTTTTTTCCCACTTCCAAAATATTTACTTTTTTTTTGGCATATGTACTCTGCCTAAAGTAGAACTATTCTTAGAGAACAGAGCTTCTATTTTTAGGAACTCTAGAGACAATATATTACCTCAGCATCTAGCACATTTACAACAACAGATGTATTTATAAGTGATGCAATGGTCTTGACCTTCTTTTCTGTATTAAGAGGCATTTCATGTGTAAATTTCGCAAATCATTCAGCTGATATATATATGCATCCTTTTAACTGAATGATTACACTGCTTGAATAGCGTACAGTACCAATAATCGTTTTCGTATATTTTGTATACACCATTTCAAATGCAATAAATGTATTTTGGGTGGGTTGGAATACACATGCACCTTTCTATGTTTACTATTGCTTAGTTTTAGTAATGATGGACATTAGATCGTGGAGTGGGTATTGTGTTTTTATCTAGAAACCTAAATCGATATTTCTATTTTATGCCTTTGTACGGTTAAAATGAATAATATCCCTACACAGGCAAAGGAATCATATCCATATTTAGTCGTAGCCCATGCAGTCACATTAAGCAAGGCTACTTCCCCGGACCCCTAGAAAGCACAACGAGTTCTCTAAACAAACCAAACCTCCAGCAACCTGGGAAATCCCCATTGCTTTTGCTTTGATTTCGTCCTAGAACTCCTGTGAAGCCCTGTAAGAACGGCCAGTCCTTAGTGACATCTTTATTGACATCTCATGTCCAACCTTACGTCAAACCCGGCACCTTTCAGGTATAAATATACCAACATTGCCCTAAGCAAACACACGGTGGTGGTTTTGGAGCAGAGCAGCTATCTACTTGCCCGAGAGCCCAGCTGATGCGAGAGCCCACGGACGCTGCCCCTCCTCTTTGACGCACTGAGAGAGACACTGTCTTTTCTCCTGCCGAGAAATCCAGCTCCGGTGTTTCCAGATACCTTCGCGGGTTACTGGGATATCGAGTCCTGAGAGAGAGATACAAGACCTCCTGCTTTCTAATACCCAGGTACGGAGCTGACTAAAACCTTAGAGAGAATTCTCGACTCAGATTCTTGGCAAAACCAACTTAACTTAAACTGCTACTTACTTACTCCTTCCCACGTATTAGGCTTAGCTCAGGTAAACCGGGGTAGGCGTATTTAGAAGCACCAGTTGAGTACGTTAGTCAATGTATATAAGTATGTATATATTTTATCTATTTTAAAGTATCTTATGGCTAAGAAACCATATCAATGCTTTTACAGTATTATTTTCTTAATCCTCCTTTTACTGTACGCACTTTACTTTACTATGAGTATTGCAATTGTGGCAATTCATTTCTCTTGTATGAGAAAGAAGACTGCTCAATAAATAACAACCTTTTATTGAAAACGCCCGTCTCTCTTTTCTCTGCACTCTGGTGAAACTAAGTATGCACACTTGACTGAGTGAAATACCTGTCTATTGTTTTCACACGACTCTAGAGATACACTCTTATTCTGAGGGAGCAAAGTTGTCATGTTATATGGTTGTCAGAAGCTAATCCCTTCTTGTCTATCCAGGGAGGTTAAACTCCTCCTCGTTTATTCGAGAAAGTTTCTAGTGACCTCTGAGCTAGCTGGCAAAAACTTAAGTCTAATATAGTCAGTAGAGACCTAGTCGACCTCAGTCCTACGTCTACACTGCTGAATATATTATTCCAATGCGCAGAGCCTATTGGGAATATAGGAACTACACTACACTAGCACTGAATAGATTTGAACTTCTGTCACCAATAGAGGAGGTGGATTGACAACCAACTTCTCCCACACTCTGTCACTTTCTCAATACATGTCAGTTAACATCCAACGTAACTATTCTGACCCAACCACTCATAGCTCCTTTAACCATCAGATTTCCCCTAAAAGAAAATGGCCCATCAAATCCCCCTTCTCAGCCAGCATCTGAAACACCAGGAGGGACTGCCATAAAAGTAATTTCTTGGAATATCGCTGGCCTCCGATCTAAGCTTTACCAAGAAGGATGGATAGCATTTGTGCGGTGCTATGACATCCTTTGTCTCCAGGAGACCTGGGCGGTAACACCTAACCATCGAAACGGTTATAAAACTTTCTTCTCCCCGGCACTCAATTCATCTTCAGGGCGTGCCAAAGGTGGGCTAGTGACTTATATTTCCAACTTAACACATTCTATAGCAACTAGCTCCCTAAAAAATGAGGTGAACTATCAGATAATTTTAATAACTGCAAATAAATCAACCCACATAGTGTTAGTAAACTTCTATAACAACTTGCAGGATACTACCCTAGTGGGGACTTTGAAGGAAATCCGTCATTTCCTTTTGGATTATGTCAACACTAATCATGGGAAAAAAACGCCATTGTGTGGGGCTGTGACTTCAATTTACCCTTATGCGAAAGAAATAACAACACCACCTGCGGCTACTTAGATACCCAAGAGAATAACATCTCTCATTTCATTCACTCGCTTAAAGGGGAGTGCATGAATGAGACAATGTCACTACTCCAACTGGCTTTTGCGAACGAGCTGCTAAAATCAGCCGTTGACTTTAGACCCACCTTTAATGGTAGAGGAGCGTCCAGTTGCATTGATTTCATTCCTATGACCAGTAGCGTTACGAATCTTACCAACTTTACAACGCATGATTGCGCATTTAGCTATCACTTTTCCTATCTCTGTCACAATGCAATTGTCAGAAGCCCGGAGATAACCAGAGACATTACTTCAGGACGACAACCTTACTATGAACAGACTTAACAGTTACGCAATAAAGTGGAACCGTACTGACCATGAAACAGTAACCAAAAAGGTCATTAGGGTGGCCAACAAAGCAGTTACCTCATGTCTGGCGGATAGTTCATCTCCCCAGGAGATTATAGATAGTTTCCATCTGATTACTAAATCAGTAAAAGAAGCCTGAACCGCCTTTCCCAAAGGAATTAGAAACACCAAGTCCTCCTGGTTTAATTAATCTTGCTCTAAAGCCCACTCTACGCTCAAAGTAGCCCTTAAAAAATCCCCAAGAGATAGGGCTGAGGTTACCCACCTAAGAAAAGTTTATAACAATACGCTCCGACAGAGAAGGAACCAACTTAAAGAGGAACACTGGCCCGCCCTACTTAATAGCTGTAATACAAATGATATGACAGCATTTTGGGAGGTCATTAATTCTCCTTTCCTCTTAGAAGCAAGAGAGTACAATAAAATAGAAGTAACCATTACCAAATCCGAATGGACAGTTTACTTCTCCCAGATGTTCAGATCTGCTGACCCCATTTTGCAACCACTTGGGAGCTCTCAGACAGGGTCTGCCATTCCCAGTGTTTCTCCTACTATTCTGGCTACAGATTTTACCCTGCCTGAAGTTGTCCAAGCTCTGAAGCTAAGTAGAGGAGGGAAGGCCCCAGGTCCGGACAGGGTCCCCGTGGACCTATACAAATTTAAAATGGACCTATGGGCCCCTCTATTACTGAAGGTTTTACAAGCTACAGGAAAATTTGAACTCCTGGACTCTTGGTCGGAGTCCATTTTGGTCCCAGTTTTCAAAAAGGGCAATCGTAACAGTCCAACGTGATACCGCCCTATTTCTTTACTTGATTCACTAGGAAAGGTGGTAGGCCGAATCCTATTAGACCGCTTGCAGTGCTGGATGGAAGATAACAACATCACATCTGACCTCCAGTACGGCTTCAGGGAAGGCCTTGGTACCATCGAACAAGTTCTAAACCTCATACTGATAAGAGATAAGTATGTAGAAGCCAGAGGTGGCAGACTGTATATGGCATATGTTGATCTGTCCGCAGCATTTGACTGCATGTGTCATTTGAAACTCTGGGGCATTCTCACAGAAATGGGGATTGATAAATCGTTGGTCAATTATTTGCGAGAAATGTATTTCAATGCTTCCGTAAGGGTGAGATACGGTGAGGGGGGCCAGTTGTCTTCACCTTTTAGAGTTGAGCGCGAAGTAAGGCAGGGCTGCGTCCTGGTCCCTTCCTTTTCATACTATATACAAACGGCCTGGAAACCGCCATGCTGGAAGGGAGCCAGGACCTTCCACTAGTACAGAACCGTCGTATCCCCGCACTTTTATACGCGGACGATGCGGTTATTATTGCCCGCACTCCCCGAGAACTACAACGCTCCCTAAACCGTTACAATCTATTCATGTCACACCTAGATCTAAAAATTAACATAAAAAAGACCTTTATAATGACATCTGGAAAAAAGCTCCGAAAGGGAAATAATATCTATCTAACCAGCAATAGGATTGAACATTCTCCAACTTTTCCATATCTGGGAGTGGTCATAGACAAAAAGGGCACCTGGAAACGGGCGATAGAGGTTAGAAAACTTCAATTTATGAAAGCTACAATAGCCCTAGTTGGGTTTACACAGAAGCTCGAAAAAAGACCTCCCAAAGAGATGCTTCAAATTTATCGTGCCAAATGTGTTAGTACCGCCATCTACGGGGCTGGGGTCTGTGGACACATGCACCATGAAACCATCCAAAATGTCGAAAACAGTTTCCTACGTTTTCTACTTGCGGTACCACAAAGCGCATCAACATTCAGATGCCATATCGAACTGGGTATCCCCTACATCTCGGATATTATTCGGATGCAACCAGTTCTGCTATGGCACCGCATTTAGACATCTATCAAATTTACACTTACACAGGCAATAGTGTCAGATTGTGTAAAGTTAGAACATGTCCATAAGATCCCATGGTTACAGTATGTAAACAAGTTCCTACATGATCTGGGCCATCAGAACTACTATCATAATCGTCTAGATCTGGCTGGGATTTCTAGAAAGGAGCTAAGGAATGAATGTTTAAACCATCTAGCGGATCTCAGGCTCTCCATTGAAGCCAACAAACCATCTACTCAGCCCTCAATGATAATTCAAACGACAGACACAATCCAGCCCTATTTAACCTTGAAGTTATCTACCTTTGATACCTTTCTAATGACCAGATTCAGATTAAATATCTTTTATCGCCTTGTGACCTTCCCTTCAACAAACGATTGGTTTAAGCAGTTAATTCAATGCCCCTGTGATGGTACCTCTACCCAATCCCTCCTCAATGTGACACTAAGAACAATGAGATTATATCCTGAGCTTCGATAAGCACATCAAAAATCAAGTTCCAGAAGTTCTGTAGTCTTCATATCTTCTTTTATTAGAGATGTTTTACTTCAAACAACCACACTAGCCATCGCCAACACGTGTTTCGTCTTGGTATGTATACCCATAGACTTCCTCAGGGCTAGAATATTACAATACAAATAATCAGATCAGCCAATATAGTTTCAACAGTGATGTTAAACATTACATTGCTCACCCAAAATATCTAATTCCTGTCAGAGACAGTGGCTGAGATGCATTTACAAACCTATACTGTTGTTATTAACGACCAAAGTTTCCTTCAAAGATCATACATGTTCACAACACATATATTTCAAATATGAATCTATTGGTATTATAATATACCTTAAATGATTAACCAGTATTAGTCATAAATTCAGAGAAGGAGAAACATCCATGTTAAAAGAAAAAGAAAGAGAGAAGCCTTTTGAAAAGCCTCTACTTGAATAAAACAACTGAGAGAAAAAGTAGTCAAAAGACCGCACCTTAACCCGAAATGTGATCATATAATCAAAGGACTATTAGGTCCATTAGGTAGCCACACACCACCAAGGATTGGTGAAATAAATGAAAAGAAATAACAAGCATGTCTCCAAAGTTAAGTGAAAGATGTCAACTCACCTATAGCTAGGAAACGTTAGAAATGAGGCACGATGCTCTCCATCAGTTATGAGAGCAAGTGATAAAATTCTATGGTAAGGAGAAATGGAAAAAATGAAAAAGGCACCATTTAAGAGGGCCAATCATGTATATATTACAATGAATAATAATCGTCTATGGTAAGAAAAGGGACCACTCACTAATTCTCCGTACGTTCTCCATTCAGTATTAGTCTTAAATTTCCAAGTTCTCTGTATCTGGTTCCCGATATCCTAATCAGCAAAAACAATGTATATAGCGTATTATATAGAACGTACTATATGTTCCCACAGCATTCTAAAATAAGAGATAAGCAAACGTAGTCTGTTTGTAGATGCACCCTGATATCGGCATACACGATAAATAAAGTAATGACCAGATATAATTGGAAGGATACATATTTAACGTGCGCGAGTTAAGCCAATCTTGATTGTAACTGCTCGACAAATACTCGAGACAACATCTTAAATCCACATATTGTCAGCCAAATAGCGTGCTCAAATAAGGGGTTCCTTTCCTATATTGAGTAATATTAGACTTGGTAAGCACTTACATAATATAGGAGCTGGTCGAGTAATGAATCGTGATCCGTTCGTGGCGTGTGGCAACCGCGCCATTTTAGTGAAGTAATTAAATAGTGAACCACTACTAATAATCATAGTAGTGGGACTATCCCGATTTCATATGTAATATAATCTTCAAAATTAAACAGTAGTTTCTATACCAATAGTCCAATAAAAGTCCCTGAATCAGTGTCATCTAAAAATCGTTATATCTTAAAACCGTCTCTTTAAATAGGAGAGGCTTAGGCAATATAGTATATTATTAATCTGGACTGTTGTGTCAGCCATATTGGAACGGGCTTAAACAAGTCTGTTATATATGTTGACAGACAAAACATGATATATAGCATATCTCCCCAAGTCGAAGATAATAAATTAATATAAATCTTATAACCAAAGTTTAGATTTCAAAACGGCCCCATTGCTCATTGTCACATGGAAAGGTTTGAACCTACACTGCATTATTTCACAGCAATGATAGAGATACATAGCAAATAGCCAAACCTCGCCAGATAAGTTAAGTGCAGTCTTAATTATAACTATTGAATTTTAGAAAAGACATTATATCCCATGTCAGCACTATGTAAGAGCGTGTTTGTGATAATAGAAAAGATGAGGTAAAACTGATTAAATCAATCCTATTCGTTGTGAAAATTACATATCATCTCAGCATAAAAATTAATTATAAAGAACAGTCCCCATAGGCAGTATTCATATTTCTTCTGACCCTACACTGTAATCAACCTAAAAAGTACTGAAACTCATTATCGAAATTCAAGCCCTTCCCAACCGCACGCATGCGTAAAATCCAGCGTGCCTCCTGCTGTGGAGTAGCTATGGGCTCCAGATTTGCACCGTCATTTGCCTGTCTCTTTATGGGGTGGATGGAGGCGGTGCACATCTGGGATCCTGGCTGGGCTCATTGGCACCAATTTATTAACTATTATGGGAGATACATTGACGATCTACTGTTCATTTGGACGAGTGGAGAGACGGAACTACTTAACTTCTTTGCACATATGAACAATAACGACTACAATATGGCGTTTACTATTAACTATAGTCATAAAGAAATTACATTCTTAGATTTAACACTCTATATACATGAAGGAAAACTGTGTAGTAGACTATTCAGAAAAAAGACGTCCTGTAACTCTGTGTTACATGGGGTTAGCTCTCACCCCAAATCGCAGGTAAATGCCATCCCCTTTGGGGAATTTTACAGGGCACGCCGTAATTGTAGTGAGGATTCAGAGTTCAGGATCTGTGCCTCAGATATTGAAAAAATATTTCTATCGAGAGGATATGGACAGGAAATTATAACTAGAGCCAAGAGAAGAGCTTCTAAACTAGCCAGAAGGGACACACTGATGGCAAAGAATTTTAAGGGCACGAATTTGAAAAATCCAGTAAGATTGATTACTGGTTACAATCCATGGTCCTCTAAAATTTATCAGATTTTAAATAAATACTGGTTTATGCTAACTTCAGACCCTATACTGAAACAACACATAGCCCCTCATCCATCAATTACTTATCGTAGGGGTAGAACAATCAGGAATATGATAAGCCCTAGCTACCCAAGGACTAAGCATACACCTTCATGGTTGCACTCACTAAACAATGGATTATTCCACTGTGGAAATTGTAGTATGTGCAGACTATCATTGCATAGGACACGATGTTTTAGTTACAATGATTCGAAAACATTTTACATCAAAACACACATTGATTGTAATACGACCTATGTGAGCTATGCAGTATTGTGTAGATGTAATAAAGTGTATATTTGAACTACTATCCGAAAACTAAAGGATCGTGTGGCCGAACAATTCAGGGCTCTGAAGAATAGAGATACAAGATATCCTATAGCGGCGCATGCAATCAACTGTAACTTCCAGACTGAGCATTTAACGCTCTCCTTTCATGGTATTGAAATGATACCTATGGACATCAGAGGAGGCAATCGTGAATTGAAATTGAGACAGCAGGAGGCACGCTGGATTTTATGCATGTGTGCGGTTGAGAAGGGCTTGAATTTCGATAATGAGTTTCAGTACTTTTTAGGTTGATTACAGTGTAGGGTCAGAAGAAATATGAATACCGCCTATGGGGACTGTTCTGTATAATTAATTTTTATGCTGAGATGATATGTAATTTTCACAACGGATAGGATTGATTTAATCATGAGACTATGTGTTGTAATAATCGTGAATTTATGGACTCTTATTTCCAGTAATTAACTTTTGAATAAATAAGTTTTCTTGTCTTAATAATTATTGTGGGGCGGTATTATTGACATTTATACAAATATTCTTAATGAGGATTGGCTAATATGTTGTAAATTTGACATACCTAGAATATGATTGTAAAAACTGAAGAATGTGATCTGAGAAGGTCGTCTAGGTATACAATCTCTAGTTTAAGAACCATGCGATTGTTACCATGAATCACTGTTATATGATTTGAAGGAATGGAGTACTGTGCAAAACACGCTTTTTGACATACGTAATGTTGTTATAATTTTGTGGTTCTTGATTTGAATATTCTATATTCTATTCTCTTTAATTCTTCATGATTTTTCTTTCCTAATATTTTAAGTTTTCCTCAACTTTTCTATTGTCACTAACACGCTCTTACATAGTGCTGACATGGGATATAATGTCTCTTCTAAAATTCAATGGTTATAATTAAGACTGCACTTAACCTATCTGGCGAGGTTTGGCTATTTGATATGTATCTCTATCATTGCTGTGAAATAATGCAGTGTAGGTTCAAACCTTTCCATGTGACAATGAGCAATGGGGCCGTTTTGAAATCCAAACTTTGGTTATAAGATTTATATTAATTTTTTATCTTCGACTTGGGGAGATATGCTATATATCATGTTTTGTCTGTCAACATATATAACAGATTCATTTAAGCCCGTTCCAATATGGCTGCCACAACAGTCCAGGTTAATAATATACTCTATTGCCTAAGCCTCTCCTATTTAAAGAGACGCTTTTAAGATATAATGATTTTTAGATGACACTGATTCGGGGACTTTTATTGGACTAATAGTATAGAAACTACCGTTTAATTTGTAAGATTATATTGCGTATGACATCGGGATAGTCCTACTACTATGATTATTAGTAGTGGTTCACTATTTAATTACTTCACTAAAATGGCGCGGATGCTACACGCCACGAACGGATCACGATTCACTACTCGACCAGCTCCTATATTATGTAAGTACTTACCGAGTCTAATATTACTCAATATAGGAAAGGAACCCCTTATTTCAGCAAGCTATTTGGCTGACAATGTATGGATTTAAGATGTTGTCTCGAATATTTGTCGAGCAGTTACCATCAAGATTCGCTGAAGTCGCGCTCGTTAAATATGTATCCTTCCAATTATATCTGGTCATTACTTTATTTATCGTGTATGCCGATATCAGGGTGCATCTACAAACAGACTACGTTTGCTTATCTCTCGTTTTAGAATGCTGTGGGAACATATAGTACACTCTATATAATATGCTATATACATTGTTTTTGCTCATTAGGATATCGGGAACCAGATACAGAGAACTTGGAAATTTAAGACTAATACTGATTAGAGAACGTACAGAGAATTAGTGAGTGGTCCCTTTTCTTACCTTAGACGATTATTACTCATTGTAATATATATATATGATTGGCCCTCTTCAATGGTGCCTTTTTCGTTTTTTCCATTTCTCCTTACCATAGAATTTTATCACTTGCTCTCATAACTGATGGAGAGCATCGTGCGTCATTTCTAACGTTTCCTAGCTATGGTTGAGTTGACATCTTTCACTTAACTTTGGAGACACACTTGTTATTTCTTTTCATTTATTTCACCAATCCTTGGTGGTGTGTGGCTACCTAATGGACCTAATAGTCCTTTGATTATATGATCACATTTCGGGTTAAGGTGCGGTCTTTTGACTACTTTTTCTCTCAGTTGTTTTATTCACGTAAGGCTTGTCAAAAGGCTTCTCTCTTTCTTTTTCTTTTAACATGGATTTTTCTCCTTCTCTGAATTTCTGACTAATACTGGTTAATCATTTAAGGTATATTATAATACCAATAGATTCATATTTGAAATATATGTGTTGTGAACATGTATGATCTTTGAAGGAAATTTTGGTCGTTAATAAAAACAGTATAGGTTTGTAAATGCATCTCAGCCACTGTCCTTGACAGGAATTAGATATTTTGGGTGAGCTATGTAATGTTTAACATCACTGTTGAAACTATATTGGCTGATCTGAATATTTGTATTGTAATATTCTAGCCGGGAGGAAGTCTATGGGTATACATACCAAGGCGAAAGACGTGTTTTGGCGATGGCTAGTGTGGTTGTTTGAAGTAAAACTTCTCTAATAAAAGAAGATATGAAGACTACACAACTTCTCGAACTTGCTTTTTGATGTGCTTATCGAAGCTCAGGATGTAATCTCATTGTTCTTTGTGTATGTGGTTTTGTGCTTACATTACCCAATTTCATTATTGTTCGGTGACAATAATCGTATCCTTTGAGCTGTTAAAAAGATTGTTAATTTCTTACATATTGTCACACCTAGCGCAAGTAATACTCAATCACCTCTCCCTTTTTCTCTGTCCATGTGACACTATTTTGTAAATTCTATGCCGAATCCAGAAAACACTGGCTGACCCCAATGTTAAAAATCATGGGCCTGCGCCATTGTCGTCCAGCCCTTCTGGCTCTTCAAAGGCTAGAATCAGAAGATATGGTTATAAATGTGACAAGGTTTTTAAAATTTTGTGTGAGGCACTGAACCAACCTTTAGCCTGAACCTAATCTTACTCGAAAAAACACTGTTAAATGATGCTGCCAAAGTTACTCGTAAAGCATTGTAACTATGCTTACTGATGCACTTTGGGAAACAATTTTAAAACTGTATCTAACCTCATTTCAAAAATAACTTGTGGTGGTAATCTCCCAATGAATATTGTACTGGATTTTAAATGGAATCACTATTTGAAATTAGCATTTTGCACTTTGTTAGTACTCAGAATGAACCAAACATTACCATTCGAGATATTTGCATTAGAGACATACGCAGAATAGTGTTTTGATATTCTTCTAATTTTGAAATTGTTCTGGACTATCTACGATTGCTTTAGTCCGTAAGAGTTAGTCATTCGAATTCACATTTTATTATCACTAATAACCAGCCAATCTTTGATTATCTTTGCGATTGTGATGTTTTTAACATTTGTATCTGTAACTGCTTATATGGTTTTGCACCGCATACCGAATAAAGCGTTTTAAATTGATAGCCCTATTGCTCTGTGGATGAACATAGTGATGACATTTGTACGTAGTGCGAAACGAGACCTTGAACATGATGTTCAAGGCATTGTGATAATGTTGTGCAAAGCTATATGTAAAAACAAGCTTAGTTTCATAAAAACTAATCCAACATTGTCATGTTTGCAAATGTATGCAAAAGGTCACAGCTGAAAATATTATTTGTGAGGACAATGTAAGAAATAAGCTGCTTCGCTTCATGTGCCTAACTTGGAAATTTAACAGTGCACCCAAAGTGGAACTTACAGAGTTCAACTTGCCCCATTCTCAACTAAGCAGCAACGCAGATTCAAATAACTCTTCTTATAGCAACAAGCAGAGGATATCACCAGCCAAAATAAACTCAAACTTCCCAAATCCAACGTGGTCCCCCCTGTTAGACACCATTGAGGTTATGTACTCGGCCTAACCTTCCACTTAGAAAAATTAGAAATTCAGTTGGATCTTCTAAAAGCCGTGGTGGCCTACACCTTAGAAATCTACCAAAAATTGCAGGCACTTGATGGTCAGTTTAGGAGAGTACAGGAAGATCCAGTCACATCTTATCATTCTTGTCAATGCTCCCCAACTATGGATCTACTTACAGAAGTCCCAATCCTCCTCTCAGACATCTTAGCAGATGTTAAAGCATCCAAAGCCTCTCCACTGTCTCCAACAAATCAACCTGCCCCCACTACCTGCCAGACATTTCTTCTCATAGTCCTGTCTGGAAGGAGTGGGATCATCAACAGCTAACATGTTTGTAGAGCGATACTCAGCACTTATACTCCACTAAGCCCACTAACAAAGATGGCCTTGAAAATCGCAAGAAATAAAGCTGGTTAAACAAGCAATGGAAGCTCTCACCGAGCAGTATCTTAAGGAGGTCACTTCACCCCTCCCACATATCCACCAGGTGCAGGACTTAGTCCATTAAGGCCCAAGAACCTCCCTCTCGAAAAGAATGCGTAAGCACCTCAGGAACAACAGAAAAATAGGGAGCGGAAACAAAAGCTCCACTCCCCCAGTTATACTAACGAGGAGCCCGGTAATTTGCAGGCCTCAACAGACACCCAGCTACACCAGTTAAGTAAATTGATGGTCCCCTCATGTCTAATATTCCAGCAAAAGGAAGGAAAAACCAAATCCACCAAGCAACTATGGCCTAGACAGTGTAATTTGATGCTTGGTCCTCAGAGCATGGTGGCCAACACATCCGACGAGTCAGAAAAGGCCAGTACCTCCTCTAAAGCGACATTAATATCTCTCCTCTGTGGCATAACTTCCTTTAATACAATTAGTGATTGGCGAGTCAAGTATCACCACACTCTCTAAAGACCGAAAGCCAGCCCCACTTAAATACACAATTAGTAGATTTTGAAGCTGGTACATATCCATCTGCAATCACGCAACTGTAGCCACCCTGCCCAAGACTTCAATCACACACTGCCTCCAATCAATCTAGCCTTATACACCCTCTGCAATATGAGAACCCTCCTCCGTTATTTCACCAGCCCGAGCAGGGGGTCCTATTACATCCACGGGCAGACACCATTAACACACCCCAGCAAGGTTTGAATTGATTCCACATTACAAAACTAGAGGACCTCACAATATCTTAAACAGAAGTGCCAACCCCTAAAATTGACAAGCACTCTGCACAACCTTAACTACTTACAATTGGAGCACATAGAAGCAGTAGGATTCAAGCCCAACACCCCAATCCCAGGCAACAAAATCACAATATTTACAAGGGTCAATCCAATGATAGCACAATGCAGGTATGGTAGAATAAGGACCAATTCCTAAACTGGGCATCAACATAGGAAGGAGTGAGAGAGAGCTCTAACCCAGCCCTCTACTTCCCTTACAGGGGCTGTCATGCAAGTGGCCGATTTCAGCAAGTGGAGTACTAAGGGGGACAATAGTTGCGAAAGATCCAAGAGAACACCAAGCCCTTCTACAAATATCAAGTAAGTAGCAAACTGAAACAGAAGGAGGGCTGTTACACACAAGTTGGGTTATCCTACAGACACAGAAGTGGATCCCCTTGAACTCGAAGTCAAGGGGCCCCGACTATCTAACAAACATCATTAAATGTATGTTCATGGAACATGAACGGCCTCAGCAGCAAAGTCAGTGAGAATATTTTCACCACTTTCCTACAAAACTTTGACCTCCTACTATTGCAGGAAACCTGGGTTCAAACATCTATACCACTGCTTGACGTCAAAGAATTTCAAATTGAAGCATGGAGGAAGAGCTACAGGTGGACTCTCCACCTATATTGCCACCAATCTTCAGTGGGATCAAGAACCCTTAGACTTGGGCCTCTCCTGGATTCAATGGGCCTCATTTATGGGTGTTTTGCCATAGGGCAGTGCAGCAGGGCTTGCTGCTGTGCTGCCCCACAGCAAAAGAAAAGGGCAATAATTTATTAGATACGGCACATTTCCATCCTTTTCCCCTGTACAAAAACAATCACAAACAGCATTTTGCTATATCTATGTGTGCTGCAGAATGCAGTGCACATATAAAGAAGAAAAACAAGGAGAAATAAAGATGTTTCTCCTCTTTGTGCCTCACTTATACCTCCCTGGGGGAGGCGTACGTTTTTGCCACTGTCTCAGACTTACAATTTATCGTAAATCTGGGGCAGTGTCAAAAAGCCATGGGTGTTGTTGGGAACGCCCCCACCAACACCCAAGAAATGTCCCTTTCATGCAGTTTTCTGCGTAAAGTGGGCACATATTCATAAAGCCATGAAAAGCCACGTAACGTGGCTTTACATGGCCTTATAAATATGCCAGTGGCACATTGAGCCACCGGAACATCAAAAAAGTGATGTTACGCGGGATAAAAGTGCTGGTAGGGCCTCATAAATGAGGCTCAATGTGTCTACATTTCAGTCTCCTCCACTGCCCAGATGGACATCACTCTTCTGGTCTTTAAAGTATACATTCATCCAGGTAATATGAGCAAACAAAGTCCCTGATTGCCTCGCTCAAATCGCTTACATTCACTTTTCCACACACGTTTGGGTTTGTTAGGGGACTTTAATTTGCGCTTATTGTAAAGCAGATCTGAGAAGGCCCAAGAGCATCAAACAGGGACTCAACAAACCGTCCCAATAATGATCTCAAATTATTCCAGGATGGACTGGTATGGAAAGTCAAGCATCTGGCCCTTACAAAGCATTGGCCTCTACACACTAAAAGGACACCTTCCCTAGGATCAACCAGCAGCATACACCAGGGTGTCACATAAGACAAATCAATCCTGTATTACACTCTGGCTGACGTTGAGCTATTTCCAGTGATTAAACCTTATGACTTAACCATCAGGGTGGCGAGCGACCACTTTCCCCAGCATTTTGAGCTAATAATCTATCCACCAAGTGCCTCATATGCAAATGACATACTAACATCTCCTAAGGCCTTCAACTTAAAATGTCTGACATGGCGAGACCCAGCAGCAGAGAAGATTATGGACTTTGCCAGTGCCCACCTGGCAACTGAGCAACCAAGCTCGCCCAACCCACAACTACGGTACAGGCTAAACATTCTTTTGCCATCTCTCCTATTACCACCTTTTCAATCAAATCCACCCTAAAACATGGTAACAGTTCTAACCCTGGGCTTTGCGGGTTTAGGGGGGCTATGTGGAGGTCCATGGAGTCGCAAACAAACTCCGTGGAACTCTGCTCCGCTCCGCTTCACCACCCGCCTCCACCCCCCTTTTAACCATTAATTCTACATTAATTAAAAGTAAATGAAACCACTTACCTGTACTGCAACGTCCCCTGGCTGCCCTCCTCCTCTTCCTCGTCGTCTGGGTAATCCTTGAGAAAACATCTCTTGCGCAGTTGGCTCAAAGATTACCCAGAAGGTGAGGAAGAGGAGGAGGGCAGCCCGGAGATTCGTCGCAGTGCAGCTAAGTGGTTTTTAATTTACTTTTAATTAATGTAGAATTAATGGTTAATAGGGGGAGTGGAGGCGGGGGCTGGCCAACTTCGCTCCGCTGTGGAGTGTGCAGAGATTTGCCTTCTCTGCATTATCTGCAGAACGCAGAGTAGGTAAATGTCCGCACACTCGGCAGGCAGAGTTCTCCACCCAGGCTTATGTAACACCTGGATGGGGGCAAACTGGTTCACACCATATTATTATTGAAGAAGAGACAGCTGAACAGGGATATACGACGGGCCCTCAAAGTGGACCTCCACATTAATCAATGTACATGGTATAAGCTCTCCTCACTGGGGCAAGACTACAGATAAGCTATTTGGTCAGCTAAAACCTTCTGTCAGACAAAAGTATGGGTAAATCTTCTCCATACGAGCAAACCTAAAAACAGCAAACTCTTTTAGGTCGCAATTAACAAACTCGCAAGTAAGTGCCACCGCCACCACAATGTTGGCCTCTCTGCCGCACACATAGCAGCTTTTTTCACTGTGGACATCTCTGACCACTCATCAAGAACTGCTCTGGTCCAGCCTGGGCCTCATGTTCAAACCACCTCAACAGAGAACCTAACTTTCATCCATTTAGATAGCCTGTGGTTTGACCATCGGCAGGTCCTGGGCATTCTCAAGCGGCTCAGTTCTGAGAGGACCCCAGGCCCAAACAGGCTTCCAAATGCTCTATTTTAAAAGATCAACAATATTGGTCCACCCATCTAACCCCACTATTCAATTATGCTTTCTTCACCAACTCCATACCGGCAAGGTAGCAAACTTCATCCTATTTATAAATCAGGTTCGCAGTCCAACCCCACAAACTACAGACTGATCACCCTCATTGATGTTGAAGCTACGATCTACACCTCCAATCTCATGATAGATTTGGAAATCTTGATTTCCTTCACAATCAGTATTCCACACACAAAGACAGACTTCAGAGCAGGCATGGACACAATAACTAACCTTTTAGCAATCAACCTCCTTGCAGACAAGGCTAGAACCATAACTTCCAAACTCTAGGCTTGTTTTGTGGATCTAAATGCAGCCTTCAACAGGGTGCCAAGGGATTGTCTTTGGGAAAAAATGGCCAATGGGGAGTGCCATCAAAACTACTAATTTATACTCAGAGTCCAAATCTAGGTCGGCGACGGGTGCAGAACATCTCACAAGATTCCCACACCACAGGCCTAAAGCTGGGGTGCATCTTAGTCACGTGTTTATTTAACATCTATAAGGTGGACCACGACAAACAACTAAATGAAGTTATGTGCAACCCTCATGAACTAGTCCATGGACCTCTGCGATGTCTTCAATATGCTGATGATATTGTGCTACTAAGCCGAACTCTGATTGGCCTTCAGAGCCTAATTACCCAACTGGCAAAATACACTAAAACATTTGAGCTTGAACTAAAGCACAACAAAACAAAAGTGAAATGTTTTCCAACTACCCCTCACTTTATTTGGAAAGCCTTAGATAAACTCTTGGAACCCGTTAAATCATACAAATACGTAGGCATGCTTATGGATGCCTAATCTATCTTGAGGGAGCACCTGTCTTCTAGAAGTGCACCGCAAACAAACTTCAGTTTGCATTCAAGCTTCTACAAAAAAGCTATGCAGCACATCACATCATTATCTGCTAAAGGTCATCAAAGCAAAGTTTATTCCATCACTGACCAATGGCTCAGAACTACTGAAAGAGAGCGAGGCAACCACAGTAAACCTGCTCCAATCAACACTCTTTAAATTATGTTTTCTCCTTCCACAATCAGAATCTCAGGTCAGACTGGTGGTTGGCCTGTTTCTCAAAGGCCAAATTCTGTTGGAAGCTTAGTTCAGCCCCACAACACTCACTAGCTGCTACGAGCTGGTTGGAAATAGGAAGCCAGAATGATCACAAAAGTTTGTGGCCAACTCTCCTTCAGAAGGCCATTCACACTTTAAAACTAGATAAAGCCTGGAAAAAAATGGACTTCACCACATTTAAAAAAGTCTCAAATAGGGCTGCAAAATAGCATTTATGGATCATCAACAAGGTAGAGCTAGCCCACAAATGGCACGCATGGGCAGTCTTGCAATCTAACACTTCTTGGGGCCCACAGCCATATGTGACGACATATATGTCAGCACCCATACAATACATCTTATTGCTCTTTCAACTTGGTGAATTTCCATCAAAGAACCTTACAGCCTCCTGGAAGCAGGCCTGGCAGGCCTGGCTGGATAGTTACTGCTGCTTAAGTGGTCACAGTGAAGAAAGCATGTTCAGCTTAATCTGTGAGTGCTCTGATCTGCAGCTTTCCAAGATGGAAACTGCTATGCCCTGCATTGAAGGCTCTTCAAATTAGGTCCTGCGCCCTGCAGTAATAACACTTTTGAATGGCCACAGCAATCAGCCATCACGCAAGACAACCAATTTTCTGCTCCAAGCAGTAAAGCTGCTTCTACAGCAAACACAGCATACTCTCAACCAAAATGTGAGTATTAATTATTGAACCCAAACCGGAAGCTGCAATGAGCAGTACGAAGCTAATGCACCCTAGAACATCAGAAATTGTCTGATCATGTGAGAAAGCAGTGAAAATTTCATATTTTGTATAATTCTCTTGTCTCATATTGCAATAACTTTAATTAATTGTCAATAAAGAATATTTTTCTTGTGTCCTGGATGTTTGTGTCTTTCCACATAATGTTACATTTTCTACAGTTATTATGTTATTGTGTGATAAATTAGCAAGCATATTTCTACAGAGAGGATAGCACTTTCATACTGAAATCAATGGTGTTGAGAATTGATTGTAAGTAGCTTCAACCCCAAATGTAGGTCTCTATTGATCCTTATTTATACCAACCACTAAATACAGAGGTTACGGATATACCCTGTGTTTAAAATGCCAAAAATCTCTTTGCCCATAGGGATCAGATAGTGATGTCACCAAAATAACACTTGATTTGATTTTGCAAATTGTGCATTTATTCCCAAAGGTGCTGTTCCTCAGAAACCATACTGAGAATTCAGCGGAACTCTCAATGTTGGAACCAAACAAATTGGTGAGAATACATGATATTTATTTATTTGCCACTTATCTGACAGTCTTTGTCATTTGGCAACATACGCTGAGAGCACCTCTTTCACAATTTATTTACCACGTTTAGGAACTCTTCATACTGAGAAGAACAAGAAGACTGAGGCTAATATGTGTAATATTTGTTTGCGGTCTCAGAGGTAGAGTGGTTGACCATCCCACATAAAGGACTTTTTATCGCATTCTATACTATTCTATCCTCAAGTACCACCCTAGTTGTGCACTAAGACATGGATAGAACCTCATACTTCCTCCAATTGATATTCTAAACAGAAAAAAGCTAAGATATTGTTTATTTGTGATTATTGCAGGTAGTGAAGAACTGGGATTAGTGAGGGTCAACAGGATTTTTATCAGCATATAGTAACTCATCTGAGTTGCATGAACAATGTAGAGCTCCTTTGATTGAGACCAGCTAGCAGATAGCAGCTGTGGGCCAGTTGACAAAGGACCAGTGACAAAGGTAAATGGGGCAGAGACAGAATATTGAATACAAATATCGAGTTGCACAAATATCGAGTCATTAATATTGTGGTTCAGAAATATTGACAGCAAGAATATTGTGGTAAAGAAAATCGACTTAAGTTAAGTAATATCATTTTTAAAAATATCGAAGTGTTAATATCGTTTCCAAAAATATAGTTGTTAAAAATATAGTTTTTTTATTAATGTTATGTATTTTAGTATATATTTTATATCTATGTTTTTTGTATAAGAATTGTTTGTATTTTTAATATATGTGTTACATTTTTAATTGTTATTAATTTTTTTATTTGACTTTTGCGTTTTTGGTTCTGTAGCGGGTTGTGAGTTTATTGGGGAATTGGGTGGGAAGAATTTAATTTTATTAAATGTGTTGATTATTTTTTATGTATTAATATTTGATTAATTGAGATGTTATAGTGGTAAATGTGTAAAGTAATTTATTATTAATTGGTTGTTAATTAATTAATTAATAATTAGTTTGTTTATACCAATTAATTACTTGGTAATTAATTATGGTAGCTGTGTAATCAATTTTAGGTGTATGATGTGGTGTTTATAGGTGTAAAGGGTGGAAAGTAATTTACATTTCATTTATGAATTAATTATTGGTTGTTAATTAATTTAAGTTAATTAGTTTGTAATTAAATATGGTAATTGTAAAATTAATTTTAGATGTGTGTTGTGGTGTTTATAGGTGTAAAGTGTGGGAAGCGTGGTAAGTAATTCATTTTTAATTGATGAATTAATAATTGGTTGGTAATTTATTTTAATTAATTAATAAATTAATTGGTAGTTAATTAAGGTAGTTGTTTAATACATTTTAGGTGTGTGTTGTGGTGTTTTGTATGAGTAAGGAGCGGGAAGTAATTTGTGTCTAATTAATTAATATATGGTTGTTAAGTAATGGTAATTATTTGATATTTATTTTGTGTAATTGTTTATTTTTGTGTGTGTGTACTTTTAAATGGGTAAATGGTGGGTATTGAATATATTTCAATTGTTTAACTATTAGTTGTTAATAGTAATAGTTTTTAATTTAAAAATAAGTTTTAATTGTGTTTTATTATGTTATAGTTTCATTTAGGTGTGTGTTGTGGACATTATAGTGTTAAAGTGTGTGTTGTCAATGAATGTTTATTTTTTACTGCTCCGCTATCCAGCACTTTCCCTACTGTTGTACTCACTGGAGTTGGAATAGTAAATTGTTCTCCTACGCTATCCAACACTTACCCTACTTTTGCACTCACTGGAGAAGGAATAGTTATTTTTACCCCTTTGTTATCCAACACTTTCCGTACTGTTGCACTGATTGTATTGTGAAATTTAAGTTGAAAGATTTATCTAATAGTGCAATGTTTTATTTTATTATAGATTTTTGCTCTTTTATTTTAAATCATTAATATATTTTTTATTTAATATAATATTTTTAACTTTTACCATAAATTAAGAATAATAGTTTACTGTTTTAAAGTAAATATATGTTTACATTAATATGTTTATGTGTTTTTTTATTACGTTTATTTGTCATATTTTATTAAATGTATATTTCATGTATTTTATTTTGTTAATATTATATTTAATATTTAATGTATTTAATATATATTTTATTGTATATTAATAAAAAAGTCGATATTTTATACATTTATATTTTTCACTTCGATTTTTTTGAGTCAATATTTTTGTACTTACCTGTTCAAGTATAGGAGTTGATATTTTTGTTGTCTTTATTTTTTATTCGATATTTTTTACATCAATATTTTTTACATCAATGTTGTGCCAGCGAATCAGGTAAACATATCCTGTTGCCTGTCTACATATTGAAAGAGTTGAATTGGAACCCTCTGCAATAGATCTGGACAGTTGGCCATGTATTGCTTGCCACCTTCTTGCCACCTTACCTTGGCAATAAAGCCTTGACTTTTCCCAGCCCTACTAAGAATACTAAGGAGGCATTCTCACTCCACAAAATGACTAGCTTTTTCTGCACCAAGCATGATGATGATAACACTTTCTGCATAGTTCTTCCTCTACCAAAGTAAATGAGAGAAAGTTCTCATAAGATTATGCAGAAGCCTGCCAGGGACAAGCACACCTGTGAGTCGTAGACAAGTGATGGTTTTACTTTTTTATTCTGTTCTCATGTATTTCGGGAATTCATTTCATGATAATCAGTGAAATGGGCTGAAATGTAACATAATGTAACATATATTTATTTGGTTTTGAGATCACCCTAGGTGCCAGAAGTGTCTGAGTCTTTGAAGCTGTAAACAGATTTGAAAACAGTGGAAGCATGCCTTTTCTGTAGAATTCTTAGGGAATCTAACTTCACAAAATTATTTATTATACAAGAAGACTGAGTAGCGAACATAATTCATCACAGGAGATCTCTCCCTCCCGTTGTTTCCTACTTTCACCTGAGAGTTTAGGTAGCTTAAGGCCCGTCAAGAACTGCTTCTTTACTACTAGTGAACTGAGCAGAGCAGACCTGTTGAGGCTGGCTAAGAACAAGTAAATTCTTATCAATATCTGACACATTGGGGCCGATTCCGATTCGGGAAAAACCGCTCCGAATAGCCGCTCGGAGCGTTTTTCCCGTACGAATTGTACCCTGCAACGTCCCCCGTACGTACAAACGAAGTACGATTCGTACCTGGAGCCGTACTAGGAGCCGTACGATTCTCCCTCGGAACCCGCTGTACGCGACATCTGTACGGTTCGCGACTGGTTTTTTCGACCAAGCAAGTACGATATGTGTCGGGGCGCACCGTACGACCCTTTTTCTACGGGAGCTGTAAACAGCCGTAAAAGCAGAGTTCGTGCCGAAACAGGTACGGAACGGAACGTCCCCCCCGGGTATGGTGCGTACCCGTGCGATCATGGGGTGTACGCATCGTACCCCATGTACGATGGGTGTACGCACCGTACCCCATGTACGATGGATGTACGCACCGTACCCCATGTACGATGGGTACACCCATCGTACATGGGGTACGGTGCGTACACCCCATGATCGCAGGGGTACGCACCATACCCCTGCGATCATGTGTGGTTTTCTGTACGACTCGCCCTTACCTGACGTGGACCGTACAAATTGCGTCCTCGTACCCCGGTCCGGATCGTACTTGTCGGGTCATACGGCATGTGTACGAGTCATACGGCATGTGTACGAGTCGTACGGTCCACGGTTTCAGCCTTGCAATACCTACGGATCGCGACGATTCGGACAGATTCACGGAATACGGATCGTACTACGTGACTCGGACGGATGGGTACGATTTGTACGGAGAGGGCTCCGGAAACAAATCGTACGGATGTTTTTTTTCCCGAATCGGAATAGACCCCATTGTGTGTATCATATCAATCAATCAATCAAAGCATTTGTAAAGCACACTACTTACCCGTGAGGGTTTCAAGGCGCTAAGGGGAGGGGGAGTGCTGCTAATGTTCAAAGAGCCAGGTCTTGAGGAGTCTTCTGAAGGTCAGAAGGTCTTGGGTCTGCCCTAGGCGAATGGGGAGGGTGGGAGAATGATCTGCCGCCGGCAGTCACTCTTCAGAAGCGAGGGACAGTAGCGAGGGTGTGGTCGGCGGAGCAGAGCTGGTGGGTGGGGGTATAGAAGCTGAGTCGACTATTGAGGTATGCTGGTCCGGAGTTGTGGAGTGCTTTGTGTGTGTGGGTGAGGAGCTTGAAGTTTATCCTCTTGTTGATGGGGAGCCAGTGCAGGTCTTTCAGGTGGGGTGTGATGCGGCTGCGGTGTGGGGTGTGATGTGGCTGCGGTGTGGGATGTCGAGGATCAGGCTTGCGGAGGCGTATCATACACAGCAGCTGGCAGATTGTTTTTTATTGTTTCAGTTGAGGAGGTTACATGTCCCACATTTTCACCATGGCTATACTGTTACCATTTAAACCCTATTAGAACATTGGAATGCTGGGAGCTCTTTTGAAAACAATGGAGTGCCTCTGGCTTCTAAGGGCCAGTAGAAGCCCGGAGCGCCAATATTCCAACGTTATTGTGAACAAAGACCTCACAAAGCCCGAGGGGATTTTAATCCCCTCAGGCTCATGTGGTCCTTGTTTTTTATTTGTTAGAACATTCTGCCCTCTAGTGGCAGAATATTCAACTAGCCTTACAACCCTCCATAGCTGGGCTGTACCGGCATTAACGTCCTGCTGCCTTGTTAAACGTATCACGCTTACTGTCACAGCAGTTATTTTGCTAGATGAACCTTATATTGGAAAATGAGGACTCTGACTATACTTTCTTGGAAGGCATGTTTGTCCTTAATATTCCATGAGGGAAGGGCTCTGTCTTTTATCATCATTCTACTTAAGGATGCCTTCCATTGAGCTCATCAAGTTTGTGCAATGACACTGTGCCTTCACTCTCTTGCTCAAATTTCATGAAGTGAGATCTGAGGCAATTTTCTTAAGTACAAAGATTATGGCACATATTGATCAAGGTTTTGCGTTGCCCTTGCGCCACGCAAGATGGCGCAAGGGTGAGAGAAAACCTAAGTGAGATCAATCAAGCCATGCAATGCCACCTTGCATGGCTCTGAATGGCTTGATAAATCTAGAACAAGGCCAGCTTTAGGGCGGTGTGATTGATGCGACTACTGTCACTGCACCGGGGGCTGAGTTGCGGCAGTGGTGGTGGGGTAGCAGCACCATGTTAGCAAGTATATTGTGATATTAAAAGCACCTGCTGCGTTCCTTGCCTCCAGCAATTTTCTGTCAACAATAAAAATGTCAAGATATCTCTGGTGTTTAATGTTATTCCTGGAGCAAGGTCGGAGTTTTGCTTACTGGAAGTTTTGACTCATCATAAAGCTGCACAGAGGGTTCATATTCCTGCTGCAGAGAACGTGTATCTTGCAGATTACAAAGTACATATAATGTAAATAGGTAAGTGGGTTACTGCTATTGTCAAAGAGATCCTTTTGTTATTTGCAGTTTATAATAGGTAAGTGGGTTACTGCTATTGTCAAAGAGATCCTTTTGTTGCTTACAGTTATTAAGTTAAAATCCTATCATAGAACAGTATGTATTAAGTGTCATCAAAGAGCTGAATGCGAACGGCAAGGTATATATTAGACCTTTATTTTTTCACCCAGCCTTTTATTATCCTAATGTTGCAAAAAGGGTACATTTGGGTATAAATCAATTCCTATTATTAAAGAGAATCCCCATCTATGGTATTGCGATTTAAAGTTTGTGTTTGTTCTTTTCCAGACCTAGCACTCTTAAACTGTACTGCCTACTAGTATAGATAACGTGACTCCCACACCTTGTAGTCTTAAGTCTTTTGTAGCATTTCCTATACAGAGAATACACACATATGGTTGATTGTCTTTTTGTAAAAATGGTATGTGATGTAAAGTGCTTTGACATCCTACACTGATTTGAGTATCTGAGAGTGGTTATGGAGACATGAGGGGTACTGTTAAAGGGTGGCAGTTATGGAATTGGAGGCAAACTTGGTCACTGGGGACTGCAACAAATATTGTTGCACCGGATGCCACCAGTGCTAAATGCGGCCATGATCAAGAATAGTCCAAGGCAGCGCAAATTGCTGCCTTGCTTTACTCTGTGTCATGGAGGCGATCCATGGGTGTTCCACACATCCACGCATGGATTTTGTTGCCTTCCCTGATTTCCAATTAGTGGTAGACCTGGAAATGTGTAAAAATACTGTGCCTCCCAAGGTGAGGTATAACGAAGAGAAATATCTTTATTTCTCCTTGTTTTTCCCCTTTCTGTGTGTGCTGTATCTTGCAGCACACATAGAAAAAAGAAATGCCTCTCAGGATTGTCTTTATGCAGGACGGTGCCACTTCCTCCATTGAAACAATCCTGCCTATAATGCAGACACTCTTGCACTATGACGCAAGCGTGGATGCATTGGTACTAGGCAGCCAAAAGTGTGACAGTGGTAGGAAAGGACAGAAAGGCTCCTTTTAATGGTAAATACGGTGCATTCCTGCCCTTCCCCTTTCATGCAGTGCGCTGAGTAAAATAATTATAAATCCGTCCCTATATTCAGAGATATTCACGTGTCTAGTTTTATAACTGTGATTATATGAAAAAATCAAAACTCACACCTACAGAAAACTAGTCCTAGTCACTAGGCTTGATTGTAGTGCACAAGAGGAATCCAAACAGTTGAATCCAGATAGTAAACATAGTTCACTCCGGAACGAGAGCTATGAATGCATGAGAGGAAGGTGTTGTCTCCATATTTCCCCTGCATTGTGATCGCTAATCATGTCCTTCGATATTGCCATTTTAGACATGTGGACTTCCCGAGCACACTCTACAGAATCTTAAACCCCTATCTCATCACTTGTGTTGATCAAAATGTAATTAGTAGCCTGGATTACAAGTAGAAGAAATGTGACTTGGAATGATTCGGGGCATACTCAGCGGCTACAATGCGCACTTTGCCCAGAGTGTTGAACTTGTCAAAGGCAGTCTGCCACTGGTATAATGGCTAATCACAGGTACTTACCCCCACCTTCTCTCTCTGTGGTCCTGACATTATTGCCCATCTCTCCTAACCATTTCTCAAAGCATTGAAAGTCAGGATCTCATTCCCGCTAGGGTGGCACAAGTCATGCCACCCAGGAGTGTGACCACCCATTACCAGCACACCCAATCCTGTTTCCATGCATGTACCCCAAAAAATGTGAGTGGCAGGAGAATCCACAATAAAATATTAGGATCCGGGAGTGTGTCTTACTGGGCCATGATTAGTGGTTGTCGGTAAACTCTGCTCCGTCATTGGGGTTTGCAGAGATTTGTAAATTCCGCGCTCTGCTTGGAGTGCAGAGTTCAGCAAAAAATCTGACAACCAATGTTTGGCAGAGTTTACTGGCGCCCAGCCCTAATTTATACATGCAATGGTAAATGTTTCACTTCCCATCCAAAACAGTTTTTTTCTTGCCATTTTCTTTTTCTCATTATATTTCCTTTTTGTTAGCGAAAGAGACATTCTCGCTGCTACATCCAACTGATTGTCGACTCTGGCACCTGGTTACTCAATGGGTAGGGTATGCTGCATCATTAGGTTTCCACCATCTACTCTGCCTGTGTTATTCCACTGATGGGACAGACAGACACTTTTCTAATAATAGACCTCTAGGCTCAACCGCGATCTTTGTAAGCTGACAGTGGTTTGGTCACATGCTGCAATGTTATCAGCATATTGTAGCAGTAAAAAGGGTTGCTGCCCAGACTTGGGCAGAAAGGCTTTACAAGTACTAGGGCCCAGATGTACGACTCACCAATTAGCGACTCGCAAATTGCGTTGCATTTGCAACTCGCAAATTTGGATGTACAGATTCCTAATAGGGTCGCAAATTGCATTTGTGACCCCATTCGGAATGGCTAGCACTCACAGGGATGGTGGCCTGCTGGGGTCATCAGGCCACCATTTCTGTAACTGCTTTTTTAATAAAGCAGTCTTTTTTTTTTAAATGCTTCCCGTTTTCCTTAAAGGAAAACAGGATGCATTTAAAAAAGAAAAATTAAACTTTTCAGTTTCATTTTTGTAAGGTCAGGCAGTGGTCTCTGGGACCACTGCCTGCTCTTGAAAAATATTTTCTCACATATAAAGGGGAAGGGGTCCCATGGGGACCCCTTCCTGTTTTCGAGTGGTTTACAACCTACTTGAAGTAGGTGGTAAACTGTGAGTTTTTTGCGGCCGCAAATGCTGTGCAAAACAATAGTACATGGCATGGTGACTCGCTAGTGGGAAGGGACGCCCCTTCCTAATAGCAAGTGTCGCAAATGCTATTTTGCAAATCAGTGACTCGCGAAATAGCATTTGTACATGCCATTACACTTTTTTGTGGTTGCAAACGGGAGGATATCCCGTTTGCGGTAGGAAAACGGGTCGTACATCTGGCCCCAAAAGTGCTGCTAATGTCTGTAAAAGTGTGGGCTCTGCATTTATCCTCCTTTATTGTGTGAATTGCCTTACCTCCTGACCTGCAGAGACACAGTCTGAATTCAAGAGCTTCCACACATGGGCACCACTGATCCCCTTGAACCACTCAAATATTGTAGACACCCTCACATATCAAACCACCCCAAAGCATTCAGGTTGCCTCATCTTGACTCGCATCATTCACAAACTTTCCGAACGTACAACAAATGTTGTCCTGTGTTGCTAAGAGGTTCATTTGGCTTTGCTTCTTCAAATGCAGATGTTGGTACTGTTGCAGAGTATTACAGAAAGAAACATTAGTAACTCTGAGTTACAAGGCGTATGCAGTGGAACAAAACTAGTGCTCACTCACTATCACTGCCTATGATGCTGCTCACCTTACACATGACTCAAACAACACCAGTACTTTTCCCTTTGATCAATTTCAGACAAAACCCTCACCACTCGTCTTACTTCTAAATGTGTGTGTCCAGATGTCATCACCCCTTGCCACACACATCAGAAATTTACTACCTTATCACTAAAATATAATTACATATACTTCACACTGCAGATCTCAAGGGTAATTTATTAAAGAAGTTGAACATAGATACAAAGTGGAGCTACCTACAAAGCTGTGCATCGACTAACTCAATGTTAACATTGGTCGTTTCTAACATGTTTGCGTTCATTATGTTGGTCACCTTGAGAATATGGTACATGTGCATTACTGTGAAGTTAAGAACACATGCTTTGATGAGCATACACCACCCCAAAGTCTCCTCTTTGTTTATATGTTACTTGGTAGAATTGCGTATGACCAGATGAAGGAGGTCACATGCCTGTCAGGGACCAGTAGCAGGAATTTTATGTGCAAGCACTGTTCTTCCTGCCTGTGAGCAGAGCAATTGAACTGCGGAGGCGGCGGCGTCCCCAGAACCGATCGGTGGAAGTGTGGGTTCCTCTCAGGACGAATTTGTGGGCAGCATGACCAAAAACTTTGAAGACACCGGAGTGAGGTGCGGGAAGGAGCCAGGGAGTGATGTAAAGAGGTTAAAAAAAGTTAGTACAGTTAAGAGACTGTCATACATTCTACCAATTACTGCGGGAATACTGTCCCTTCCCCTCCATTAAGCTTGTCCAGACCCTTTTCCTTAAACTGCCCCCCTCGAACCTGCCCCTACCCGTTGAGATTGCCATTATGTCCTCTGGACCATGCCATTGTCCCTCTTCAGCTTGTATTGATGAATTGCTCTGCTGGGACACTACCTCGCAGGTCAAAGCTGTTTGTGCATCCCTGTTTGCACATGCACAGACTGACACTTGCTCCCTTAGTTTGAGGCAGAGCTTTCTATGTACATTGCAACCAGGATATATTCTTTCTTAATTAATGACAGGAATTGCATCACTCACAGAACACTACAGAATTTCACATAGTTTTTAAGTAATTCCACGAATTCTGTAGAGTAAAACTGCGAGTTCCAGTCTGGCTTCATGCAAAACTGCGGCACTGAAACAGGCCTGCTGCAAGTGATTGATGACGCGCTGCGGATACTCGATGCAGGGGAGTCTTCTCTTCTGATTCTCCTTGACCTTTCTGCAGCCTTTGACACCGTCAATCACAACACTCTCCTTAACACTCTTCAATAGAGAATGGGTGTGGAAGGCACAGTGCATAAATGGTTTGCTACCTTCCTCCCTGATAGATCACAAATGATAAAAATAGCGAACAGTCTTTCATCTCCTTTGGCGGTAGGTCAAGGTGTCCCTCAAGGCTCTATACTTGCACCCACTTTGTTCAACCTCTATTTGGAACCATTGGGAAATCTTCTAAGTAAATCTGGGATCCTTTATCATCTTTATGTGGACGACACCCAAATCTACCTTAAGGTGTCCTCCACACACGATCTCTCCATCCTCTACTCTCAACTCCATTCAAAACTGGATGTCAACTCGTCAACTCTCTGATTCCCTCTAAAACTGAATTCCTCCTTCTCTCCTCACTCTCTCCTCTTCCGGTTCAATCATGGATGGATCAGATGGATCTATTTTACAGCGCAAAATCCCTTGGTGTCATACTCGACAAAAGACTCAATCTACTCTCCCACATCAATTCCATTGCAAAGTCTGCTTGATACCAACTGTGCCTTCTTTGGGGGATTCAACGCTTCTTCCCGGAACAAGACTTAAAAATCGTGGTCCAATCGCTGGTTCTCTCTAGATTGGACTACTACAATTCTCTTCTTACTGGCCTCCCCAAATCTTACTTGTCCTCCCTTAAATCTGTTCTCCATTCTGCAGCTCGTTCCATATATGGGGCCAAAAGAAGCGACCACATCACACCCATTTTATCTTCCCTCCGTTGGCTTCCCATCGAGGCAAGATCTATCTACAAGACTGCCTGTATCACCTACAAAGCCTTGCACTCCTCCTCTCCTTGCTACTTGGTGAATAAACTGAAACTCTCTGGAGGCTCTAGACCATCACGAAATGCGGAAAATGTATTGCTTGAACCTGCCACTTTCAAAAGGGAAAGATCGATGGCCCAATCCTTTTTAGGCAACCCAGTGAGAATCTGGAACTCACTTCAGCCTCAGCTCCAGACCACCACCTCCCCCCAGTCTTTCAAAACTGACCTCAAACTTCTCCTCCTTCAAAGACACTTCCATACCTAATTCACGCCATATCTATTCCCTCAAGGAAGTTCTTTCACTATAGGAAATTCTGTACTCCATGCCTGTAGAAGTGCCTTCCCTGTGTGTTCTTGTGTTTTGAATCGCTGCCACTTATTGCAGTATTATATCTCTACTTGTATCCAGTTTGCTTATGTAACTTACCGAATTCATGCCACATCTATTCCCTCAAGGAAGTTCTTTCACTATAGGAAATTCTGTACTCCACGCCTATGGAAGTGCCTTTCCAGTGTGTTCTTGTGTTTGGAGTGACTGCCATTTATTGCAGTATTATACCTCTATTTGTATCCAGTATGCTTTTGTAACATGCACACTTGTCGCTCTTTCCTCTTGTAACGTATCGTTTGCTGCCTCATCTTGTATCTTGTTTACTGTTGTTACTTGCACAATTGTCACCTTTTCTTCATGTAACATAACGTTTGCTCTTGTACTATGCACACTTTTAATTTTTCCCTCATGTAACGTTACTGTTCCTATTGTGAAGCGCTCTAAAACCTTCGGGTAAAGTCTGCGCTATAAAAGAAACCCCGCTTAAATAAATAAATAAATAAATAAATAATGGACACGAACTGAAGGTTTGCAACGGCCTGATAGAGTCCTGCAAAAGCAGCACACCTGCGGGGCCCATCGGCCTCCCTGATTCCCCATTGAGTACTCAGGAGCCCTCAGGCTGACCCAGGGGGTGTGCTGTTTTGCCAGCGGTGGTTGGAAAGCTGGGGACTGCCGAGCAAAGTGACGAGGGCTGAGCCTGATGACTGGGTGCAGCGTTTGCTGGGTCAGCCAGCCCACCAGGAGACGTCTCTCTCCCATGCAGGGAGGATACATGGGGCGAAGGTGAGCTGTGGAGACCCCTCTGCCTGCCCTTCAGGAGCTATTAGAAGTGGACAGGGCGCAACGGCCCTCATATGCGGCACTGAATAGAGGGCCCGGCAGTGGACACAGTGAGTGTTGCTAACCGGAGTGGCCCGTCTGGATGGGGCCCTACCGGGTTCCCATGGGCAGGCCCTATCCCAGTGACAGGGGGCAGAGATGGACAGACAAAGAGCTAAGTCACAGAGTCGTCCCATGAGCCACAAGAGGCCGCGAAAGATCCTGCAGAGGTGGAGATGGTCCTGGACCCATTTCCCAACCCCTACAGAACACCTTAGACAAAATCCTTTACGCCATCGCAGAGGAAAAGACCCCAATCCAGGGGGAAATTGGCTCAGTGTCAACAAACTGGGCTGGTTGTGGGTGTATGACCACAAATTGGCCAATACAGTCAAAGAATCGAAGGCTGCCATAACTGAACTACAACCAACACAAAAGGCCTTGAGTGATCAATTGAGGGGCATGACAGACTGGGTGAGCAAAATTGAGCAAAGGGCAGAAGATGGCGAGGGATGCAATCAATTAAACTGTGTATGAGTGGTGGGTCTCCCTGAGAGTATAGGGGGCTCTGACCTGGTGATCTACTTAGAGACATTGATGCAGGCAACAGTGGCCCCAAACCAACTAACTCCCTTCTTTGCCCCTGCTAGGATGCACAGGGTCCCGACCCAGCCACCAGCCCCAGAATGACCACCCAGACCTGTGGTTGCCAAATTGCTACACTATAATGACAAAGACACACTTTTGCAACATGCCTGAGAAACTGGCCCCTTCAGAGTGGGAAACGGCCATATGATACTATTCCCAAAATATACAGCAGCTGTCCAGGCCAAAAGAGCCTCCTTCTTGGAGGTTAAGAGGGCACTGCGAGAGGAAGGCATACGCTATTCTCACCTGTTCACAGAAAAGATGAAAATTATGGAAGATAGCAACTCATAATTCTGCCAATACCCAGAGGAAGCGTGGTCCTGGATTGAGGCATACATGACGGAAGAAAAGAGACCGACACAAGCTGTGAAGACCTGAGGGGAGCGGTGGAGAAACAGACAATGATCATGAGGGACTGTGCCGTGTCATACTAACAAAACCCATCAGAATGCAAGCAGACAAGGACAGGGTTGTGGCCCGGCTGACGGCGGCAGAGACCACTACTGTTTGGGCGGCCAATCGTAGCTGGGCTGCTCTAGAGCCGGGGAGTCAGGATACATGTTTAAATTGTTTTTTTATAGTTTTTAGTCTCAGGGGAGTGTAAGTGGGTAGGGGGATTGGCATGAGCGACAGGATGAGGTACTGACACAATTTCATGCTATTTAAAAATCACACACGTTTTGAAAGCACAACCCTGATGAAGTCCTAGGGGATAAAACACGTTGGCTGGGCTGACTGGAAAATATCATGTGTTGAAAAATGAATAAAAGTTGGATTCCTGACATACTTTCAAGACTCTTGACAATTGAATCTCATTTTTGTTCATCACTGATATTGCTACAGCGCAACTTCAAAAATGTTTACTATAGCTCAGTATCACCATTTCCCTAAAGTATCCAAACTCACCTACATTCACCAGTGGGGCCCATAACACTGCACACAATCTGTTCATTTAATTCAACTTCAGGGTTGGTGAAACACAATAGAGCATTGCTGTACCATTGGTGAAGTGTCTAAAACTATTTAACTATTTATTATTTACATCTATAACTCAAAACGATTTACCTTGGTTTTCATTAAACACCCTTTTATTGAGACACACCACCATAACGGCAATGGATCTGCTAGAATGACAATCAGGCGTAGGAAAAATACAAGACCAGCTTTTAATTCACCATTTATCTAATTTTTATTCAAAGCAAATTTTAGTATGTCTGACATTTAGGCTTTTATTAATTCTTTATTCAGTAAAATCTTAATCTTTGTTTCAAAAATGATCATTTTATTTAAAGCTCAGAAATATAGACATTTATTTAGTAAATTCAGTGCAAAGTTTAACAAAGAACAGATAGTTCCAACTCAGTCTCTCCTAACAACCCTAACTAACACCCTCATCTTATCCTTTGAGTCCTGCAAAGAAAAACAAATAAAAGATAAATTATCCTTACATCCAGGATTCAATCGAAAGTCCAGCAGCACTTCGTGTAGAAATCGGAAAGAGCGGTACTTCTAAGTAAAATCAGGGGTTTTTATACACTAATTTCCTAACTTAATCTATCTAAAAAGTTACTAACAATACCAACTCGGGTTCTGATTGGACAAATTTGGGGTAGATGAGCGTCTCCTCATCATTACAGCATCGTATTCACAATGAATCAGCAGAAAAATAAAGGGGCTGTGCTTAAGACAGTCCGTGGCCTAGTCACATCCCCAACTTGCAACTTCAAGACTTTTTCCCAGGATCATAACATTCGAGCGTCCATGTTTGGCACCCATCCTAGGTTCCGGGGTAAGGCAGCCTTGAACCTCTCCAAGCACAGACAGTTCACTCTCTCTTGCAGGCTTTTGGCGCGCATACGTTGTCCATCACTTGCTCACAGTTTACCCGGGCAGCCATTTTTAGAGTAGGCCTCAGAGGCTACTTTTCGCAACTATCATAGAAACAAACACAAATTCATGTTAAATATGAAACTAAAGCCCATTAGTTGTTACCTAGCAAATAAGCCACATAAATGCACTTTATACTTACATATCTGACGACTTTTCTAGCACAAAACGTGTACAATGAGCACATTTAAGCTGGGTTTGTTTATATTTAAGCTGTGCATTAATTCACAACACAATAACAAAACATATTAGTTAATTTTATTGCAACATGCAGGCAAAATTAGTAATCCCGTGTGTAGAAAGTGTATGCATCTTATACTATGGTTGATTCATTCACAATAACATACCATTAGTAAATGTTAACGTTATGGAACATTGATTTTGAGAGGGGTACACAAACTTTTGTTTTTACCACCTCGCTCCATCAATATATCTTTAAACATTGGATTGCCTGAATGTTGGTCAGAAATAAAACAATATAGTAGATGTTCCTTTCCAAATTATTGTGGTGCACCTCAATTCCTACAACTGGCATGGAGAGACAGCACACCTGCTATACCCACATGGTGTCTACAACTCACAGCACTGAAGACCTTCTCTTTTGGGCATCCCTAGGTACTGCCACTGAAGACTGCTTTGAGTTTAACAATAACTCTGCCACTGATAAATTGATTGAAAGGGATGCCTTTAAACTGATCATGAGGGGAACTGACCTGGAAAATTGGTAAACAATTAGATGGTGACATCACGAGCTTTGAGCACACATTCCAGCACCTTGAGACATGCTTGGTAACTGACAAGACATACACCTAGCGAATGGCAAAGGTGTGATGTGAGAATACTTCACTACTGGAGCTGCTTCATTGTTTGAATTACACAGCACACTCATCTTGCATCCATGCAATGTTAGATCATGCCGGCCAACTTCTGGCATGGCTGATATGTCAGGAGCAGCCTAGGCAACCTACTTTCTCGCTGAACTCTTCTACGGGGCACCTCCTATACACCCAACACAAAATACATCCAAAACTGACAAGTAATTACACGTTGCTGTACAAAATAATTGCAGAAGTTGGTCCAGATAGCCTTGAGATCTTCTTTCCCACACATCATGTGCACACCATCAGGGCTGAACAATATGCGGAGCTGGACTAGCCCATAACGCTTTCTGAAAACTGTTATGCCTTAGATCCCTGCCGACAGGCAAGTCCCCAGGACTGAACAGCCTACTGGCCAAATATTATAAGGCCTATGCCCCGGTGCTGGCCCCTGAACTACTTGCCCTCTACCAAGCACCCCTCTCAGTCTACTCCGTACCCGAGTCATTACACGAGGCCCTGCTGATCTCCTTACCTAAGCCTGACAGAGAACTCATGCCACTAGGTTCCTACCGACCCTTGGCATTATTAAACACTAATTATAAAATCTTTGCCAGGGTCCTAGCAGACCGCCTGGTGCCCTGGGTCCCACTAAGGGTCCACACTGACCAGAACTTGTTTGTTCCAGCCCGCAACACTTTGTTGAACCTGCAATGCTTTTTCAGGTTCTCAAAATACTCTGGACATTGCTAGCCACACTCTGGATGTTGGTCACTAGACCTTGAGAGGCCTTTGATTCACTGGAATGGTGTTTTGGGTTGACATTTTGGTCTTGGGAGTTGCCCCCTTTGTCTGAATAACATTCTTTGCACCACATTGTTGGCCAGAGTCAAGAAAGGCTCTTATATATCTGACCCCATCTCGATAGGCAGGGGCACCAGCCAGGGATGCTTGCTATCTCCATTACTCTTCTCTTTGGCTATCCGAGGCCAAAGCACGGAATGGGAAATTCCATTGAGAGACAAAACCTACACGATCTATTTATATGCGATGACCTTCTCCTGTATATCCAGGATGTGCGATTGGAACCTGGTACCCTAGCCCAGACACTGCATTAATTTGCTGCCCTTTCTGGGCTTCAGGTTAACTGGGCCAAATCATGCTTGCTTCCAGTTACCCCTTCATACCCAACTCCAGCTTTGCCCTTAGTGGTGTTCCAGTGATATGGTTGGCCAGTACGTTTTGCTACCTAGGGGTCAAAGTGTAGCATTAGCCTGCTGACGTGTTAGATGGTAATCTGGTAAGAGCTATCTGTCATGGGTTGCATAGCTTTACAGAAAATGATCGTTCTGCCTTGGCTAATCTATTTTTTGCTAATCTGCCCCTATATGTCACACATCCCTTCTTCCGCTCCTTTGAGGGAACTCTGAGAGAGTTCATCTGGAACAAGTCCCACTGTAGGGTGGCACTATTTAAACTGTATTTGCCCACGGACCAAGGTGGGCTTGCAGAACCAAATATGGAACAGTACTATCTTGCCTCTCAGCTCCAATGTAGGTGTGTGGTGGGGTTGCATCTCTCAGACATTGCCACATTGCCCACAGCTTGGACCCTCTCAGCGATACTCCAACTCTTTCACTTCTGCACTCGCGACCATAGTGACTGCTACTCGGAGTTGCGTATAGGTGCTACAGTCATAGCCTGTACCTTACGCTATCCACTATCCCATATGCACCAGAATGTACCTTGTTGAGCACACCTAGGGGGGTACCACCACCTCGCTTGCGGATCTCTCTGCTTGGATGGAGGCTGCCCTACGCACTCTGGGGGACATCAACCGAGATGGTGCAGTAGTAACTTATGGTGCATTAGTGGAGGAGGAGGGATTACCTCCCGGCCAATTTCTATTACACACTTTAATTCTTGCGGCACTGGGTGGCAAATGGGAGACATGTTGGTTGAATCTCCAATACACTGCAATGTCCAATTACTTCATGTTACGGGAGCAAGTAAGCATCCCAATTTTTTTCAGCTTCTTTACGCCAACACATGACATACCACTCAAACCTTGGAGGCGACACTGGGAGCAGGATCTGACCCGTCAGTGCATGGATAAGGAGTGAGATTCCATATTGAAGAGCATGCTCATTTCCACCTCATTCAAAACTACATAACCCAAATGAGCCTACATCACCACTGCTGAGAATAACAGATACTTTCAAAGAGCTGATGCTCAATGCCCCAAATGTCATTTATTAGATGACAACCTCCTCCACGTTGTGGGCTTGTCCACATCTCACCACCTACTGGTTGCAGGAAATGACCCAATTGACCACTTGCACAGGCCACATATAATTGAGCACGTGGGAGTTGTGCATCTTGGGCCTCTTTTCTAGAAGCAAGAGCCAGAAAGTCACTTCCCTCTTTCTTGATTTAAGATTCTTGGTGGCTAAGCATTTAATAAGAAGACACTGGAAATCATCTGAGCCTCATCCTTTGGTAGCCTTGAGACAGTTGCTTCTGCTGTGGGCCCAAGCCGAGAGTATTGCATTACACAAAGAAGACACTTTGGGGCTACGCAAAATCCCTATAGCCGCTAACTGGGACACTATACAACTCTACTTCCGAAACGAACAACACTCATGCTCAGACCACGCAGAAGCTGCAGAGAGAGATGAACTGGGTCCAATGTCCTAGCTTAACACAATGCAAAAGCCAAGTGAGATTAGGGTGCCATGCGAGCCTTTTATACCAATTAGGATCTGTTGGGTTCATTGATGGGAGAAGTGTATTCTGTTGTTTCATTCGGGAGATTGGGATGGATGGGGGGGGGTGGGAAGACCCAAGTTGGGCTGGTTTGTCCTGATATTCTTTTCTCTCCTCTCATGTTGTGAACCCCGCAGTAAGAAACCTACGAGCGCTCAGTATCGTCCCCCGAGCATTGAGATGTCCATGTCTTTTGACCTCTGATTGTGATTTTATATCTGTTTATTACTGCATGAGGCACTAATATATGTGAAAAATGTTGTGCTCTTATGCTGCTTACAGACGTTTTATATCCGGACTCATTACTGGACCAGATGATACAATATTTTGCTGAGAACTCTAGGACCGCTTCAGGCAGCCTGGGGTAATGGGAAACCTATAAGACAGTGGTGATGTTAAAATAGAAATGCTTGTGTTTTTGTATTGCCTATGGAAAGATAGCATTTGTGGCACAATTTTCTGTTCATGCACCATTTTGAATCAGGATTTAAACTAATCCTTTGCTATTTCTGAGAAAAACCATCTGTTATGTTTCGTTTCTGCAATGTTCGGTTTTGCTTCACTAATGAATACCCTGTTCATATTAGTGCATACCTTTCTCTCTAGATAGAGGCCCTCTCCCACTTGTCTGGCGACGGGCCCGACTGGAACAACCTTGGACTTTGCAACTTTGTGTAAGATATGAGTGATGAGACCGTTTTTTTTTTTATTCCATTGCTTAACAGCATTTGCCTGGAAAATTCCCCTTTGGGCGTGTTTTAGCCCAGTTACAAGACGTACATAATGTATCTCCATGCTTGTTGACAACAGTCCCTCTGCAGCACTCCTAGAGATGGGCTCCACTCTGAGTGTATCTAATAAACAATTATTGGTTTGTATTCTCTACTGCCTGACCGACTCTTCATTTAGTATGGAAGGATGAGTGGTGGTCATCAGTGACCCGGGTGACCCTAATCGGTCCACTTCCTTCAATGAGAGGGCTCTGCATGGACCAAAGAATGGGGATATGCCATGAGCTAAACCTAGAACTTATGAGAGATGTAACACTGGACATGGACCCAGATGCTCTCTCTCGACTGCTAGAAGCTCAGGAGCCATACAACACGGCCCTGGAGCACCTTCGGTGCCATAATTATAAGGAATATATTCCTTGTGCTCACGACGAGGAGAGGAGGTCAGGGAGGATACTGGCCTTGTTAATCTGCCTGGAAGGCAGAGGTCCACCATTTATCCGAGTATTGTCCCCGGGGCTTACTATGCTTTACTTTCTAACAGAAATAAGTTTGCTGTTCCAGGACAATTATGTCTCCCTTTATGGACTGCTGGGGGCGAACGAGGCAACCTCCTGGACCGAATAGAGCTGCAGTGTCTCCCAACGGGGTGGCTGAGGAGCTGGCATGTCCGATCACAGTCCAAGAATCTTGGTCTGCCATTAAGAACATGGCTACTGGCAAGTTGCCAGGCTGGACGGGATCTCCATTGAATTTTAAATGACATATACAGTGGTGTTGGCTCTAAATCTGGAAGTCTATTATAAATTTGCCCAAGACCAGTGCCCCTGTGGTCGGTACGGCAGACTTTAGACCCCTCGCCATGCTTAATTCCAACTTTCAGATCTTGAGCAAGGTACTATCGTCCTGGCTGATACACACTGATCAGAACAGGTTTATACTTCCCGCAATACCTCTTTCAACCTTCGTCGGCTATTTATTATCATCCACAATTGAGAATGGAGGGACCACCTCCAGGCCATGATCATGTCAGTGGACCAGGAGAACCCCTTCAATAATCAATCAATCAATCAATCACGACATTTGTATAGCGCGCTACTCACCCGGGCGGGTCTCAAGGCGCTGGGGGAGGGGTGGGTCACTGCTCGAACAGCCAGGTCTTGAGCTGCTTCCTGAAGGAGAGATGGTCTTGGGTTCACCGAAGGTTGGTGGGGAGGGAGTTCCAAGTCTTGGCTGCCAGGTAGGAGAAGGATCTTCCTCCGGCAGTGGCTTTGCGGATGCGTGGTACGGTGGCGAGTGCGTGGCTGGTCGATCAAAGATGGCGGGTGGGCGTGTAGCAGGTCATTCGGTCGTTGAGGTACTTGGGGCCCAGGTTGTGGAGAGCCTTGTGTGCGTGGGTGAGGAGTCTGAACGTGATTCTCTTGCTGACGGGGAGCCAGTGCAGGTCTCTCAGGTGTCCGGTGATGTGGCTGTGTCGAGGGATGTCGAGGATGAGTCATGCGGAGGCGTTCTGGATGCGTTGGAGTCTTTTTCGGAGTTTGGCGGTGGGTCCGGCGTAGAGGGTGTTCCCGTAGTCTAGTCGGCTGGTAACAAGTGCTTGGGTGACGGTCTTCCTGGTTTCCGTGGGGATCCATTTGAAGATCTTGCGAAGCATGCGCAGGGTGTTGAAGCACGATGATGAGACGGCGTTGACTTGTCTGGGCATTGACAGGGAGGAGTCCAGGATGAAGCCCAGGTTACGTGCGTGGTCCGTTGGTTTGGGAGCGGTGCCCAGGGCCGGGGGCCACCAGGTGTCGTCCCAGGTGGAGGGTGATGATCCCAGGATGAGGACTTCCGTCTTGTCTGAGTTCAGTTTAAGGCGGCTGCTTCTCATCCAGTCGGCGACGTCTTTCATCCCTTCGTGTAGGTTGGCTCTGGCGGTGGTGGGGTCGTTGGTGAGGGAGAGGATGAGCTGGGTGTCGTCGGCATAGGAGATGATGTTGAGGTTGTGCTGGCGTGCGATGGCAGCGAGGGGGCTCATGTAGACGTTGAAGAGGGTTGGGCTGAGCGAAGACCCTTGTGGTACGCCGCAGATGACTTTGGTGGCCTCGGAACTGAACGGGGGGAGGCGGACTCTCTGGGTTCTTCCGGTGAGGAACGAGATGATCCACTCCAGCGCTTTCTCTCGGATTCCGACGTTGATGAGGCGCTTCACTAGTGTGCGGTGGCAGACGGTGTCGAATGCCGCAGAGAGGTCCAGGAGGATGAGGGCCGCTGTTTCCCCGTTGTCAATCAGGGTTCTGATGTCGTCGGTGGCGGCGATGAGGGCGGTCTCGGTGCTGTGGTTGGCCCGAAACCCGGACTGCGAGGGGTCGAGGGATCCGTTCGTCTCGAGGAAGGCGGCAAGCTGTTTGTTGACAGTCTTCTCGATGACTTTGGCTGGAAAAGGAAGGAGTGAGATGGGACGGTAGTTCTTAAGGTCGGTGGGGTCCGCCGTTGGTTTCTTCAGGAGGGCGGTCAGCTCGGCGTGCTTCCAGCTCTCCGGGAAGGTGGCGGTGTGGATGGAGGAGTTGATGGTGTCTCTGAGATGGGGTGCGATGGTGGCGTCAGCTTTGTTGAAGACGTGGTGTGGGCATGGGTCGGTTGGTGATCCGGAGTGGATGGTGTTCATCGTGCGGGTGGTGTCTTCGGTGCTGATCGGGGTCCAGTTGCAGAGGGTGGTGGTGGCTGGCTCTGGTTCGGTGGTAGGGTGCGTGGTCTGTGCGTCAAAGCTGTTGTGTATGTCGGCGATCTTGCGGTTGAAGAACGAGGCGAGTGAGTTGCAGAGGTCTTGCGAGGGAGTGATGTCGTTGTTACCGGCGCCGGGGTTGGAGAACTCTTTGACGATGTTGAAGAGTTCCTTGCTGTCGTGGGTGTTGTTGTCCAGTCGTTGTTTGAGTGCCTTCTTCTTGGTGGCGCGGATCAGCTGATGGTGTTTGCGGATGGCGTGCTTGGGGGCGGTCCTGTTGTCTGTGGTGTGGTTGAGCCACCAGGCTTTCTCGAGGGTGCGGCAGTTCTTCTTGGATTCCTTGAGTTCGTCGGGGAACCAGGGGGTTTTCTTGCTGCCGGGTCTGCTGGGAGGGTTCTTTAGTGGTGCGAGGTCATCGGCGCAGGTGGTCAGCCACTTGGTGAGGTTGTTGGCTGCTTCGTTGGGGTCCGTTGTGCTGGTTGGAGTGTTCTGGCTGAGGGAGGCGGTGAGCTGCTCGGAGGTGATCTTGCTCCAGCTTCGGCGGGGGACCTGTTGCGGGTGGTGGTGGGTCGTAGTTCTTCTGAAGCTGAAGGCACTTCATTCGCACTTCTTTGAGGTGGTCATGCTCCGCATGGGGCTTGGCGATGAGTAGCCTAGCTGGGTGAGTCCACAGAAAGGGTAAAAATGGGATGAACCACCTCAAATACTTACGACATCTTTCGATATATGAAGCAGGGGAGCCCACTGTCCCCACTCTTCTTTGCCATGTCTAACAAACATCTGAATGGAGTGCCGTGTCAGGGGATTCATGGTGGAGGGCGAGGAGAATATCATCTCCCTTTATGTAGCTGACCTGTTGATTTGCCTGCAGGAGGATATTCACTTTGTGTTACAGTTCCTTGAGGAATATGGTCCCTTGTCTGGACTGCGGGTTAATACATCCAAGATGTGTGTCTTCCTGGTAATGCAAGAGGCCCCTTGACCTGCTGAATGACCGAGGAACATCCTCTGGGTGCCACACACCTTGAAATACCTAGGTATTCACATTTATTACGCACCTTATGATTTGCAGATTAATCTGAGGAAGGCGATGCAATCCCTAAAGATGTTTTTTCCCTTTCTGGCGATCCCTCAAACTGTCCATAGTGACACGCACCGCGCTCTCCAAGATGGTTATGCTTCCAAAGCTGCTTTATTATTTTGCGAACTTACCAGTGAGGGTTCCGGTGTGTGGTTTTGTCAGCTGGATTCACTCTTGCAGGAGTTAGTGTGGGACGGAGGTAGTCAGCGGGTCTCGCTTGCACCTTGAGACACCCACCCCTGGAAGGGGGACACGGGGTTCCTGATTTTGAATTGCACCACATGGCTGCACAACTTCAATGGAATCTAAGGTGTCTCAATGGGGCGGTGTTGCTGAAGCTAGCCGGATAGGTCCTGAACCAAACCAAGGGACGTTACTCACAAAGCTGTTCCAACCTGCGCTGCGGATACCACGGCCGGGACTCCTCCTGGCAACAGTCCTGAGCTGTTGCCACTGCCATCTGAAAAGGACAGGAGGTGCAGCACTTTATGCCCCTGAGCTTCGGCTGGTGGGACTGCCACACAGAGACCCACTCATATACAGGGCAAGGAAGATGAGCGCTTGTACTGAGGTGATGATAGTAACAGTGAGTGACTGTTACGAGTTGGGAACTCTCATCCCACTCCCTGATCTGATGGGGCAAACGATCCTGCCAGCAGGTCAATTCCTTACATACGAGGCACTCTCATGAACATTCCATGAACTCAGGTGGCAGGAAGGCACAGCACCAGCAACCCACCTGCTTTTGCAACTGCTACTGACGGTGGGTACATGGAGACACCTAATTACGTGGTTCTACCGGGCACTGAATACGATGGCTTTGGAAACCTCTGTAGCCCACTAGGAGATGCCGGTTATACCGCTGAGCTGAGCCACAATATTCCGGACACTGACTAGGGTAGATTGCTGGCATATCCTCAGAAAGTGTCTCGTAATACCCTCCTTAAATATATTGGTATAATTATGCACACAGGACATACTTGATGCTGTGCTGGATCATGGTAATTGAGGGTGTATAGTAGAATAAAAAATTCCCCTTGGAGAAGCTATACAACACACACCAATGATTATTCAATTAATCATCACACGTGTTCAGTCTGGACCTTATCAACAAAAAGTACCACTAAGGTTATAAAAATTACACAATACTTTAATTTTGTGTGTTAAATGCCAAAATTTGCCAACATTGCAAACATATCAGCATTGAGCACGCATCAAAATTCATATGTCACTATAATTAAAAGGATTGGCACATCCAACAGTTTAAAAAGCAATACAATGCTTAACCCCCCCCACCCCTCTAAAATATGGCACAGCATGTAACCCACAAATATAGAAAAAATATATTAAAAACATATGAGAGATCGGAACAAAACAGTAATAATGTATCTGTTGCTTTTGCTGATTCATTTTATAATATCAAACACGGGTCCTGATGAAGCAGATATTCTTCATCTATGGTCCCTCGCTGTAAACGGGTTCTGCATAAGACATGCGTCCACGTGTTGCGGTGGATCAAAAATTTATTCATGCACCTTCGTTAGGACAATACAAATCAGTACAACACAAATAATTTGATATCAAGCTATCAAAAAGGTCTTCAAGTTGGACTTCACTGTTAATTAGAATCCCAAGGTCTTAAATAAATACCAGGAGGTATAACCTTCCACTGTTTGCAATAACATCCGCTTTTCAATGTCACGTGATTTATCCAAATGAGGAGGCATTTGCCTCTCTTAACCAAAAAACAGCCTCCCGTACCTCAAGTTCTTCACAATTTTTTATAATTGCATATCCTCTATAAAAAGATCTCAGGGAACGTGCATAGTCACTTTATTTATACAAATGGCAGATTTCTAAAAAATGTCTGTGCCTTGCCATGTTCTCGGACCTGCATACAAATCCTCCATCAGTCAGGTCAGGTGAAACCAGACTGTGCCTCAGATATGCAACACTAGATGTGGACTTCAAACACATGACTTGGTGATAGACTTAATTGAAGGCCTTCCGGCGGGCAGTCCTCGTAAAACTTAATGTGACCCTGAATCACACTATAGAACACTATAGAGGTCTGTCTTTTGGGGGCCTTCCCCTGATCCAAACCTAAAAATGTAGTACATAGGTTCCTAGACCTGGCCCTGATCTTGGCAAAGAGGGAAAAGCCATGGCTTGCAAATCGTTCGGTCCGAGAATTGAGATCTGGACCAGGGATGTGACGCTGTGGGCCCAAGCTGAGGAGAGGGCACTGCAGAGGGTGGAAGTCCGAGGGTCCATAGACAGACATGTGGTCGGAGGTGGTGGATGAAGGGACCACCAATCAGAACCAGAGAGTCAGCTAGAGGGACCTCCAGGGACAGTGGGGACATGGGCAGGGATGGGGCTGATGGAGAGGGCCACAGAAACACTGAGACTGGGGGCTGAGAGTCGATTAGTTCGGGACTGTCAGTGGGTGGGATGCTGGAGACCTCCCACCCCTGCCTGCTGGGCAAAGGCCTGAAATTTGGTGTGAGCAAGGAATTAGAGTGCTAGGAGGCACATGATGCTCCAACATGACTAGAGTTGTGACAGCAACGTTCCCTGGGGATGAAGTTAGAAGGTTGTAGTTTTGTTAAGGACATTCTTGTGTGATGCGTGAAGAGACTTATACACAGAAGCTCACACACAGGAAAGGGACAGGCCATAGGCACAGTGGAGCTGAATTTGTGAGGAACATCCTGACTCAGATACTGGAAGTAGGGATTGGAAATATACCAAACACATCTTCAACACCTGCGGTCTACCACGGTCTAGCAGGGAGACCAGGCCATATCTGCCACAACTATACCTCACACATAAGGTCTCAGGGGTTAGCGGAAGTATACTTAGGCCACAAATGGTGGGCAGCAGGGCTAGGAAATTAGGGATATACATTTAAAAAGTTGTACACTGTGATTTCATGCTAAATGGCAATAAAAAGCAGTTTTAAAAAAATGTGATGATCCTGGAATTTGAGCATCTACAGCAGGATTTAAAGATAGCAGTATTTGAGGATCTACTGCAGGAGTTGTGAGCTGGATCTCACAGTATATAAATGCCACATGCAGGGCATGGGCAGGTGCTTGGATTTCATATTTGATGATAAGAGAAAGGATCTGCTTCAGCTCCTCTCCGCCCTTCCTGGCTCTCCAGCTGAGACAATTTTCGAACTGGAGGCTGAAGTTATCTTCTTAGTTTTCTGTGTGTGGTTCATCTTGGAACTTATTCTGCAGAGTCACTTCAAAGAATGTTCTCATACCTGTGGAACTATTCGACCTCTTCCAGTGCTGTCTTCAGAGGCCTCATATTAGTGATTAGCTAGAGAGAGTTGGAATTATTTTCTGGGATTGTGAAAAAATCACTGAATTCCTGAACCGCCCTTTACACCTAAATACTGGAACTGTGTCGTCTAAGTTTTGCTGTAACTGACTCTTGGCTCTTATGAGAGTTATTTGCAAATCCTGTGCAGAACTTTGTTTCTGTTTGGTGCCTCAGGTTGTGAAAGTTTAACAGCTGTGTTTAGAACGTTTGAGCAGGGTCAATCTCACAAGGATTCTATTGACTATCTATAAAGGTACTGAGCCAATGATTTGTGAAATGTTTACTATAAAGTACTTGCTGTTAGATTGATTCTTGGGTATTATATCACTTTCTGTAGAATGTTACCATTCAAATGAAACTCCTGTAAATAAAAGGTCTTGTGCAACTGAAATTGATGTAGGGGTGTAGGTTAACAGTAGCCTTTCATTCTGTTTAGTACAAAAGAACTGTCACTTGTGAGACACTGAAGAATACCTGAGAAAGTCAATTTGATGAGTCAAGCTATGTGAGTACATCCCAGCAATGTCTCATGTATGCCTTCTGCCTCTATCCCCCTTATTTCTCCCTTTAGCCATCAGCATCGAGCACAATCTTGGACGTGCTTGGCACTGTTGATGGGAAAGTAAACTGGTGGGTTCCACTTCTTTCCTACAGCAACATTCAGATCTATAGGGTTAGTTGTATCCTGCCTCTGAGCCTTGAGGTCTGTCTATAGTTTTTTTTTGTGTGTGGTTATTTTTATATAGCACAGACATGGCCCGTAGGCATTAGAGAGCATTACAACACCAGTATCAATAAGAAATAGAGAATATCCAAAAATTTAAAGGAAGCATTAATTATACAAAGAACATTAAAGGTGGAGAGTGCCCCCAGGTTAGCCTCCCCAAGAGGTGGAGCGCTTCACATGTTTCCATTGGAACGCATAGCAGTGGCAAGCAGGTTGTACAAAATGAGCGCATCACAAAAAGCAGAACGTATCAATAACAAATAGAAAATATATATGTAATATTAAAGGTGGCTAGAACACCAGGTTGTGAGGAAGAGCGCTTCACCTGTATTCATAGTAAGAAGTATCAGTGACAGACAGGTGGTACAGTATTGTGCACTGGACCACAATTGTTCTTGCCGACTGAGATTGGTCTGCACTTGGTGGGAGCGTGAGGGAGTAGGAGCGGGTTAGGCCAGGTGTCGTTCAAAGAAGAGAGTTTGAGGGTATTTTTTAAGGTGAAGTGACATGATCAGGCGGGGGCTTACCAGGCAAGAGTTCCATGATCTTGGGTTGATTCCAGAAGAAGGATTGGCTCATGTATTGCTCATCCTTGATTGTGGGGGATTTGAAGAAGAGCAATTTAGCATTTCATGAATCTTGGCCAGAGCCTGAGATTTTCAGTTTCTCAGAGAGGTACCAGGATTAAAAGGAGCACATAGCTTTATCAGTGAAGTGGGCAATTTTAACTTGAGCTCTCTTGTATGGGAAGCCACTGAAAGGAGAGATGTGATTGAATTTCTTGTGTCGTGTCATGAAGTGGGCAGCTGCATGTGGCACTGCTCTGATAGGACTTAGGTCAACTTCTGTAGTTAAGTATAAAGAGCACAAGTGAATGGAAAGTAGATTTAAGATTGTGCACTGGGATGATGATCCTGATTCCCAAAAGTAGTCTTAGCTGAAAACGGGCCCTCTTAGTAAAGCCCGACATATGGTTCTGGAGGTTAAGACATCCGTGGAATGTGAATCCCAGAATGATGGGGGGCGGTTGTCCATGTCCAGGAAGAAATCCATCCAGTCTTGGATCAGCAAGTTAGCTTTCTCTAGATACATAAGAAGAAATTTTCTTTTCACTGTGTTTACTTTGAGGTGGTTGTTAGCCTTCCAAGTTTGAATTCTATTCAGGGACTTGGATAAGTGGGTGCAGCCTCTGAGCCTGAGACCTTCAAGTAGATTTGGTTGCCATCGGCATATAGGTGGAAGAGGACTTGTGAGTTCCTGAGGACTGAGCAGAGGGGTTCGAGGTAGAGGTGGAAAAGGGTTGGGAAGAGAATTGAAGCTTTTAGGACTCCTGAAGACTGACTGGATCTGACATGACAGTGCCAATTTTTACAATTTGGGAGCAGTTAGTTAGGTAAGAGGTGAACCATTTCGGGACAACACAATCAATACCCATACGATGCTTCAGGTTGTCTAGCAGTGTCTGTTGGTTGATTGTGTCTAATGATTTAGAGAGGTTGAGGAGCACAAGTAGATAGAACTTATTCATGTCTTGGATGCAAATGGCGTCATCCACAATCTGGTGTCATCCACAATCTGCAGGACTGCAGTCTAAGTGTTGTGGCCCTGACAGAATTCGGATTGAAGGGAGTCGAGTAGGATGCTGTCCTGGATGCAGGATGACAGATGTGAGGATACACAGCTTTAAATTACCTTGCTGAGGATAGGCAGGGTGGAAATAGGGCAGAAAATGTTGAAATTTGTTGGGGGTCTAGAGATTGTTTTTTAGTAGTGATCCAGTGATGAGTTAAAAGGGTTGTTTAAATGGGGAGAAGAGGTTTGGCTAAAGCTTTACTAATAGATGGTTGGAGAGATTCACCTTTGATAGAGTTTGTTGTAAATCTGAGATTGGGGAAAAAGAGGACCATGGATGTTGTGTTTTGTAAGGCAGTACCTCTTCAGGTATGTTGTCGACTTTGGAAGTAAGGGAGATGTTAATGTCTTTGATTTTTTTTGTCAAAGAACTCTGCATAGGATCTCCGATGCCTTAAATGGGGATTTAGAGGGAGGGTTGTTGGGTTGATTGATTTAAAAAAAACAGATAGACTCGTGCTTTAGGTTCCGGAGCTTCAAGAAACTATAAGGATATACTGTATGTGCAAAGTTTACAAATTCCAATAATTAAGAAAAAGGTTCCTGAGGAGTTTTAGAGAAGAATAAGAAAGCACATATGTTACTCCTGCATAGGAGCTATGAATGTAAAACTGATTCGGAGCTAGGTGTTTCAATACCATGTAGACAGGTTTATGCACTAACTTTATCAAGGAATATATTTGTTAAAAATCCTTGTAACCCTGCACAACAACAAAAGTTGCAGTGATGCATTATGTGGGAGGGAGAAAGCAGAAAAGCACCATATCTTCATGGATACGCCACTTCCCTACTCTCTCCCTAACACTGATGCACAATCAGTTGCCTAGTGCCACCTTTGGACAATAGTGTAAAGATGTCTGAGTCATGTCTAGCATCGGTTTTGTACTGGAAGTGTGTCATTACAGTACACAATACTATGCTTAGAGAAACCTTACAACTTTATAGACTTTGGATGTGTGCTTTACAGTGCAGCATACATGCAATGTTGAAAAAATTTGGGGAAATAAAAAATCACCTTTTTAATGCCTTCCTCAAAGAGGCATTTTTTTATGCAAAGTCCTGCCTAATATTGTCAGTAGATATGGCTTTGGTTAAAAAACCATGGGTGGTTGTACCATCCAGTGAACACCACTTTGCCATACACTAATGCATAGTGGCGGTGGGTCCATTGGGGGCGTTGGGGCGTTGCCCCACTAGCCACCGTCGTCACGTCATGCTGCAATTAAGTATGTGCAGTGCAATTCAAAAATAAATTATCCTAAGAAGCGCACTCACAGTCTGCGTGCATGCGTCAATGAGAGCCAGCTGTACCGGGACATTGAAGCAGAATCGGACATCGCGGAAGGGTGTGGGGGCGGGGCTGCGGGACAATGTGGAGAAGTGTGGCTCAATGGTTAGAGCAGGCAGACCTTGATGCAGAGCTCTGGCCAGGGACCAGGGTTCGATTCCCACCTCGGCGGGTCTCCGGCTCATTAATTCCCCTGACTGGATATTCTCGCCTCAGTACCTGTACTGATCATGGGTCCCACGCTGCAACTCTGGGCAATAGCTTGCTTAGTCTCCACAACGGCCCCAAAAGCGCTGGGATGCCTGGCTGCACCTGGGGGGTGCCCAGGAGTGGACATTTCCCAGGAAAGCCAGGAAGGGTTCCTAAGCGGTATACAGACAGCGCCGGGACACCTCCGGTGGAGGTAGCTGTGCGCTTTACAAATTCCGACATTTACATTTACATTTACAGTGAGTGACAGCCTCAGGGCCAGCTGAGCAGAAATAGGAGCGCTGCGCAGCAGGCAGCACAGTGTGTGCGCATTTTGGACTAGTCCTTTTTTATGACTGGCCCACGCATGCGCACACACGGTAGTCCCTTCCCTCCTCCTCCTCCCCTCTAGCTCGTAGACAGGCAGGGACCCGGGGGACCCGGGTCTCACATGGGCAGTATTCACCCTGCTCTTTATCCAATCCTGGCGCAGTGGCGCTGTTAAGCTGCGCCAGGATTGGCTGAGTAAATACACTGCGCAGCAGAGTTCAGCACTGGTGCCGCACGTGGGTGGTGCAGAAGAGCGGGAGTCGGACTCGGACCCATTCAGTCAGAAGATGGCGCGGGACGGTAAGTTTTAATTAATTTATATCTTTTTTTTCATTAAACCCCTCCCGCCAATACCCCCTCCCACCCCCCCGGCGGCGCGACGACCCCATTTCAAGCCCCCACCCACCTGTAATGCCGGCCGGCGACCGTGACTGGAAGTGAAAGAGGTTGTCAAGAAGTTTTGCCAACCAGATTGTATGCTGACATTTGTTTCTCACCGTGACAATAATAACTATTCACACACGGTATTGTTCCTTTATGGGCAGTCATTTATGTTGAAATTTGAAGGGTAAATCACAGTGGTTGTCTCTTTGAATAAAAAATATCGAACTTTGGAAACCATTATTTCTTGCCGTGTAGATCGTAAAATTTTATTGTATAATTAAAAACAAAACTCACTGTGAAATCAACATTTCAGTAGTAACATGACAGGTATATCATTGCACCAACTCAATTGTCTCATGAGTGCACCAAAGTACAAATGCTGGACTGTCATGTACAAACGTTATATAAACAACAGGTTACCTGGCTGGTTTTGTTTGAAAATTATTAGAATAATTACTCTTGGATTAGATTTACTAATACTCTCTAGTTTGTTCTGGCGCTTGTGTTGACCCTGAAAACTGAGAGAAGCCATAGCATTAGAACCACGCTTGGCGGGCAAGCCCGGCGTAGATGAGCTCCCTGTTTGACCCTGGGCGGTTTCTTTTTCTCTAAAACGGCCCAGCCTTTAATGAGCGACCCCTTCATTGAAGCCACGGGCAATGTTTGGGGTCGAGCTCTGGTGTACAGGAGAGCACGGGGAGAGGGGGGGGGGACTAGGGGGAGATTGCGTTGCAGTTGTGACCTCTGCAAAATGAACAGATTATGGACGAAATGCAGAATAAATCATTCACCCCAGTCACCGATCTGGGATCAATCTGTCGTTTTTATAGACTCCAATATGGAGGCTCAGTTTGAGTAGTTTCTTGTTTTTGTTTCCCTCATTCCTCTTTAGGCTCTGCTGTGCCTTTTTGCAGGCTAAGATCCCCAAGTGTAGCCCACGTTTTTTTTTAACTATCTGATTAGTTTAAAACCATGCACCATGTCCTTCATGGCATACGGAGTGGAAACACGCACGCCAGTGCAGATGCAGACACCGTCAGAATGCCCATGAGATTAAGAATGGTGCTCTGCTCTGTGCTCGCTAAAGTACTTTTAATCGGACAGTTGTCAGTCACTAAGCACGTTCGCGAGGACCCACAGACAGACTCCTGTAAAATGGTGTTTAAATAATAAGAGGTTTACAATTTTTGCTTTTTTCACTATTTTTTAAATATTTCATTGAAAACAGCCTGCTCCCCGTGTATACATTTTTTTAAATTGCATCTAAGCGTGCCTTGTGAGCCATATTGTGCTGTGATATGTACTATTTGCCGGTTCATTTTCCAGGTAAATACTGTCATATACTTCTAATCAATGTGTTTTACCCGTACTCATTTACTAGCTGCAGGTCGTGTCCAGTAATTGCAGAGCAGTTCTGTCACACAGGCCCTGTTGTGGGTCTGCTGCTGCCACCTTGCCTGACACATACACACTGGGGAAGGGGGGATCTGTGGGGGGGGGGGGAGCTCCTCAGAGAGGAGAGAGGATACACATCGACTCATATGAAAAGGGGGGGCCCTCGGCCCCCCCGCACGCATGGCGGCGCGGCGACCGTCGCCCCCACTGTCTCCTTTGTTGCCATTCGGCGGTGGGGGCGTGCCCTGGGGGGCGCGGCCCACCGCCGATTGGCTGGCGGCCTCCTTGACCCGGATCCTGGGAAGTGGGTCCGGGTCAGGGGGGGGCGGGCTAGAGGAGGGGCCACCTGGCCCCTCGGGAATAAAGAGATAGGGAGCGCCCAGGAGACCCCCTTGTCCCTGGACGCTCCCTCGCCGAAACGGTGTGCCCCGCGCTCGGGGCTTCTTTGTTTTTTTCTTCTCCTTGATTCCCCTTCTACAGGTGCAGCTTTGGAGCAGAGACGGAGTCAAGTGAACGTGAGGGCGCTCAGGGATGCTCGTCCGGAAGCAGTGAGGAGTCTTCGTGCGGGGCAGCAAAGCCCCGGTGAGGGCAGGGACAGCGACCTAGCAGCAGGGACTGTGGCATGGCGAGGTTATTAACGGTGAGCCTGGCGGCGCGTTGATTATTTGTAATTGCCCAATATGCTTCTATGCCAGGTCCCGTACGCGGGGCTGCCGCTTGGTAACTGCGGTTAAATGTAAATAGTATCATGCTCTGCCTGCTGACTCGTCACTGAATGATCAGTTCTTCTGGGAGGGAAGGTGTGTTCTCCGGAGATGCGCATGGCGCGCGGACGTCTTTAGATTGATGTTTGGAGATTCAGTAGACGGCTCGGGGGACAAGGGCACCGGCAATGCAGTTGTAGAGCAGACCGGGGCTCAAATCCTGGCAGGGGTAGTCAAAAACAGACTGAAATCCGCTATACTTTACACGGACGCCGAAAGCTCGTGCTGATAAAATCTGCTTGTCTTTCAAAACATTGCACCGTCTACACGTTCGATCATAAACGTTTCATAGTGTTAATGTATATAATGTTCTGCACCAAAAGAATGGTAAAGGGATTTAGCTAAATGGTAGAACGCGCGCCTTGCAGGTAGGAGGTCCGGCGTTCAATACCCGGCATCTCCCGATTTTTAGCCAGGTTTATATTGGAATTTGGCAGCAAGCTAGGCTGACTTCAGACCGAGGAAGGTGAGCGGCCCGCATAAATCGCAGACGTTTGCCTTGTGAAATGTTTGCATCGGGGATATGTCATTGTACAAATGTTGTGCAGTAACGCACCCACACAGGTAACATATAATTTTGTATATCAAGGCACGCCGCAACATTTACAAAGAAGCAACTTGTCAAGCTCCTTAGTGGCAGATGCTCACCCATTAGAGAGAGACTGGTTTGTCAACGTAGAGGTCACGCGCTCATGGCATACCTCAGTTATATGTACCTTGTTTTAATTTCACACATGAAATGACTGCTATGTGCCCCATTGTTTCCCTCAAAAACTGCATTGTTCTACCCCGAGAGAGCCGAGAACCCCATTCGATGAACTCGAAGCGAGTGTCAGAATGGCACGCGGCAGTCAAATCACTCCCATTTCACCTCCTAGACATTGGTTCTAGTCCAGGTCGAGGAGCTAAATTAAATACACGTGGGTGGTCCTGCTCTGCGCTTGTCCCCGACCCCTACTGATCCGCCGCACACTGTGACAACCTCTGGTCAGGAGGGAGTGCGCCGGGTCACGGAATTGGAAATGTTCGTTCCGATTCCGGGGCACCCTAGTTATCACCGTATCAACAGCTCTTTGAGTCTGATGCACGGACATCTTTGCATTTGAAGTCAGTTCAACTCATAATCACAATTAGTAATTTACGAAAATGCATTGCGACTTGCAATGGGCATTACTAGTCATAATGTTAGAATTGAAAACTCTTGGAAGTTGGGATGGGAAGGGGCAGCCAAAATGAATTCCAGCCCTCTTCTAGTGAACATGGAAATTTGCAAACGCTCTGGAACCAATTTTGCTAAAGCAAAGCATGAGATAGTTAGTGTGTGTCAAGGCATGCAGTATTCATTCACAAAGTGTATGCTGTGAACATTTGACACCCCATATTTACAAGATTATCCGGTGATTTGCGACCATTTTTCTGTATCAACATGTAATACTCAACATGTCAGGGCATGCAGTAATCATTCACTAACGGCGTCCGGTGGCAATTTTAAATGACGCAAATGGTGTTGTTAGATAAATGATGAAACAGTCATGCAGTTGATGTTGCAGTCCCGCGTGATGGCATCTGGTGTCGAACAAAAGCCTACATTCCTCTCTTATAGAGTTTCCCAAGTGGGAACAGCGAACTGTAAGGAGGGCAAGTACACAACAGCTCGAGTACGTGTCTCTGAAAAGAGCATGACAGCCTAATCCCCAAACAGGCAAATGATTTAATGTTGTGTCCCTTTCATAGAATTTCCGCATTCAGTAAAGAAGGCCTGGAGTACTTACCGATTTTGCATTAACTCTTCTCCTCCCGTGTCCTATTCCTTACGTCCTTCTGAGTCTCTGTTCTAACTTAGGTGGCAGTGCCTTGAGTGCTGTCTGCAGCAATCCTTAATATATTTCCCTTCCCTGGTTGGGAAAATAACTCTGCTTGTTGTCTATATGTATAAAGATATGCAGAGCTTGCACCATATTTTAAACTTTTATCAATTTACAGGAATTGAAAGTACGAATAGTGCAGGTTTGCCTGACGGTGTAATGTAAATATGGTGCCCGTGTGAAGCGCTCCAATACCTCCTGGTCGATTCTGCGCTATATAATGATGCCAAAAAATAAGTAAATAAACTAAATTAGAAAATAAATAAAATATCATCTCTGAGGTGTGGGTGACCGAGTGGGACCGTGGTGCTGCCATACCAAAATAACCAACCAAGAGGCGCCGGTAGCTCTCTTGTCCAAAAGGTGTACTCATAGCTGCCAAAGTTTTAAAAGTGAATTATCGAATGCATGCATTAATACAGAGGGAAGGGATGTGGCCCGTCGGCATAGAAGCCCGACGCTGGTGCTGGAGGCCGGGGTACTCGGGGTCGCGTATACATCCTGTGATTATAGGGCAATTCACTTAATCTCTCGGTTCCTGAATTTGTAATGTGAATACTTTCCAAAGAAGTGGGGGGGAAAGGATAAGTCAACGTATTTAACGTTGCAACCACAAGTAACGGTGTATGCTTTTAATCCCCGCAATTGGTAATTCAACCACAAGGTCGCAGCAGGGAAATACTGGAATCACATTTGGCTGTTCGTTTCATCTTTAAACTATTGGGTCTGGGTGACAAATATAGTCTGTCCTGATTCACTGACATAGTAGCAAATGGTGCTACTTAATGGGGAAAGTGTTGTGTAGCATTGTTTATTCTGTCATAGTTGATATTGCTACAAGGGGCAATTGGTCGCCTCTCTTGTCTGCTGGTTACGATCTTGGGAGAAGGGCCAGTAATATGTGGCCAGATGTATTGCAGCGCCAGAGGTCGCTTAGGGGACAAATAGGGGAGGTAGTAGTGCTCCAAACTTCCTCTAGCTATCAATTGTGTCTTGTACCCACATTTACATTTACATTGATATTTGCAGCAAAATGAAAACAATGTTGGGCTAGGTGAAATGGGTCAGTCTTTGCACCTGTAACAGTAAGAGTAGGTCAGCGTTGTCCTTATCCTGGATATACTGGTGGCATCAACTATTGTTGCTCCCAGAAGCCTGCCTTCGCAATCATTGCAGGGAATTACGAGCAGCACTGATTTGGTAAAACTGAATGTTCAATGATGCTGCTTCCAAAAACTACAGTGAAGGGTTTCCTTTAGTGGGCTTGTGAGTTACCGCATTTGATGTTTCCACTGTGTGGTATTAGTGGAATACCAGACGTAGCTAACTACCTCTTTATTCTATAGACTATTCAATGAGTGGGTCTGTTCAGAGGGTGGCGGGCCCACGTAAGGTCTCCATGCTGATGCCCTCTTCCTTGGGTTCCTCCTTGCGGGTAGCGTGTGTTTAAGTGTAGGGCCTGACAATAGTGTGAAAGCCAGTTTCCTAGGTTGCGCGGCACACAGTGCTTTATACGGGAGCTGTTTGTTACCTAAATTTGAGAACTACCCAGGGTTCCCTGCTTCTTTATTGAGTAATTCATGCACTTGCTGTCTGAAGGGGTTTAGATTAGGGTTGAACGGGGTGCTCCCTTGGGTAACGGAGAGCTACACTTCTCGGAGGGCTTTAATAAGAGGGGAACACATGTCAGGGGTTGCTTTTCCTCATGTCAGCTTGGTTTGGATAGTGGTTTACCAAAAGCCAAAGCTATAACTGGACTGGTAAGGGGCTTAGGGCCAATTTTACAGCTCAGCACGGATAGCAAGGTGCTAATCCTATGCTTTATGCTTTGCTGTGGAACTGGTAAAGACGGTGCCCCCCCCCCCCTCCTCTCGATCTGAATAATAGGCTTAAAGGCTTTGATAGTGAAAACAGAAATGGTAAATAAGGTTAGGGGGGGGCAAGTGTGAATAGGCCTCTGAGAAATGCTTATATGTATCCCATCCAATTACAGGGCAGAACTGATGGTACCCTTGGGGGGGGGGGGGAGCTATGGCATTCACTGGAGCCTACAGGCTTATTCTTAGCCAGGGTTATATTAATAGGCACCACACGGTAGCATGGAGTTAAATGCGCTACGGGTGTCACAAACTGATGCTGCTGACCACTCGCAACGGAGAGTAAGGTGGGGAGTGCACCTGGGGTTCATCTCAGCTAAAGCCTAGCTTCGGAGGGCATTGAATGCAGAACGGGTGGGGCAGCTTTCGTTAAGAAGCCAGAAACATTACCTGAATATACAATATTATTGCACGGCATTTCACAATGTGTATTGTCCTGAAGTAACAATGGATGGGCTATTGCATTCACGGTGGACTACAGGTCGAAGCTTTCATGAAGGTCATACTACCAGGCACCCTTAGGTAGCCCTAATGTAAATGTCAGCAAGTGTCATAAAGCCTGGCATCTGAGTATGTGGAATACAGGCAGGTGTGGATCAACTTGGGGTATGAAGTCAGGAACATTACCTAAATAGACAGTACGATTCCACGGCATTTCACACCGTGTATGGTCCTGAAGTAACAATGGTTGGGCTATTGCATTCACTAAGGACCACAGGTCTAAGCTTTCATGAAGGGCTTACTACCAGGCACCCGTAGGTAGCCCTAACGTGGATGTCCGCAAGTGGCACAAGCTGTCACTTTACTGCACACGAATGAGTAGTCATCTGGCGCTAATGTTATCTAAAACTTACTTAGCAAGTAAGTGATGGTAATGTAAGACTAGCACGTGTACAACAGTTATCACCAGAAACACTAATGCTTTGTGTTTATCTTTTCCATTTATGTATGACCGGGTCCATGGTGGATACCTGGAGTGCCCCACATCGCAACAGGTGGACAGCCCACGGGATGCTTACGTCAGTCACGGCTGGGTCCATGGCGGATATCTGTGGGATGCTCCACACCGCAACATCAGCAGCGGGTGGACGTCAAAAGGGAAGCATACGTCGAAAGAGGACAGCCAAGGGCAAGGGCCCAGGTAGTGCTGGCAGGTGTAAGTGCTACCCATTCCTTAAGGTGGAAGTGGGATTGTCACCCAGGTTTCCTGGTCTTTTCATGGTTCTTGCAGTTTCTCAAACCTGTGACGCAGGGGAGGAACTTATCACTAGAAGTGGAGGAGCTACAACGTCCCAGCACAAGGAACCGGCTGGACGCGGGACAGGGAAGATTTGGTTTGGGGGTCTGTGCCTTGATCAGTTCAGGAACTTCTTTCTGGGACTCTTAGCTCAGCAGCCCGACCCCCCGTCAGTGGTGATACTTCACCTAGGGGGGAATGACTTGGCCAAACTTGGGAGGCGAATACTCATTGATGAGTTTATCTCCACTGCGGGTGGGTCGCTAGGACTTGCCCGGGTGGCACAGTAGTAGGGTCTCAACTTATCCCGCGGTGGCAGGGGCGAGGGGCGGACTCGGTCAGGGCGTTGAATCACTCGGTAAAGAGGATCAACACACAGTGGGACGAATTATTTCAAGCCCCACCGGTTGCAGACGATCCAACATGGGTGTGTTTGGGGTGCATAATTCTACCTGGTGAGGGGAGTCCATTAGACGGAGGAAGGGAAGGTCCTGGGGTCTGATAATGTCAGGGCCTGGTTGGAGGGTTTTCCTAAAGTGAGAACTTTCTAGGGTAGGTCAAGGCAGGGGGAGGCCAGATCGTCGGTTAACAATGCTGGCCTGTGGCGGTAAGGTCATTATCGGTGAGCACATATTTGAGGTCTGAGGGGGCGGGCATCATCCTATGGAGGTTCCCGCCCAGGTGGAGGGGCCTGCGGGCCACTCCCACAACTCCAGGGGCAAGGTAATGGATGCTGCAAAGCAAAGGAGCGCGGGTAGGAGTAGTTCACGCTTTCCTTAGGCTGGTAGCCACCCCGCGCGCGTGGACTCACGACGCCACCGGCGCAGAGTAAGGGCCCTCCTTTAGTGGGTAAATGGAGTTCAGGGCATAGACCGGGCAATTCCCGGGGTAACACTGCGCATGCGCACATCCAGAGGGGAGGCGCAGCTTGTAGGACCTGACACCGGTAGTGACCCTGCCATATGGCCAGAAATGTACAAAAATTCTAGATGAGGATGTTTAGTATAAGTTAGGAAAACAACATGTATTAGAGTTTTGTTAAAGTCAGGCTCTCAAACTTGTTGCTAAGGATTATGTACCTAAATGTCCTGCTGAATTTTTGTATAAATTGTTGATTATGCAATTAAAAACCTTTTTTAATTTCATACTTTAATAAATACGGCCGGGCGACTAGCGCCCGCCTTCCAAAAAGTAAAGACGTCTCGTGTCCACGTTCCTGGGTATTGGGTGCCGGATTGGGGGGGAGGCGGCAGCTAGTCGCTGACCATGTGAAAAGGGGGGGCCCTCGGCCCCCCCGCACGCATGGCGGCGCGGCGACCGTCGCCCCCACTGTCTCCTTTGTTGCCATTCGGCGGTGGGGGCGTGCCCTGGGGGGCGCGGCCCACCGCCGATTGGCTGGCGGCCTCCTTGACCCGGATCCTGGGAAGTGGGTCCGGGTCAGGGGGGGGCGGGCTAGAGGAGGGGCCACCTGGCCCCTCGGGAATAAAGAGATAGGGAGCGCCCAGGAGACCCCCTTGTCCCTGGACGCTCCCTCGCCGAAACGGTGTGCCCCGCGCTCGGGGCTTCTTTGTTTTCCCACCCACCATCCCTTGGAACAAAAAGTTTGGTAGCAGTTCTTATGTCTGGTTGAATGGTAAGTTCTGGATGTACGGTCCACGGGTCTCACAGGGTAATAGAGATGAACTGTTGTGTATTTTGTTGATGCTTTTGTCTAGGAATTTTTCCCCCTTTTAGCAAGTCATGTGTGAAGTGAACTGTATTTTATGCTATGTGTCTTTAGGCCTTTTTTCCCTTTGTAGCTATACGTTGATACTGTTTGAAGTGAACTGTATTTAATGCTATGTGTCTTTAGGCCTTTTTTCCCTTTGTAGCTATACGTTGATACTGTTTTATTAGCCAGTGTAGCTGTCCTTTAGAATTTTTTCCCATAGGTCGTCGTATTTATTAGGTATGGGGCATGCGGTAAGGTCATTATCGGTGAGCACATATTTGAGGTCTGAGGGGGCGGGCATCATCCTATGGAGGTTCCCGCCCAGGGGGAGGGGCCTGCGGGCCACTCCCACAACTCCAGGGGCAAGGTAATGGATGCTGCAAAGCAAAGGAGCGCGGGTAGGAGTAGTTCACGCTTTCCTTAGGCTGGTAGCCACCCCGCGCGCGTGGACTCACGACGCCACCGGCGCAGAGTAAGGGCCCTCCTTTAGTGGGTAAATGGAGTTCAGGGCGTAGACCGGGCAATTCCCGGGGTAACACTGCGCATGCGCACATCCAGAGGGGAGGCGCAGCTTGTAGGACCTGACACCGGTAGTGACCCTGCCATATGGCCAGAAATGTACAAAAATTCTAGATGAGGATGTTTAGTATAAGTTAGGAAAACAACATGTATTAGAGTTTTGTTAAAGTCAGGCTCTCAAACTTGTTGCTAAGGATTATGTACCTAAATGTCCTGCTGAATTTTTGTATAAATTGTTGATTATGCAATTAAAAACCTTTTTTAATTTCATACTTTAATAAATACGGCCGGGCGACTAGCGCCCGCCTTCCAAAAAGTAAAGACGTCTCGTGTCCACGTTCCTGGGTATTGGGTGCCGGATTGGGGGGGAGGCGGCAGCTAGTCGCTGACCATGCAGCTTACGTCACACCCAGCAGAGGAGTTATCAGAGAAAGTGTTCCCATTGTAGACGATGACCGCCTTCACACAAGTCATGAAATACATCACATCATTCAGTTATGACCCTTCTGAACCATGCAGACCTCATTCCTCAAATATCCGCTCTTAACTGAATTCTGAAATATAGTTTTGAAACTCGGGCGCTTTGTCTGAAACTCTGGCTTGCCAGTTTATGCAAATAGACATTTCACCATCAAACACAAAAGTTTTATTTTCAAATAAATAAGCCCAAATGTTCCCTAAACCCACCAAAAACTGCAGTTATGTCTTGAAATTGCAGACTTTCACCTACGTTCATCCAACGTGTTATTCCCCTTCAAGCACTGACCTGCTATCGTCATAAATGTTAATTTATAGCCATCATCAGATGGCAAGTATCCAGCCCCCCAAGGGACGAGGAGCAGGAAGGATTATTTCAAGAATTGCCATACTTTGTTGAGGGGGGCATCTTTGTGAAAGCAGCATCACTATGTAAAGGGCAGCCAAAATAACAATGTAACCACCAAACACACACACAGTAAGGCTCTTGGCTACCTGTGGTCTGTGTTTACAGTTGGTGCACCAATTAATTCAGCTAAAGCACATAATTTTGGCAAGCACAGTGATGGATGTGAGCCATCGCACTTGGAAATTAGCACGTTTGGTAAGGAGATGGTTGTGATTGTTACCCTCTGGGTGGGATTAACATGAATATAATTATTTTCAACCCATTACATTTATCTGATCATTAGATTTCTTGCGAGACAGGCTGGCTTGCAGTTAACATAAATTGTCACCAATCTTAAGTACATTTTTGTTATTAGTTTTAAAATGTAGGCCTCACTTTTATAAATGCACAAGTTGACACATGGTCACCAACAATTTTACTCCATTACCATTACAGCAAGATGGATGAGGCTAAGACCAATGAATGTTTCGTGTAATGGTTGAAGACGAAGCACAATTAGCAGCTACTACGTGGCAAGATTTGCTCGGTATGGATTAACCTTCCTGCTTCCTCAAATTTGCTTGAAAATGCACCATTTGTCCACTCTTTTTTTTTTTTAAACCATAGGTTGTTCGGGCTTGCTCGCTATGGTGCAGTATGGAAATCATTCTACGCCTTACCACTTTCAAATGTCACCAGCCGCCACTGCTAATGCATATCAGTGCACATCACTACTTTGCATTACTTTGAGGCTTGTTCCTCCATAAAACAAATGTTGGCCTGGAAGGTAAATGCTGAATAAAGATTCTGCAACAGTTTGCATCACTTTTGTGATGCAAACTTGGCACAAACTATTTTGCCTCAAAATAACTTTAGCAGCAATTGGACTTAAATCTGGCTAATGAGTTTTTTTGACATTCACAGTCATCAAGTTTATCTCCCTTTTATTGTGCCAAAGAATGTGTGGGCAAATTAAGGACATGTATAGAGCCCTCAATGTAATTACAGTAAACAAGCAGTACCCATTATTTTTAATTTCGGTCTTATTATGTAATATTATTCATGTAAAAAAATTAATGACATTTTATCTCAAAGGAGCTTATCACCCTGTCAGATTCTGAGAGGGTGACAAAATGGAAGACTACATTTCACACTAAGGGCCTCATTACAATCTCTGGCGGAAAGCCTACTGACCGGCGGTCAGAACTTTTCCGACAGACATGGTAGGTTTACAGTCTGACCGCTGTATTAAGATGATGGTGGTCGGAAGTAACTGCCAGGGGATTCCAACATGGTTCCGATGGGCTCAGGGAGCCCTTCATTCCGTCTGACAGACTCCATAATCCTTTAATGACGGTGGCTCTGCCATCGGGATTATGATGTCGGTTTCCCACAGCCTTTCCATGTCAGCCTTTCCGACAAGGAAAGGCTGTCAGAAAGTGACATGGGCCGCTTCTCCCAACCCTTCACAATGGGAGCTGGGGATAAACATCCCTGTACTGTGTGGCAGGCATCGCATGGTGCCTGCCACACGGTGCAGTGATGTTTCAAAACCTCAATTTCACAGTGGAAGCTTGTGATGCGGGCCTTTTTTCTTTCCGCTGCACAAGCTTCCATTGTGAAATAGAGGATAGCGGCCGCATCATGGGCGGTCTCATCAAAATACTGTGGTTCAAACAGCCGACCTGAGGTTGGGCTTTCCTTACCGCAATGGTGTCAGTCGGATGAAAGTCCGCCTGACATCGTAGTAAGGCCCTAAGTGTGGGTTATTTGAGTTCCAAGTCATGTCTTTCAGATTCTGCAATCCTGCTGCAGCATTTCAATATTTTATTGAAGAAGTATTGCAAGATTTCTTAGATGTGTTTAGTAAAGTCTACTTAGATGAGATTTTGAATTATTCTAGAACAGCACATGCTAAAACAACAGTTGTAGCAGGCTTTACAATGATTAACGGATCACCACATTTTTGCCAAGGTGCATACATTTGTCATCCATACAAGGACAGTTCAGGTTTAGGGATACATAATCACACTAGAGGGCATTAGGATTGATGAGATGAAGCTTTCAACAATAGTTTAATGGCCCACTCCCACCACAGTTAAGACCATTCAATTGCTAGACTTTTCAAAGTGTGAAAAGGAGATGTATTCATCAGTTTTTTTTTAATTAAAAGTTAATAGCAATTATAAAGTTGGAAGAATGTTTTAGTGCCCTACATTTGCAACATCCTAATGTAAAATGTCTCTTGATTAAGAAAATAAATGTTTCCTATCATGCCTTTGGGGGCTTTTTTATGTCGGAGCATTCTAAGTACTTAACAGATCATCCATTAGCTTTGTTCTCTAAGAAAATATCACCAGCAGACTTAAATTATACCATCACTAATAAGGAGCTTTTAGCAACTAAAATGTATTTTGAAGAGAGGAGGCACTACTTGTTAGATATTTAGAAGACCGTATAAATATTTACAGAATACAGAATTTTTCCCTTTCTACAGTAAGCTAGATCTTTTAAACCTCAACAGTTTAGGTGGACCTTGTTCTTGCCTGACTGATTTTGCATTACACTACAGACTAGGTTTCCATGATGAGAAAGCTGAGGTCCTAAACCAGCTGGATCTATAAGAAGACTACAGATAATGTTGTCCCTAAAATTATAGAATGGTTACTCTCTTGCCTTGTTTAATGCCTTGTAATTAGGACAAAAGCACATATAGAAATTCTGTCTGTTGATGAAGATAGTTGAGTGAAGGATCTAGTATGTAGTCATGAAAAAGATGGATTATACTGAGATTACCGTGAGATTATTTGTTGGCGGCCAAATGTATTCAAAGTTATTAAATATTGTGTGCAAACATGTTCAATGTGTGCCCAAATTAAATGCCTCCATAATAAACCTGTGTGACTGTTAATGCCATTGCCTGTTTCACCTAGAAGTTGGCATATAGTGTCAATCGATTTCATTGAGAAAATATCCAGAAGTCATTGTTGTATGCTAATTCTTGTGGTGGTAGCTTGGTGAAATTGGTTCATTTAATCTTTAACAGAGCTACCCACTTCCAAAAGGTTGGCACAGGCGTTTGCACTAACCATTTTTCACAAACATGATATTGCACAGGTTCTGATCACTGGCAGGGGATCCCAGTTTACCTAAGGAATTTGGTCTGCCTTGTGAAAAGATTTTGGTATGGATAGCCACCTGTCTACTAGTTTCCCATCACAGTGGTGAGGCCAGACTGGAAGGTTGAATCAATATACAATTTACTGTAACCTACAATAACACTGCACTTTCGTCTATTGGAATAACTCCCGCCTATGAGCACCATCCTGAATATTATCTACCGTTAGATCAACCTTTATGTATTCCATTTCCTTTGGTCCAAAAGAATATTCAAGTAGTCAACAGAGGTGAAGAGGTCAATGCCAGAAAATCTGGAGAAAGGTAAAGCCAGTTACAAATTTCATTCTGATGGTTAGGTATGCTGTTGGAGAAAAATACATTTGAAGACATTTTTCCAGTTACAGTATAGGTTTTTGGGTCTTTTTGCTTTTGAACAGCTTGTGACTTTAGCTGCTGTTAGGTTGAATTGCCTCAGGACCTGAATATTTATCCAGTTTTTCATGTAGCTTTATTCAAACTATGTCCTGCAGAAACATTTTGTTCCAAATACTGTGCCAAGTCAGGTGAATGCTGATTGTGAATATGAGGTGCCTAACAATTTTTTTATATTTATTGTCAGAAAATACATGCAATATTTAGTGGATTGGAAGGGGTTTGGTCCTGAGGTGCCAACAGAATTCTATGTGAGATACCCTGATTAACCAGAATTTCGGCTGCTGACATGGCTTCCTTGGGGGTTGGGTGACTGGCAGTAGGCACAACCTAATGCTGGCCATTAGAGGAGTGTGGATGCACAATGCTTATTACATGCATGTACCGAAAACATCTCGCAGGTGGAGAGGTTGATGTTCTAAAGCATATGTCAAAGCTGCATGTTAGAAGCCTTCATGTTAATGGAGAATGCACAACACAACGCTGACAGACAATGAACTATGCTTCCCAGAACCCCCTGAGCAACCACACGAATTGAATATGGCAGTCACCATCTTGGATTGTAAAGCACAGCTTTCCATATGCTTCACAATGTCCTTGCTAGGGGAAACTGCCAAAACTACACAGTCTAAACAACGCGTGACTTAACAGCACAGGCGGAACCATGCACGTCTAAACCACGCCTATGCCTTTACCACCCATATGTGTGGTTTAGACGTTAATGGTAGTTAGTGCTGTAGACTCTTGCAGAGGGTTGGATTGGGAGTAGGGTCGGAGGTGATTTCCTGCCCAGACGAGGAACAGCTTGGTGATGGTGAGCACCATTTTTGTATTACTTGTGTAGGGATCTTTTAACATTTTGTATTATTTATACTTCAAATGACGGGGTGGCCAATAATGACGGGGTGGCCAATATTAGGGCTCGGGGGGTTGAGTCGAGTTCTGGGGTGAAGGTTTTAGGGCTCAGAGCGGGAGGGTCGGGGTCGAGTACTGGGGTGAAGTATTTAGGGTTTAAGGTGGGGGATGGTTTTAAGGCTCAGGATGGGGGGTCGAGTTCAGGGGTGATGGTTTTAGGGCTCAGGATGGGGGGTCAGTGTCAAGTGCTGCGTTGAAGGATTTAGCGCTTAGGGTGGAGGGGTTGGATACATTTCAAGTCTGAGGGACGGATTTTAGGGCTCAGGTGCGGGGGAAGGGGTGTTTTAAAGGCTGGGGTGGGCTTCGTATTTAGGGCTGTGGTCTGATTTTAGGATTCAGGACGGGAAGCTTGGCTGTTTATAGAGCTGGGTTCCTACTCAGGTCAGGTGGCTAAGATTTAGGACTTAGGGCGGGGGCTAGGGCAGACCTTCAACCACGCATATGCATATATCAAATATGCCATTACAACTGAATTGGTTGTAAAGGCAGCGTGGTAAAATAATTCATTGATTCATGTAGGATGAAGAATTGTCTTACATATTAACAGTTCAGAAACGTATTTTGGAAACCAAGACATTTGAAAAAACGATTTTGAATTGTTTCTTGAACTTCGATATGTTTGCTCTAAAATTTTGGGACTTGAATACCTTTTGAACTTTTGATTGTGTATCCTTATGCCACCCAAACCACATTTAGGTCTAGGGGGGGGGGGGATGTGTGTGTGTGCGTTCTTGTGTGTGCGCGTGTGTGTCTGTGTGTGCGTGCGTGCACGCATGTGTGTGGGCATCAAGATAGTATACAAAAACAGATTGCTAATTAGTTAATTCTTCTTTTCACTTGTCCAATGGCAAATCAGAACTAAACCAAAATCATATGGGTCGGTGCAAACATAGGACGATGGAGGTAGTTGTTTTGACAGCATAGATGAAGATCAAACACATTTTCTGTAATTACTTCTGTCTTTCTGTATTTCAACTTCAGGGCGTGTATCACTCCTTTTGGATTCTAAGGACAAAATTGGTGATTTCTGGCACTCTGCCTTTAAGAAAATGTTCTCATTTAATGCACTGGAGGTGGCAATGCCTTGCTTCTTACTGTTGCCCCTCTGATGTCATGTCCTTCATCTTTTTTCTTGCCAGAAAAGCAGAGAGATGACCCGACACATTGAATGTAAACTTCCGGTGCCTCAGGGACATTGATGTACTTTTGTCCCTGTTTTGGGGGTCTGCCTATAGAAAAGGCAAACTGAAGACCTGCTCTCACTGTTTGTATCACAACATTGATTCCCTACTTGGAGGCAGGTGCTTTGGGAAAACTATAGGTCAACAAAGTGGCAAACTCTACATTTAGTGGCTGGGGACTGTCTTTGCCATCGAAACAAAACTCATAATGACCTTTTGGTGGTGATTGCTAAAAGTACTTTTAAAGGATAGTATCAATCATGTGTCGGACAATGATTCACCACCCGACGTCATGTTGTAAATAACGTATTGTGTATCTTGTACAAAGGTAAGACGTGCCTACAGTACGATCCAGCACTGAAAGCATTAGATGACATGGCAGTCCTAAGTATCATGAAACTATGCAGGTTGTCTGCTGGACTAACTCTAAATAATGTATCGCCTTCGTTGAATACCCTTCTGAAAGCATCAGGAAATCTTTATTTTCCCACCTCAATAGAAACATAACGCAACACCTTGAAATTGTCGTAGACACCAGCAAAACACCATTAGCTTTCTGTCTGATGAGAAATGAAAGTCTTTCAGCCATGAACTGTAATAGTTGTACAGGCACTTGTTTCCTTAAGCCTGCATTATGGAAATTATATCTGACCAACTCACCTCGTTAGAAAAGTGGAACATTGTCCTACTCATTAACTCTGGAATCTTAACCAGATAAACTCACTGCCTCTGCACGGAAACCCCAAGCTCTACTTTATTTTTTCCTCTAGGCTGTATTCTGAGGGATATGACCCTGAGTTAATTCTTCCATAGTGCTTCATGAAACATTTATAAGAAATAACTCATGCCCTATCGTTTTAGAGGCCTTACACTCCAATTAGGCACACCCACCACAATCGAGCTCTGCATAAATGTATGTATATGACTGTATTAATATGTTGTCTTACCTGTTTATATGGTAAATTGCATGATTATCTCTAATTGTTCCTATGCCATAATTACACATAGGGATAAGAAATGTTGACCCCGTTGTCCCACACTCAAATTTAAAGGATTTACTTGGTGAAATATTTATTGTATGTTCTGATTTTCTATTTCCTTTCACATTCTCAGGACACTCCTAAACAAAGGGAAAGGGCCTTACAGTTTTCTCGTAAATTGGGCTTATGCTTCTCTGGCCCCTATGTTGTATAATTCATGTTCTAGTAATCCTCACTAATCACCCTAAAAAACGATATTTCATCTGAAAATCGATTCTATGCAACTTCTAAATCAGTTTTATTCCACTGTCTTGTATTATTAGTGCCTGTGTATTATTGAACAATATGTCAATATGAAATTTTGGTATTTTTTTAACTCTGGACAAAATCCACATGCTTTCTACTGAAAACATTACGTGAAATGCCCAAAACATTAAACAAAATGCAGCAAAATGCTGGTCTGGCATTATGCGAAATACATTATCGCATCCATTTTGGATGCGTAGACCTGTTTTGGGATGGAAACAGACGCTAAATGGTATGTGAAGTGAATAATAATAATTTGTGGTATATTCCTTTGTATTGCTCCTATGCTCCTTGATAAGGATGTTAATTGCCTGATGTTGCGTAATGGTGGATTCTCAGGCATAAGCACTGCAGTTATGTTATGTTATGTTATGTTATGTTATGTTATATTGGTTTTTATATAGCGCACGGCTACTCAAAAAGAGTGTCCCGGCGCTTTAGGTAAGGAGAACTACAGCAGAATAACATAACACAGTAAAAATAAGGGGAAGAAGAGTACACAGAGAGAACAAACAATTGGATGGCCTACTGGGTAAACAGCCAGGTTTTGAGGCCTTTCCTAAAAGCGAGAAGACTGGTGGCTCCCCGAAGTGTGAGCGGCAGTGAGTTCCACATCTGTGGCGCCAGCAGTCCGAAGGAGAGACCACCCAGGCGGGCTCTCTTCACTCGCGGAACAGCCGCCAGGAATAGGGATTCTGACCTCAGGGAACGAGCCGGATGGTAAAAGGCAAGTCTCTTTTGGAGGTACTTCGCTCCCACCGCATGGAGAGCCTTATAGGCCAGAGTCAAAGCCTTAAAAGCAATCCGTTTGCGGATAGGAAGCCAGTGTAACGTCTGCAACAAACCCGCAGCACTAGCTTGTCTGTTCAGACCAAAAATGGCCCTGGCAGCAGCGTTCTGCGCGACTTGAAGCCGCTGTAGCAAATACTCTGGAAGTCCCAGGTAGAGAACGTTCGAATAATCTAGCCTAGAGCCGATCAAAGCCTGCACAGTCCACTTCCTATGCTCCTCAGACAGAAGGGGCAAAAACCTCCGCAGCATCTTTAGAAGGCCGAAACAGGTGCCAGTCACACCGAGGATCTGGGCTTTCAGCGTTAACCCCTTATCCATCTTAACCCCTAAGTTCTTAGCAATTTGGGAAGAGCAAGACAGGGGGAACATATTAATGGGCCACCAGGCCTGCCAGTCTGGCTCCGTATCGCACCCAAAGAAGAGTACCTCGGACTTATCGGAATTGCACTTGAGGCTGTTCAGTTGGAACCATTTAAAAACAGCCCCAAGGCAATCCCGGATACTCTCCCCATCAAAGTTTCCTCCTCTCTTACAGGAGAAGAGGAGCTGGGTGGCATGGCATGGCCCTTTTTGCAGCATGATAATTTCCATCTACATAGATGGACCACTGCTCCTGTATTCATGATTCAGATTTCAAGAAGTTTAGAAACCACATCTGCAAAATTGGTTGTTAGTAAACTTCATGAATTTGCAAATTCCTACACATGGCTTTTTTAGTTCACAGGTCCTGCACCAGATGTACTATTATTCTAAATTGACTCACAGTTTCAGGGATGGAGCCAGTGCTTCAGGACTTATGGAGTTGAACTCTTTTAAATTCTTGTAAGCACAGTTGTAATAGAGTTTTATATATGCAAACCACTTGTCACCATATGACCATGCACTTTATTTTTCTCATGATATGGGTCTCAAAGCAGACACGCTTTAAGCTAGATGGGGGTGTCCTGTCATCTTTCAGTGCCAGAACTGGTTTTCCCTCTTTCCAGGGTTGGAGTAAAAAAGTCTGTAGGTGGTCCTTGTATTGAATTCTAGGTTTTCCTGCCATCTCCATTTGGCAACTCCCTGTCAAAGGAAGAAATGTTAAAGCTGCAATGTCTTTTGCCAACTGTTTGCATCCTCCTTTCAGATGGCCAATTCTTGTTAGATGATCGTTTATTGACAATGTTGCTGCCTTCCTGAGCCCAGGCACTAACCCATTATTATCTGTTAGCACCAGTAAATTATGTGTTTTGGTCTCTGGTATGTCTCCTTAATTATCGGGATCGGGACACTGTGCTCCAGCTGGCACGCAAGAAGAAAACACTGCGGTACGAAGGCATGGAATTCACCATCTTTCCCGACTTCACCGTTGCTGTACAGGAGGCTCAAAGCAGGTTCCTTGCGGTGAAGCTAAAGCTCCGGAAGGTGCAAATTGACTATGCTCTCATGTATCCAGCATGCATGAGGGTCAATTATCAAGGCAAGCAAAACATCTTCCTGAATCCGCAGCAGGTTGAAGACTTTGTTATAAATATCAAGCGCTGTACGCCTCAACATGATTCCGATGACTGCAACTCCAGATCCCAGTTCTCGGGCGTGGGTGGCCCTCTGCACCTCTGAACTGTCTTGATACCGCACGGCGCGGTGAATAGCCTCATCTTGGCTGACTGCATGCAGCTAGTCAGCACCAGCTAAGTGTACTCCGCATCTTCAGTGCATCATGTTTTAATGTCGTGGGCTAAATGTACGACTCAGACATTTGTATTTCCTGTTTCACCGTATGATGCCGAGCACCCTGCCTCTACCCTCCCTCCATCCCCATGCCGCAGGGGTAGCTGCTGCGCAGCTTTGAGAGAAGGGAGGTCTCTGTGGCCCATCAGCAATCCCCCTCTTATGGGTGATCCCCCACACAACTTGCTTCCATGTTGGTCATGTTTGACCTGGGTTGAACTGTTAGGACTCTCTTGGGCTTTGGGTGGGTTATGTACTTCCAGCACAATTGGGGTGCTGTTGTGGGTGGGGTGGCTTTTTTTTTTTTCTTAATGTCAATTTTATGGTTCAGCAACAGATAGACATGCCAATACACGTTGAATTTCTTACACATAGGACTTCACATGTGACACTTCATATTAGCGCTTTCCTCCCTCAACATGTCCCCACTTACTGAAGTGCTGCGCATACATTTGCTCACATGGAACGTCAGAGGCCTTGGGGATCCACAGAAGCGCAGGCAAATACTTACATACCTTGACAGACACCAGATACATGTTGCTATGCTGCAATAAACAAACATGTATCCCCGTCGCCCCGCTCACTTTGGCAGCAAATGGGCAGTGGTGCGAGTGTTCTCCTCCTACTCTTCCTTTTCAAGGGGGACGCTGATTCAAATCAAAAAGAACAAACCCTTCCTCCTAGGTGGGATTTATGGCGACTGCTGGTAGGTGCTGTATGCTATGGGGTACACTGGGGACACAATCAGTCACTCTCATTTGCTGTTATGGACCAAACATTGATGATCCCACTTCTTCACCATGCTCCGGGGGCAGATTCTCAAAGTAGGGTCCATGCATGTCATTTGGAGGAGGAGATTTTAATACTGCCCTATTTCCTGATGCTGACAGGTCTAACCCACTTCCTCATCATTATATCAAGACTCAAAACAAACTTGAACATCTCCTCTCTGGCCACGTACTTCTGGACACATGGAGTCATACTCATCCTGATGGGAGGGAAGGCACATATTACACTGCAATGCACTCCTCCTGGTCCCATCTGGACTATTGGGTAGTCTCCAGAGGGGGAGCCTCCTGGATACTTTCGGCAGAACATCTGGCCAGGACCTACTCTGATCACGCACCTGTCCGCCTGGTGCTCCCCCCCCCCAATTCCATTGCTACTCCACAATCCTGGAGGCTCACACCAGAAGCCGCAAGTCACATCCCGGGGGGTCCTACCGGGGGATTCTACCCCCAGGAGAGCAGAGCAGGGAGAATAATACCCGCCGCTGTATCGCCGCTGTTTCTGCGGTACTGCGGAACTGTTCTACCGAGTCGAACCAGGCAGAGGAGGCAGGCAGGGGCTGATTCTCGAGCCTCCGGGGGGGGCTCGCCCGGCGGCATCCAGCGGCGGGCATTACTACAGTCGTGAAAAACTACAAGCACCAGCAAGCATCTGGTCGAACGCTGGGAGAACGCTATAGCCGCTATACCTGCAGGGGAGTTCACCGTCGGAGAGTCGGAGAGTCGGAGAGTCACTGAGTCACTGTGCGGTACCTGACTAGCGGGGAGCTGCGGAGAGCTGCGGGCGGTTGTGAGTGCTGACTTCGGTCGCACTGAGATAACAACACCGCCTCAGCAGCACCAGTCAGGAGAAAACGCAGGGGTAACTGTAGATGTACTCTAAGAGCAGCAAGCCGGGCTGGCCGGTGTGATTCCGTGTCCAGCGCCCTCTGGAGCCTCAATTTTACGAGCTGGCGGCTTGGAGACAGGACAACTGATCTCTTCCACCACAGCAGAAAGTAGCTGACAGTAGCTGAGAGCCGGCGGTTGGCAGCGGTCAACGGCCTGGAGTTTGGAAATTGACCCCGACCCGGGCACAATCGGGCTGAAAGCAGTAGAGAGTCGTCACGCCAGACCTGCCAGAACGACAAAACGCCAGGAAAAACAGCTGTAGCTGCAGCCTAGCCGGTCATCCCGAACCCTTGGGGCCCCACTGTCAGGCTCGCCCAGCCCCGCCCCACCCTACCACGAAAGCCAGCAGGAGCGCAGGAGCATTTGCGAGAGCCAAGCAGCACCGCAGTGCAAGTAGCGGACAGCGGCCCAAAGAGTGGTAAGAGGGTCAGCGTGAGCAGAGGTGGGGGAGGATCTGTGGATCCTGGAGGTCTTGGAGACGGAAACCCCTTGGCAGCAGCACACAGATTAAACCTGACATCAGTCACTCTGTCCCCATTAAACTGACCAAGTAGCCCTTACACCCTTATACCCATATACAGTCTGCAATCTACCCGTCCAGACAAAGACCATCATCATTATAATTTTATTTAACACGACTAGATCCCCGAAGAAGGTAAAAGATCAGCGAGGTCCGATTGGGGAAATGAGATCAGGGAAAGTGTGCCAACCAGCGGAAAGCAAGACATCCCCCCAAAAAACGAGGGAAACAACTGCGGAATTGACAATGCCATTGGAAAAAGGGTCCGATGCAACCTCAAGGGAGAGGTTGGTATCAGCACCAACTCCTGAGTTAAACTCAGACACCAGACAGAAATCAGGTCTACTAAAGTTCTTTTATCTGAAGGACCCAATGGCAGCAATTTACGCTCCAACCGCTGAAGTTAGCAAACTACCAAGCCCCATCGCGCCACTGAATGACCCCCCACCATCCGCAAACAACCTGCAGAACAAGGTAAGCGAGGACTCGGGCGTCAATCACCCAAATCAAGCACGGGTCCCCCTCTTCAAGGCAATCAAACAGTAGTGACCGCCCAGGTGCACTGCCCCAACACTCCCTTAGCTCCAAACGAAATAAGGGGAAGTACAGTCGTAAAGAACAACTTAGATAACAGCCCAGTAAGGGACATCAGGCCGAACAAGCAAAAAAGTGTGATACCTGTGTAGCCAACTGAAGCTCGTGACCAAACAATGGAAATTATGGGCGTACAGGAAGAAACCAAACTTACCCAACTCATCTGGGCAAGAAGGGGACTCATGGATAAAGTCCATATTTTTACCTAACGATTCTCAACTTGCGGAACTCACAGAGAGAATCACAAAGTACATCGACTCGCAAGGGAGAGCATCACGACCAGAACATGGTTTTGACGATCGTCATCTGAGTCCAGGTATGCTGGTCTCAACCCCCCGGGATTGTAAGATACATAGAAGCCGACAAAGTGCTTGCGCAAATGACAGCATCACTATGCAGACAAATAAATTACAGCCTATTTACGCTGCGCCAATTGCATTTTCCTCAGGGAACACGTCGGAACTGGGACCCAAAGATTCCACCCACACTGCGCCAATCACAATTTCATCAGGGAACAAGTCGGACTTAGAACCCAGAGATTTTAGTAAAATTCAAAAAGATGAGCCCTCCACCCCATGGACTCAATCTCTACTAAGCACGTTGGAACAAGCGATAAAGGTGCTGAATTATCAATCCAATAAAATGGAAGTCCAGATTGACCTTATCACATTAGTGGCCGGACACATCTCTGGCATAAACGCTAAACTGGACTCCCTATCATCACTCATATCAATATACGGATAATCAGAGCATAACACAAACCGGAGTAATCAACAAGGAATTTGTGAATGTGGAAGTATAATTGAAAAGCTAGCAAGCCTCCCGGATATTTTGAAGGACATTCTAGGGGAGGTTAAACAAGCGAGCGGCCACAGCCAGATTAAGGAAATCAAGCCAATCACGGAGAAAGTCCAACCGCCCAAGAAAGGGCTTGAAGATCTTATAAGAACCAAACATGTAACGGATCGAGAACAAGCACTAAAGGAGGGCGATCTAGGCAAAAAAAACTTAGATATGGATGATATACAACCCATCCAAAATTCCATAACTAAGGATAAACCAACAGAGCGGCAAAGAAAAAGGGCAAGAAAGGCTAGGCTCAACTACAAGAAACAACCAAAAATAGATTCGGGCAAAATCTTCCCCATGTTCCAATCAAAAACCAACCATGAAATAAAATCTAATTTTTCGAACGGGTCACCTACATGAGAGGAAATATTTACAGACTTATTCGACATATCAAATATATCAAACTCATTAAGGGGCGAGGACCCCAGGACTGGAGCCAATTTAACGTCATCCCCATCCTCAGGCGCCGTCAGCCAAATGGAAATTAGACCATCCCAGCAATCATTAGCAAAAAAGTGGGAAAGAGAAAAAAGTAAACCCATACAAACGGAAGTTCCAGGAGGGAGGGAGCAAACCGAGTCGCTGTCAGCCCCGGAGAAAATAACCTCGGACATAAAACGTACCCACAAAGAGGACTCCAACTCTGGTATAAAACACATAATTGAACAACAAATATCTACAACAGTTGGAGGAAAACTATATGAGGCAATTGGATCAGCAGCAGCATGAGATACTAAAATCGTGTCAACCCCAATGCGAATCACTCACTGTCTTGGAAAAGGAACGCAAATGCTCGCTAATTCGAAAGGAGCAAAGTATGGCCCCCACGAAGCTATAGTATTAACTCAGAAAAACGTAAATAGATCTGAGTCAGTACAGAATGAGCAAGAACATAAAAAGAATCAATTTGCGCGCGAAAGTATCCAAGCTCACAACCTGCCATTGTGCTATGCTGGCCCAATTCAAAAGGAGCCAAGTAACGTTCAAGAACTATTTGACTTAAAACTTACCTTTATCCCAGAATATCCTACAAGGGGGCCCCAAGATATCTTGAATCGAGGGAACTTATTACAATTATTCAAGGAAACAACGGGCCTAAAAGAAATTACTACCCAGGACCTGTACTCTGTTGAACTCAGGCAAAATGTAAACAATGTGGCAATTGAAGAAACAGTCACAACTTGGACCTCAAGGGACCTGGTAGAAAGGATTTACCTCGCAAGACAACAATTCGAATTATGGGGTATATCTATAATACGACACAGATGCCCGAGGTACCCCTACCCTTTACAAATTAACACTCATGAGCAAAACAAGGGCCAGGAGAGAACAAGTCAACAAGCCTCATGTCGGTTCCATGATGAAATATCGATTACTAAAACATCGACCTACAAAAATATCGCCACAAATACATCGTCTACAAAAATATCGTAACCATATACTTAAACAAGGATTTATACAAATATCGATAATTTTTTATCGACTACTCTAATATCGTTAACAATTATATCGACTACATAAATATCGACTACTACATTATCGACAATATTTAAAATAACATTACCTTCTACACTAATATCGACAACACTAATATCGCCTACCTTTCTACTCATATTAATATAAATAAAATATCGTCATTTTCTTTATAACCTTATATACACATTACCTTTCTGTTATTCACTTTTTCATAGTTATTTAAATTCAAAAAAAGCTTTTCTAACATATATCTATATACAATATGTATTATTTATTTATATATAATAAGAAAAAATAAATTAGTAATATAAACTATGTATGACGTTACAACACATACTTTTACAACGCATACCTTTACAACGAAATTTTTACAACGCAAAAACCATTACAACGCATGTATTTACAACGCATATTTTTACAACACAGGTACCTTTGCAACGCATACCATTACAACGTAAGTATTAGTAAATATATAATAATTTTTTTAATATAAATTAATTAAAATGAATAGATTTTAATTAAATTTAATTTAATTTAATGTAATTTCATTTAATTTATTTAATTAATATATAAAAAAAATTTTTTTACCCTGTACCCCTGTACCCCTGTACCCCAAAAACACAAAACTGAGCCTGAACAATAAAAATACCTCTTTACCCAAAAACTAAAAACTGACCCTGACCCCTTAAAATACCCCTTTACCCAACAATTAAAACTGACCCTGAACCCTAAAAATACCCCTTTACCCAAAAACTGACCCTGAACCCTAAAAATTCCCCTTTACCCAAAAACTGAAAACGGACCCTGAACCCTAACAATACCCCTTTTCCCAAAAACACAAAACTGACACTGAACCCTAAAAATAACCCTTTACCCAAAAACTGAAAACTGACCCTGAACCCTAAAAATACCCCTTTACCCAAAAAACTGAAAACTGACCCAGAACTCTAAAAATTCCCCTTTACCCAAAAACTGAAAACTGACCCTGAACTCTAAAAATACCCCTTTACCCAAAAACGTAAAACTCACCCTGAACCCTAACAATACCCCTTTTCCCCAAAACACAAAACTGACACTGAACCCTAAAAATAACCCTTTACCCTAAAACTGAAAACTGACCCTGAACCCTAAAAATACCCCTTTACCCAAAAACTGAAAACTGACCCAGAACTCTAAAAATTCCCCTTTACCCAAAAACGTAAAACTGACCCTGAACCCTAAAAATACCCCTTTACCCAAAAACGTAAAACTCACCCTGAACCCTAAAAATACCCCTTTACCCAAAAACTGAAAACTGACCCTGAACCCTAAAAATACCCCTTTACCCAAAAACTGAAAACTGACCCTGAACCCTAAAAATACCCCTTTACCCAAAAACTGAAAACGGACCCTGAACCCTAAAAATACCCCTTTTCCCAAAAACACAAAGCTGACCCTGAACCCTAAAAATACCCCTTTACCCTAAAAGCCAAAACTGACCCTGAACCCTAAAAATATCCCTTAAAAAACCCCAAACATATTACATTTTAAATATAATTATATACTTACCAATACTTACGTTGTAATGATATGCGTTGTAAAGGTACCTACGTTGTAAAAACATGCCTTGTAAATACATGCATTGTAATGGTTTTTGCATTGTAAAAGTTTGGTTGTAATGGTAGTAAGTTGTAAAAGTTGCGTTGTAAAGGTTGTATACCAATATAAACATTACCAAACACTATCACACACTCTTATCGGATTACTTTAAATCACATTTTACTAATGTTAACATTGTAATAAATATTTACCATTAAAATAAAACACATATAATACATTTGGTAATAAAAATCGAAAACTATTATTGATGCTACTAACTCTTTACAAAATAACGGCTTTCAAATTCAAACTAATGTTGTCAGCCAATGAATTTAAATTATATTTAATTGAACCAATCAAATATAACCATTAATTAACTCACTACTATAAATACAATTACAAACTTAACTTAAATTACCATTTTTTGGCCAAACTTGGAGGGAAACGGTTACCTTGCTGGAAAGAAGAGAATACACACCTACTACAACGACTACAACACAGCATACTACAACTCAAGTAAGTCAAGTCCCATTTCATTTATCATACAAACCTGTCGAAAAGTAGCTAAACTCCCTAAACTAAAAACATGGGGGCAGATTTATGAAGGACTTGCGCCGCCGGTGCGTCATTTTTAACATGGGAAAAAGTGACGCACCGGCGGCGCAAGGCCTTCATAAATCTGCCCCATGGTCTTTATATTTGTTTAAATATAACTACAACATCCTATCAACAACCACCACAAGATAATAATTAAATGAAATTATGAACTGCCTTATCCATGTCTACTTAGAAAGCTTTTAAATAATTTTAAAAAGTTGCAAAGTAAAGTTGCAAAAGACTTGATATGTTATTACCTACTAATATATCCTAATACAATAAATAACACAAATTAACTTTCTTTTACAGAATATACAAACTTCATCTACCAATCTACAACTAAACTAACAACATCTTCTACTACATTAAGTAAGTATACCCACTGTGTCTATTAATAATGAGAAAGACAAAAAAACAACTATAAAACTAAATCATTTTTTTGTATTATTCTTTACCACAACTACAGAACATTAAAGAGTGAAAATCTACATATAAGAACAGAAAACATAAAATTAGCAGGAAAACAACATTGTAAGTATGTTTTAGCACTTTTTCCTTTTAACGTACACATCTCAAGAAATGTTTTTCACTTTTACAAAAAAAACATATATATGTCTTCACAGATCTACCTTAGACATGGCAACAGGAGCTACTTTTATTACTTCTCAAAAAGGGAAAATAATGCTGAGCTACATGGGTTACACCTACACCCAAGAAAGAATAAAAGGGAATAAAACTTACTGGAAATGTAGTAAATATTACTCAACTGCATGCTAAGGTAGAGCACAGACTGTTGATAACAATGTTGTAAATGTACATGAGCATAACCACCCACCCAATGTAACAGAAGTCGAAGTAAGAGAAGCACTAGAGACATTGAGAGAAGCTAGTACAGGCTCACAAGAAACAAGCACCACTATTTTGAAAAATGTTTTAAGCAAGGTGCCAGAACATGTCACAGGACAGTTACCTTCAATACCCAACTTGAAAAGATTAATTGCTAAAACAAAACGAGATTCTGATCCAACTCCACCAGCACCTGAAACTTTTCAAGACATTAAAATATATCCTGAATATACTATTACACACAATGAAGATAAATTCTTAATGTATGATAACCACAGTCATGATAAAAGAATTTTACTTTTTGCAACAAATAGCAATTTGCAAAAACTAAAATCGTGTGAAACCTGGATGATGGACGGAACTTTTAAAGTATGTCCCAAACCTTTCTATCAACTTTACACCATCCATGGTGAATACCAAGAAACAAATATCCCTTTAATTTATACACTGCTGCCAAATAAAACAAATGCTACCTACGTAGAAATTTTAACAACTATCAAAGATTTTACTGATAATTACTATCCACAAAGAATAATAATAGACTTTGAAATAGCCATGATTCAAGCTATACTTAAAATATATCCTCACACATCTATACAAGGGTGTTATTATCACTACAACCAAAGTATATGGAGGCACTTACAAAAATCTACTTTAAGCATAGAATATTCAACAAACAGTAACTTTGCTTATCAGATTAAAAAGTTAATAGCATTGGCATTTGTACCAACAACAGAAGTTGCTAACTATTACAATTTACTAATTGACAGCCCTTTCTACCGCACCAATGAGAAAAAATTAACTCCCGTCTTAGACTATTTTGAAGATACCTGGGTGGGAAGATTACATCGTTCTGGCCACCGCAGACAACCTAAATTCCAAATTCCATGGTGGAATGTGTATGCTAGTACTATGGCACAGAAAGCCAAAACTAACAACGCAGTCGAAGGATGGCATAATGCCTTCCAAGCCACAATAGGTAGAACACAACCCACACTTCATAAACTAATCCAAAGCATCAAAAAAGAGCAAAGCTACCAAGAACTAAGAATAGAGCAATCTCTATCTAAAATCGGCCCTAAACTAAGTAAACAAACATTAAATATGTACGAATACCTACAGCAAAAAATAAGAATGTACCCAAGTATCGAAGATCTTGAATACTTAGAACTAATAGCCAAATCTATCCTTTAACAAGCAACACATAAAAACATTTCAAACAATAAATAAAACAATTTTTTTTTAATGTAGTTAAATTATGTCATGTAAAAATACATGTAATCTATTATTACAAGACATAATAAAACGACATTTAAAAAAATTGCACAATATAGCACAATCCACCCCAAACAAAAATATAATAATAACTTAACTGTTCTGCAGCTGTAGAATGTGTTCCAAGAACATGGTTTCAAGACGATTAGAACCAAAATCAATCCACATGTTTTAAAAAAATCCCCACAAAATGCCAAAAATACAACTGTTTTATAAGGGTCCCAGTAGCAATACTCTGGAGAACGGAACCATAAAAAAACCCGAAAAATAATCACGATAAAAACTCTCCAAAATCCCGAAAAATCAAGAAATGTAGTGAAACATTTACCTGTATTTTACAAAAAATACGAGATAAAATCCATCTGCTCACCAAAACGAACACCTATAAATAAATACAAACAAAACCCACCCACAATAAATACGAAAGCCAGAAAGCCTAAACATAACATATAAAACATAGGAAAACACCTGAACTAATTCATTTACACAATACATAAACCTTAATTTCATAAGAAATATCTAAGAAAGTACGTTATCAATAACGACCTTAAATAACACGTATTTTTCACATAAACTGTAAAGTACAACACATAGCAACACGTACACACTACAACTAGCTCTATAATGTATTAAAATGTAGTTAAAATTAATGTAAAATAAACTTACATTCACCAACACGAAGCAGCTCCCAACCGCGGTGTTCCGTTTTCTGAAATGACCCAAAAACCGATGTAGATAGACTAAAAAGTGAAGTTCAAAAAACGAAATGGCAGCACAATAAAAATAAAAATAGGACTAAATACCCATTATTAAAAATAAACAATAGAGATGAATAGCAATTTATTTTCCATGTTTTGTAATAATTTACTTATTTTTGTAAATAAACATATGATTAATGTAAAATATACAATAATAAATATAATATATTTTATATATTAATTAATTATTGTATATTAAAATATGTATTTGATTGTTAAAAAATATTTTTTATATGTATAAAACTGAGCACTATTTTATGTACATACTGTAGAAAAATAAAATTACATGTCAATTAATTAACATATTAAATTTAAAAAAAGAAAAATTTAAATTTAATATACTAATTAATGTAATATAACAATGTATATATGACTAAAATTGCAATGTAAAATGTAAACAAATAATTGAAAAAGGTGTATGAAAATTATGTAAATGTTTGCATCAACAAATGAAAGTATGAATAAAAAAAATGTGTACAAAACTATATTACTATTGTACTTAATAAATGTTGACACTTGTGATATGTATGTAAAAATGTAGAAAATATTCATATTTGTTTATTTATAAAAATAATATTACAACATTATATATAATAATAATTCTAAAATTAAAAAAAATATATTAATTTTTTTTATAAATAAAAAAATATAAAACATAACTCATAGAAAATACTTAACAGTAAGCAACAATAAATAACTATTTTAACTCCAATCATACATAAGTCAGATAAAGTGCTGGGCAGGAAACCATAATAAATAACTATTCTAACTCCAATCCTACATAAGTCAGGGAAACTGCTGGACAGTAAACCATAATATTTTTGATATTATAACACATAAACATCACTTTATATATATTAATAACAACTCTTATCTATTATACTACAAAATAGACTATTAAATTACAATCACAAAATATGTTTTTTTGAACATAACAATAACAACTTTTTTTAACCAAAATTTAAATTTCAAATTTCGAATATTTTATAATTGTTTACATAATTTTCACAATTTTATAATTTTTAACCCAAACTTTGTTATTTATTTTTTCGAATCATTCTTAGCATATATTATAAGAGATACACAAACATAAAATATTACACACTTCACTTAATTTAATATAATGTAAAAATTAATTTTCTAATTTAAAATGTAAAATTTCAAAATTAAATATTGAAATTTCAAATTTCGAATTGCAAAATTTTTTTTCCATAATTTTCACAATTTTATAATTTTTAACCGAAAGGTTGTTTTTGTGTTTTTCGAATCATTCTTAGTATATATTATAACAAATACACAAACATAAAATATTACACACTTGACTTATTTTAATATAATTTAAAAATCAAATTTCTAAATTCAAATTTCAAATTTCAAATTTAAATATTGAAATTTCAAATTTCGTATTTTTTATAGCAATTGAATTTTTTAATAAACACTATATAAATAAAACCCACACTTAATTACAAAATTATTTTATAATAGATTCAATTTCAATTAAATATAATATTTTTTCGTATTTCAATTTATAATTTTTTTTAATTAAATTTACATTTTATGAAACATATTTTAATATACTACCCACCCTTATCCCCTATATCACCAACAACCCGCTACTAAATCTTTTTAAAAACTCATTAAATAAATAATTCTGTTATTAAATTTGATTTCAAATTTCGCCATTCAAAATAAAAAATAAATTAAAATTTTCTAATTTTTTACCATTCTATACATATTATTTACACTACTTTTTTAAATTACTACCCACCCTTATCCCCTATAATACCAATAACCCGCTCCTAAAATATTTACAAACATTTAATTTTTTTTTACATTTTGATCCCTATAATAATAAAAATAGACATTTAATTAATAATATTTAAACATAAAACTAATTTTTCTACACTTATATAACACATTCAATTATTTTGTCGATATTATATTCAACGATATTTCTCTAAACGATATTCTATACAACGATATTTTATTTTGACGATATTTTTGTCATTATACAAAATCGATATTTACAACAACGATATTTACTTCAACGATATTTTTTTAATTCGATATTCTTACCTCGATATTTATGCTAGTCGATATTATCCCGTCGATATTCCTGCTTTATACCCCTCATGTCTACGTGGTGCCCGAGCATCCACGCCAGAGCCACTAAGAACAAGTCACGCTCAACAAGCAATCGGTCCTCACCATGCACACAGAACGGACTAGACTTGGGTACCCAATGTCCTGAGCAATAAAGCTACGTAACCCAGCCCCAAATCCCTTAGTAACCTTTCGGAATGAGTTGCCCCCTCAAAATCTAACGAAGAAATGTATAGTTTCAATCTGTTCGTGGAACGTGCACGGATTTCGAGAAATGGCCCATGATCACGAAACCCTAGCATTCTTCCTACGACAAGACATAATCATGACCCAGGAGACATGGATATTACAACCCTCACCAATTCCAGGTTTTAAGGGACACTATATACATGCAGAAAGCTTCTCCAAGCATGGACACCCCCGGGGCGGATTATCAACATATATAACCCACAAATACAACTGGTGTTCAGAGGAGATAGACGTGGGCCTAAAGTGGGCCCAAGTGATCAGAATCTTTGAAACCCTGGCGCAGGGGACAACACCGTGGCAAATGTTGTTATTTAACGTCTATATTCATCCAGATAAAAAATCTTAAAAAGAAAAGTATGCGATTCTTAAGGTCATGCAAAGGACATACTTACTGCACCCGTTGGATATCTCAGGAGATTTTAACAACAAGCTCATTGACCATAATAAAGCGAAGGTGAAGAAGCCCACTGACTGTATCAGAAAAAAGTTAGCCTCTAGTCTAACTGAACATGGATTATGAATCCTCATTGGCAACAACAAGGGGGAAAGGCCGGCAGCCATCACATATCTGAGTGGCAGGGCGCACTCAATAATTGACTATTCAATAGTAAGTGACGAGTTACTTCCCCGTATCGAATCCTTTTACATAGAACAGCATGCAGAAAGCGACCATTTTCCACAACTAATAAGGCTGAACATTGTACCAAGTACGGCGCCAACAATGACCTCCCTTCTGCTCCACGCTTCAAATTTCAACTTGAGGAAATTAAAATGGCACGGTGAAGGACTGGGTAAAATTACAGACCTAGTAAAACCCCATTTGGCAAATCTTGGAACTCAAAAGGAAGAGGAACAAGTACCCAACTGGGAGCAAATGATTCAGGTCTTGCAGGATAAATTCCCAGCAAGGCCAGGGACCCGTAGCAAATGTAACATTAAGAAGGAGCCATGGTTTGACACGGAGTTAAGAGCTAAAAAAAGAACGGTTGCAAAGGAGGTTCGAACACTAGCAAGCCAAAAAACATCAGGGTCAGTGGTAAATAAATCTAAACTAAGGGGTGCCAGGAGTATCTACAGGAAGGCACCGTGGGCCGCTAAGTACAAATATAAAGAAACCATCTGGAACAAACTGTTAATAAAGGGGAAACACCAAAAAAGCAGAGACTTCTGGGGTATTATAAATGATTTAAATCAAGGGGTAAAACTCCAACAAGAAGCCAGGGTCGGAGCCGATTCCTGGACTAGACATGTTCAAGCTTTATACAGCAAAACAGATCAAGGACTTGCAAACGGTTCATGGACAGTTAAAGATAATTCGGAAAATTTAAAAAGAGCAAATAGCAAGGAGCACAGGGATCCTGAACATGAAAGACTATCAAACGGGCAGAAGGAGTCAGACGACCTTACCTCCATAAAGGAATTACGTAAAATCATTTTAAGATTAAAGTCAGAGGGCGCAGCAGGCCCAAATGGCCTTCCGAACGCAATATTTAAACATGATTCAGATCTGTGGTCAGAGCCCCTAATGCCACTGTTCAATCAATTATACAGACAACCAGAGTTACCAGCATCCTGGAATGGTAGTATTATCCATCCCATTTTTAAGCACGGCGACCACCGTAACCCCAAAAACTATAGACTGATATCATTAATAGACGTTGAAGCTAAACTCTACGCCTCCTGCCTTCTACTTTACCTACAAGTGTGGATAACAGAAACAAGGATCATGCCATTATTCCAAACAGGATTCAGGCAATGAATGGGAACAATAACCAACCTAACTTGTCTGTCTATCCTAAAGGACACTGCGGTAGCGAAAGGCACTCGTTTGTACGCCTGTTTCATAGACATTAAATCAGCCTTTGACCGGGTGAACAGAGAGCGGTTGTGGAGCAAATTAGAGATCTGGGGATTGCCACACCAACTCTTAACAGCCATCAAAGCCCTTCATCATCACACCTGGGCAAGAGTGAAAATAGGCAATGGAGGCAGTACAACTAGGAGCATTCAAATGCACCAAGGCTTAAAACACGGTTGCTTATTAGCTCCCACCCTCTTTAATCTTTTTCGCTCTGATCTCTCAAGCGAGATTGTCTCAGTAGATAGTCACCCTCCTTCTCTGGCAAACAAATCAATACACTTCTTACAATATGCAGACGATATAGTTTTGTTGAGTCAAACACCAATCGGCCTACAAAGGGCCATCAACAAACTAACATCGTATTTAGAACGAGAAAGCCTCGAACTAAACAAAGAAAAAACCAAAGTGGTTCGGCTCGTGGATCAGAAAAAACTAAAGTACAAATGGACTGCCCAAGGGGTAATAGTGAAAGAACAAGAGTATTACAAGTACTTGGGAATAACACTAACAAAAGGTGAATGCCAAAAGGATCACAGAACCGCATTAAAAGCAAAAGCAGAATCCTTAATTTTCGCGCACTGCTCTTTAAAAAACAAAATGGATTGTCCAAATCATAACCACTTATTAAAAGTAATGGCAGCACAAATTATGCCCACTCTAACTTACGGCCTAGTTACGTGGTGTGGCAAGGAGGTTGATCTTTTAAATGCTCTACAGATAAAAATCTATAAAGCGGTTTTCAATCTGCCTAAATCCGCCTCAGCCTCTGAAGTTAGGCTAGAATTCGGCCTGCTAAACCAGAAGTTCCGGAGCATGAGCGGCTTCGTGAAACTCTGTTGCAAACTTCGAGCAGCGGACTCTGATTCACTTGACTGGCTTAGTTGGGAGGAAATACAAAAACAGGGGGAAACTAATACACCGAACACTTGAGGAAAGTACCTGAAACTCTGTGTGGAAAAGTTGGAGCTGTACCCAGCCTGGAAATCGGGGACAGACAAAGCTAGCCTAAGAAAACAAGCTAATGCGGCAGCAAAAAGGAAATCCTTTTTGGAGGATAAAGATCTATTGGCAAAACGTCGGCATAGCTGGACCATTATGAATTCTTTTAAAACCCTAAAACCACTTGCATATTTAGTAACACACTTCAGTGGCCATCTAAAAAAAGAATTTCTAGCCTATCGGATGGGGATGCACGTGACAAAGGACTTGCTACCGTCCTGGAAACAGTCTGACCAGACGGAAAAATGCCGCCTCTGTGGGTATAAAACGGAATCACTTGTACACCTTTTTTGCACATGTCCGGCCCTGATAAGTCAGAGATGACTTTTATTGAAATCTATCTTCAACGAGTTAAAAATTAGTTCCTGCAGACACGCAGTTAAAAGCTGGCTTGGAGGATCCTCTATAATCCTGGCTTGCCGGGGGGTCAAATTTTTGGCTATAGCAAAAAAAGCCTTAGAATCAATTGAACAGGAGGATGAGCCAACTGGCGGGCCATCAGGGAACCTTTTAATCCAAAGACCTAATACGCATCGGCCCTAACAAAACAGAGACAGCGAGACACAATTGCAGTTTTTTTTAAAAACTTTGTATTGTAATTTTTTATCATGCAAATTTTGTAATAATTTTAATTCATTATGCAAATAAAATTTCTGATTCTGATTTAGAGGCGTTACTAGATACCGTCTGTAAGGCAGAGCTAGGGGAAGAAATAGCAGATTTTTTCATGTGCAATAAGGGATCAGTCACACACATGGGCACGGTCTAGGAGGCTTTTAAAGTTACAATGCGCGGCTCATGCATTTAAAAAAACTTTGGAGTTCTTCGGGACATCCTCCGTAAATTTGCGCAAACTTGAAGTGGAACTGAGGCAATTAGAAATGATACTGTGGCAGGACACAACTGCGACTCATGAAGTCACATTGAGAGACAAACTTACTGATTTCAAAGACACAACGGAGCGCGAAGCCTGCTTTTGCGGCAAATACTTTACCACTCGAAAATATGGGGAGGGAGAGAGACCTGACAAAGCACTCACGATGGAAATACGCCTGCCTCATTTTTCAAATTATGTCCTGGACATAGTCGATAGTACGGGTGTGCGACACAGTGATAGCCTTGATATATTGCACACTTTCAACAAATTCTGCACTGACCTATACAGCACTCGCAGTACTGAGCCTCCTGACATTTCTCAACACCTTGAGGATATCACATTGGGGTGGCTTGGGGATCACCACAGAGAATTCCTGGTGGCACCGTTTGTAGAAGATGAACTTCGTGCCGCAGTCATGCAGATGAAATCAGGGAAAGCCCTGGGCTCTGATGGGCTCCCTATTGAATTTTACAAAACTTACCATGACCAGCTACTCCCTGTTTTGAAGGCGGTTTATCTAGAAGCACAGGAGTTGCAGATCGTGCCTGGTTAGATGAGAGAGACTCTTATTACCGCACTACTGCAATCCCGGAAAACTCCGGATTGTTGCGATTCGTATCGGCCCTTTTTAATACTGACACTAAGATTCTCACCAAGATGATAGCCAGTCGGCTCAGCCTGCTGACAGACAAACTAGTTTTGCCTGATCAGGCTGGCTTCATCCTTGGCAGGGCAACTTCCCATTATCTCCACACTCTCTTTTCCATCCTATAAAATGTCAACCCCAACTAAAACTAGTGGCTGTATATTTCGACGCCACAAAGGCATTTGATTCTTTAGAGTAGGATAACCTTTTCACCATTCTCCAGTGCATGGGGCTTACCAAAGGTTTCCTGTCTTGGATACGCCTCTTGTACACCTCTCCCTTGGCCAGAGTTCTCATTATTGGGCACATCTCTCTTCCATTTGCCATTACCCGGGGTACACGGAAGGGCTGCCTGCTCTCTCAGCTTCTCCTTGCACTGGCCATGGAGTCTCTGGCTGCCTGGGTCAGACAGCATCATAATGACAAGGCTCTTCGCTGCTTCTTAGGTCCCATCCTTATCTCCCTCTATGCAAACAATATTACCTTATATGTTTGTGATCCATCACAAAATCTTAACCCACTACTCCTTGAGTTTGTACATTTTGGTGGCCTCTCCGGAATCCATATCAACTGGGGTAAGTCCCAACTTTTCCCACTCACTAATTCTGTGCCGCAATTCTCCCCCGATTATCTGATCGAACGGTGCAGTGCGGATTTAAAATATTTGGGGATCCATGTTACCGCCTATCGAGAGGAGCTTAGGAGACTGAATTATGGGAAGACGATGGAACAGATTGTATCTCCCTCATTAAAATGGTTATCCTCCCAAATGTTCATACTTGTTTATAAATATTCCTTAGAACCCTGAGCTTAATTTCTTCTCCTTGCTGCATTCGGAATTAACCAGATTGATCTGGGGGGTGGGGGGGAGGGTAAACACCCGAGAATACAATGGTACACATTTGCCCGCCCCTACTCGCAGGGGGGATTTGATGTTTCTAATTTTAGGCTGTACTACCTTTGTGCTCTGGTACACTATGCCATTATTGGTTCCACCCCTCCAGGTACTCACCTCACATGGAGACCAAACATTGGCTGGCAGACCCGGTTCCATTGGATGGGGTTATACTGACTGCGCTTACACTACATGCTCGAAACCCAACCTCTGTGGACTGCAGGGTAAGGGCCTGGCAGCGCATCTCTTATCTGCTTCTCCTTACTTATCATCCAAAAATACCAGTTCTGTAAGAAGGTCCTTTTAAAAAAACTAAGGCCACATATAACATTGTATGCTGGTGCAATCTCTATTTGCATGGAACATTTCGCACAACAGCACAGTTGTTTGCGAAACCTCCATCCTCCCCATGGACATTTTCATGTACATCCGCCTGCGACAAGGCTTCAAAGCGTACACCACTACATATCCATTCGAGCCCCCGGATGCCTTGCCTTTACACCACATACTGCGCACTGACAGTGCCTCGCATTTAGTGTCCATCCTCTATCACAGTGTATCTACTGATATCACCTATTCCCCCTGCACTGCAAGGGACAAATGGTCCTTGGAGATGGGGTGTGCACTCACTAATCAGCAGTGGATATATTGCTGCAAACAGACTACACAAATCTCATCCAGTAGTAGATTACGTATTATTCATTATAAACTCCTTCACCGTATATACTATACCCGGTTAAACTACACAAATATAAACTCTGTTTTACTGATAAGTGCGATAGATGAGGCTTGCACACTGCTGACTTCTTACATCTTGCCTGGGAATGTGACGTTGTGCTGACATACTGGCACCAAGTGATTGCAGCTCTAGAATTCATGATCTCCTCCACGCTGCCCCCTCTCACCTCCTTGCCCTTCTGGGCTACACGGAAGAGCTTACTGCAAAACATCGTACTTTTGTTGACTTTAGCCTGGTGCTGTCCAGGAGGTGCGTAGCATGTAGATGGGGTCGTGGTAGAGCACCTACATTTAAGGACTGGCTTAGTGACATGATCTTTTGGCAAGACCAGACATTTATCTATTCAGGTCTCCTACCCCTCACCTCCCGGCCCAGAGATATCTTGTGTTAGAAATGGGATTTCTGGTTGGCTGAGGCTTGCACCAAAGCCAGGCAGAAACCACCACTCTAGTTAGGGCAAGGAAGTTACACTCCAAAGATAACCCCTGCTCACCCCCTTGGCAACGTGACACGAGCAGTAAGGCTGATCCCCGGGACAATGTAAGTTAAGTATTTGCGCACGCACCCACCAGCAACAACATCCCAGGCCGCCAACAAAAGGAACTCCATACAAGGTTATATAAAAATAGCCTTTGTATTATCAGAACACATCAGAATCATAATCACAGGATGTACATTGTGCCAACTGGCACGGGCAATATTTACAAGGGATTATATACATGGGACAGGGCCACATGCACCACTGTCAGGAATAAGCACTTTTAGAACTAGCCGTTGGTAGAATTAGCTCTTTGTAGGAGTGACACTTTTAGAACATGGAACATATAATCACTGGCGGCGGGTACAGACTGTGCCTTCCGTTCTGGTGGCGTGGGACAATGCGGGCGACCTCCTCAGCCGACCGGAGCGGGCGGGAGGCGGCCGGTACGCTACAAGCTTGTGGGTGTTTCTCGCATCCCAAAGGGGGGGGCTCCAGGCTTTTTCTAAGGCTGGGGCGACCCAAGTGTGCGGCTCAGAGGAGGAGGGGGGCAGGGTGCGGGCGGCCCAGCGAATCGGACGTGGCTCAGAGCAGAGTGGCGCGGCTTGAGGCATTTAGGGCGGCAAGGCACGGGCTGCAAAGGGGAGCAGGGTGCGGGCGGCCCAGCAAAGCGGTCGCGGCTCAGAGGAGAGCGGCGCGGCTCGAGGCATTTAGGGCGGCCAGGCACGGGTTGCAAAGGGGGGGCGAGCGAGGCACACTTCAGGCGGGGCTCCAGTGGCACCTGGAGGTCAGACAAGTCCCAGCAACTTGGCAGGGAAGGCACAATAGAGTCCACTGGTCCTGGGATTCTGGTCAGGGGGCAAGCTCAGTACCAAGCCCTTGGAGATAGTTTTAAGCACCAAATAGCCAATGTAGCACACAACCAGTAACCAAGTATCACCTACGCATAAAAATACATTTAGGGGTATAGGCTAGAAGCTAGACACATGATGCATAGGAACACATTCAGCGGTGTAGGGAAGACACATGACGCATATAACACATTCAGCGGTGTAGGTAAAACACATGATACATAAAACACATTCAACGGTGTAGGTAAGACACATGACGCATAAAACACATTCAGCGGTGTAGGTAAAACACATGATGCATAAAAACATTCAGCGGTGTAGGTACGACACATGACGCATAAAACACATTCAGCGGTGTAGGTAAAACACATGATGCATAAAACACATTCAGCGGTGTAGGTGAGACACATGACGCATAAAACACATTCAGCTGTGTAGGTAAAACACATGATGCATAAAACACTTTCAGCGGTGTAGGACAGAGTGCCCAAAACATACTACACACAGTACATTTCCTAACACCCAAAGCATTAGCGCATAAATCATAATAACACATAACTCACATCAAATTCCAGGTTGCGCCACTGCGCCAAGACCTAAACGTAGCAGCTGACCACTACTTGCTGGGCAGCTGGGGGATAAGAACAGGGCCTAAAAGCTGCAGCTGGCACTAAGTGCTGCGCAGCTGGGGGAAGGCCAAGGTAGGGATGAAGGAGTGCGTCTCACTCCTGGATGCAAAGTACACGTCCCTAGGAAAAGAAAACATACACGGAGCAGCTGCCCACAAAGTGCTGGGCAGCTGAGGACAAAACTGCATCAGGGGGCTCTCGCTAGCCCCTCAGGACAAAAAGCTACGCCAATCTTTGGAGCCACACAGGGCTCTCAAAATACATATGCCCCCTCAAATTGGGGCCCTCAGGGGCAAGCGCACAGGCCCCTTGGGAAAATAATGGGGGCGGGGGAGCCACTGGGACTCCTAAAGCAAACATGCCCCCCTGTCATTGGGGTGGCCCTCTCGCCAGCGGGGCCGCCCAGGCGCCAACAATGCGCCTCGATATAGCCATCGACACTGGGACCCCCGCGGGGGCCCTCCTGGTAGCCATCACTGTTGGAGCGGCCCGCTGCCAAGTGGGGCCGCTCTAGGAACCAACACCCCCGAGCCCTCTCCTTACCGGGCTCCGTTGCGGGAGACTCTCCTCCCGATGCGCAGGGGGGGACAGGCGGTGGCCATTGCGGGGCTCTCTAAAATCCTGCGAGCCCGGCACCTCTGGACATGCCGGTGTTCACCCGGTCCCCATCTTGGGACTGGGACTTTTTCAAATGGAGCCCGCAAGGCCCCGGACTTCCTGCGACCCTTTTTCTACGGGAGCTGAAAACAGCCGTAAAAGCAGAGTTCACCCCGAAACAGGTACGGAACGGCCCCCCCAGGTACGGTGCGTACACCCCATGATCACAGGGGTACGCACCGTACCCCTGCGATCACGGGGTGTACGCACTGTACCCCGCGATCTTGGGGTGTACGCACAGTACCCCATGTACGCTGGGTGTACGGTGCATACTCCATGTCCGCTGGGTGTACGGTGCGTACCCCCCATGATCGCTGGGGTACGGTGCGTAGCCCTGCGATCATGGGGGGGTACGCACCGTACGGTGTGTATGTGAATGTGCGCTTTTCCGTACGAATCGCCCTTACCTGACGTGGACCGCACAAATCTCGTCCTGATACCCCGGCCCAGATCGTACTCGTCGAGTCGTACGTTGTGTGTACGTGTCGTACGGAGACTGCTCCGGATGCGAATCGTACGGACGAGAATTTTACCGTATCGGAATCGGCCCCAATGTGTCACTAAATACCAGTCTCACAGTGCAGAGAATCAAAATACCAGCAAAATGAGTCCTTAAAACGCAAACAATATGTAGAAAGAACAAGGAAAAGGTGGACTCCCTACAATAAGTATCTCAGTTCTACATATAGCTACTTTGTAACAATACAAGATATAAAAATCACTAAAAACTTGGTGGTGGGAGCTAAAAAACATCCTCATTAGTGTACAGCTGCACTTTTTGAGTGATTGCCATAATAATCTTTATTATTCCTCACACTAATACTTTATAGTAGGGTAAAAGTAAAAGCTGAGAGGGCAAAATAGTGGTTTTAGGAGAACTATCACATATTTTGAGATCAGCTCCAAATATATATAGAATCTGAGGGCCCGATTTACAGAACTAATTTAAGACAAAATCCTAAACTTACTACCATTTACTACCACTTACTCATTTTGGTATTCACTGAAGGCACTTATTCATCAATGAGTAAGTGCCTTCTGTGAATACCAAAAAGAGTAAGTGCCCTCTGTGAATACCAAAATAGTAGTAAGTTTAGGATTTTGTTTTAAGTTAGTTCTGTGAATTGGGCACTGAGTTTGGACTACATTTCCAACTGTTTCGTAATTCATAAGAAGTGGCTTTTTTGAAAACTGAAACATTTCCCCAAATCAGGATTGTATTTCTTTTCTGAGATCCAGTAAACTAATATACAGATATATTTGTTCATGCAATGTGTCCATTACAAAAGTGTGCTGCCCAAGTTCAAAAGTAAGTTTTTTAATACTATTTTATTCGTCTGGAAAATATTTTTGAACGTGGAAAACCCCCATCACCTATGGTACCACGAATTTGGGGCTGTTCCCTCAATGTCGCTCTGGATAAAGATCACTTCCTGTTTGTGGATGGTTAATTTCACATGTACCTATTTAATTTTAATCCATATTACATTCATCAACCATTTTTAAACGAATGTGGAAGGCAGACTGCGAATTTTACAGCTTAATCATAATATGGCTTCCTGTTTGCAGAGTCTGGTAGGTGGGAAGGGATGTTATCTGAATTTTCAGGGACATAAGGTCGTGCAATTATTTTTGGTCAGCCCATTGGTTCCCTCTATAAAGCCTTTGCATTTAATATTCTCATAAGCAGAGTAGTGTGAAAAGTTACTGTCAAAGACGATATAAGGTCATTCCTCTCTCTGCCTGTAAAAAATTATATGGAACCGCGATTATTTTCTGAAATAATGCGGACCCAGCGTGAAGGACACGGATACAACCCACCGGAGTCTCACTCTGAAACCTATGGACATTGTCTAATTTCGGGTTTGCTCGTGCTCTAATCAATGGTTCGAGCAGCGAGTGATAGATTTGGGAATTACAATCTAGCAGTGTTTTATTTTCTTTCAAGGACCAATAAGCAGGTTATTAATTATCTTATAAAGCAGAAGTAAATCAAGTTTTAATTAGTTTTCGAGTGCATCGCTTCGAGGGAATGCATAAAACTCCCACTTTTGAAGGTCATTGCAATCCATGGAGGTATTCATTCCTTCGTGAGACTCTAATAGCTACTAACATTAGAGATAAACATGCAATAAACGGGCATGCCTTGGTCAAATCCATATAGTTATGTATAGCGTTGTCATGATTTTTTATAGAAGCTCCTACACACCTTGGTTTACGGCTGTAGGATTGTTATCTTAATCCAATCATGTTACATTAAATCCACATGTATGCACTGAAGTATCTTTACCCTCGAAATATTAGTCTAATAAACAAATTAAAATATGGGTCACAGTGCATGCATAATTCAATACAAAGCAATGGATACATATATGTTATCAAAAGAGCCACATAGCAACAGAAACTATAACACTGACAGCAGACCCAACATTAAAAATACAGATTAACCGACACGCACTTGAAGTAACTTGTAATTGTCACCATTCACCTAGTAAGGCACTCGTTTGACATCAATGCTCCCAGGAGAAAGTTCACAGATAGTCATGTTGTGACCAAATGCCTCCTGGCACTCTACAGTTGCACTACGTTTGCATACCTACATTTCTGTAATCATGAGGTCACATTTTTACAAATGAATAACACCATGTGTTTCTGTACATCTCCCTCTTCCTAATATATCTTTTTTATATATATATAGCATACGTTGGATAGAATCATGCGTTGATAGATGTTTTAGGAGGCACGGATCCCGTTTGAGTTTACATTAGCCCTTAAGTGTCATAAAAGTCCTTTTATTTCTGCTTTGTGGATGGAGGGTACTTCGAGAACAAATCATCACATAAGGATACCCGTGCCCGATATCCCCCTTCTGCACTATCATTTATTTCCTTCTTCTGTCACTTTCCGTACTGTCCCTCTCCCTTGACCAATCCCCTTCTCTTGGTGCTTTGTTATGCATTTCCCCTTCTACTTGCGACCTTGCCAGCTCCCCTTCTTTCAATAGGTTCACTAACAGAATATCGATGAAACAAAAATAGAAGTACAAAATATATATGAAGAAATATAGAATGGAAAGTCAAAAGTTAGCAAGTAATTAAAAATCGAGTCTGATACAGGGACCAGGTTCATCCCAGTGTGATGTTTATCTTCTAACATAGACATTTTTATGGAGAAAAGCAGAGACCAGCAGCAGAGTCCAAGCAAGATGTAGTGTCTTGGTGTGTACACGTTCTAGTGTTCCTGTGTAATGTAACACACTATACACCCACCCACCACAGACGTCATGGTGTCACATGACGCTGCCAATAAAAGAGGCTGAGCGCACGTGCTCAGTACCTTTTCTACCACTCATTCCTGGTGTCCGTGTCCATCCTTGCTGCGTCCATCATGAGGGCCCAGGGCCCATACTTTCAATCATTACAATGGCGACGAGGTCGGTAGTGCAACCCATGCGTGCCACTACCCTACACTGGGGAAAAGGGGGAGAGAGTGCCCGCCTGAAGGGCACCCCCTGCAGCAAGGCACAGCGAGCCCAGAAGCCGGTGAGCACGTCGGAGCCCAGCAGCCACCAAGAGGCGAACAGCTAGCCGACTGAAGCCACCCGCGTCAGCCGCCACCAACGTGCCAGCGGGAATGAGCGGACCGCCCAGAGCCCACCTGAGACGGCCGCCAAGCAAAAAACCCCTCCAAAGAGGAGCAAGGGCCGGGCGGAGTCCACCCGCCGCGACAGCGACGCAGCTTCTGGCCCGCCGGCCGAAGGTGAGCCCCAGGGGCGAAGCGCTAATAAATAAACTGTGCCATTCATAAGCAGCGCCAGCGGAGCCTACCCGCGGCCTGCCCGAGTCATCCCTTGCCCCTGCCGCACGTGTAACGGAAGCGGCGGGGCCCAGAGCAAGCCACGGCGTGAAGGGGAAGGCGGCCGGACCCGAAGTTTATCAATACCAACGAGGGGGAGGGAGCGGAGTAGCTAACCGCCTCCCGACCCCCCTCGCGACGTGGTCCGGGCCCAGCGGAGCCCACCCGCGACCGGTTGGCGGTGCCTCCACCGAAGGAAGACTCAGCAGCGCCAGCGGAGCCCACCCGCGACCTGCTGGCGGCACCCCCGGCGAAGAAGAGACTAAGCAGCGCCAGCGGAGCCCACCCGCGGCCCGCCGGTAGCGCCCAGAGAAGGACAGTCACTGCAGAGCCAGCGGAGCCCACCCGCGGCCTGCGAGAAGCAAGGCAAGTCTCCGCCGCGCAGCGTGGTGTGTAGAAGCTGCAGCGGCGGGAGACCGGCGAAAGTGGGGCCAGCGGACCAAGAGCTTCCTTGGACACAGAGCCGGCGGGGCCCAACCGCGGCCTGCCTCGGGCGTCCCTCGCCAGGGAGGAGTGACCGAAGCGACGAGCTCCCCCACCGAAGTGAAACAACTTCTTCCCCGCCGCGTGAGTACTGCCGAGGCGGCTGCGGACGGGGAGAGAGAGCGAGGGAGAAGCAAGCGTCTGCAAGCGGCCAGCGCCGCCAAGAGCAAGAAGCGCCCCCCTCCTCGTGTGCTCCGTGTGAGGAGCGGAGTGCACGGGAGCAGGGGAGAAGTAAGCGCCTGCACGAGGCCAGCGCCGCCGTCAGCATAAGAGCCCCCTCATTGAGTGCTCCGTGAGTGGCAGAGTGCCGGCAAAGCGGTCAACACCGCCAGAAGTACTTAAGCCCCACTGGGACACTGAAACAAGAGGAACCACTGGTGCACCCACAGAGACTGCCAAATCTGCCCCCAGCATCAAAGCTGCACAACACAGAGGGACATAACAGTGCTTTAGCAATGTCTGCCTGACTGTAGCACATTTATAATTCGATACATGTCTGGAACATTAAAAGCAAAGGAAATCTACTCACCCATTCTCAGCAGCAGCTCCAACCCCCTGTGCACTGAAGCAGTAGAGTGCACACCTGGGAAAGACTAGACAGGCTGCTCAAAAGATCCAGCAACACTGCCACCCAGTGGCCAAAAGCATTAGTGCACCAACATCCTCCAGCACTGAAACAAGCATTGTCAACGCAAAAGAAGTTAACACCATCTAGAGGCAACAGGCGGAGTAGCGCCCCAAAGAAAAGCATCTTAACTCCCAAATCCAGAAAGCGCGCTCTGCGCAGAAGACGCACACACACACCAGCAAGGAGTAGGCGGCTGCCACTTCCAGAGTGACGTGGGAAGAGGCACCAACGCCTCACCAAGAATCCAAGCAAGGACAAAACGTCTGGAGAAAACGACTGCCAAGCAATGGAGGAACGATCAGGGAATAAGACTGCCGAGATCAGAAGACGGAGAGAGCAGTGACTCCTAGTGGCCACAGGAGATCACCGCAGCATCAACTACTCCCGCCAACGGTCCGAAGCAGCAAACTTCTGACGCCATCCAAAGCAGCAAGTACCCGACGGTCCAAAGCAGCAAAGTACTGGACGTCAGCCAAAGCAGCAAGAAAACGACGCCAGCCAAAGCTGCAAGTACCGAAGACACGCAACAAGTGTCCGAGAGCCGTGGAAAGCACGGGCGCAGATAACGTGCCACGTGGCAAGGCTCAGCCCCCACGAGATGGAAGAAGGGCACAGGTAACGCCACAGTGCAGAACAGTTACCGAAGAAGACCACTAAGCGTGGCACCCCCAGAAGCTGATCCACAGAAAGATCGCGTACCAAGTATGACCCGCGATGGGTCCCCTCAAACAATACCAGAAGGTGCTAACGCGCCTAGTCCGACAGGACGAAGAAACCTGCCAAAACACCAGCAGGACGGGACCGCCAAACGGTCCAGGACGTTCGACCTAATCAAGATCCCTGAACACCAATCCACGAACGTCACCAACAAGAATCCAGAGTAGAGGGTTCGTGACACCAACTCGGGAAGCTAAGGAAGAAGGAGGAGGTGTTCCAGTCGGGGACACAACAGGATCACACATGCAGCGGGCGCGCCCTGCATGGAGGACCCAGGTCAGGAGAGAAGATGCAAGATCGGACCGAGCAATGTCGCGAAACAGGAAGGGAGAAAAGGAGAGACCCGCGTGGCACTTCTGCCACCGCGAAAAGAAAGGAAGAGAGCTGTGTGGCACGTCTGCCACTGCGAAAAGAAAGGAAGAAGAGGAGAGAGCTGCGTGGCACGTCTGCCACTGCGAAAAGAAAGGAAGAAGAGGAGAGAGCTGTGTGGCACGTATGCCACTGCGAAAAGAAAGGAAGAAGAGGAGAGTGCGGTGTGGCATGTCTGCCACTGTGAAACAGAAAGGAAGAAGAGGAGAGATCTGAGTGGCACCTCTGCCACCGTGACAAGCAAGGAAGAATACCCACGTGGCCGTTGCCACAGTTAAGAATGGAAGGAAGTATACCCACGTGGCCGCAGCCACAGTTAAGAATGGAAGGAAGCGTATCCCACGTGGCCGTTGCCACAGTTGAAGAGCAGAGAGAAGTACATCCCCGTGGCCGTTGCCACAGTCACCAATGGAAGGAAGTAAATCCACGTGGCCGTTGCCACAGTTAGGAGTGGAGAAGATGTCAGTGCGAAATAGGTCCCCACTGTGAGTCCGAGGCCGAACTGGTACGTAACCATCCATCTCATGGCGAACTGCAAGAACTCCAACAGCACCCGTTACCACGGAAGCCAACAACACAAGGACTGTGAGGAAAAAGGGGCTCCCAGTCGTCTACAGACTGTTTCCATCTAGCATCTCCAACCTGTGCCAGAGTGGACAAAAGTTCCCCGAAACAGACTGAATTCCACCTGCCCTTTCCCAAGCTGCGGCGGATAGAAAAGCTTGATGGAACTGAACACTTCACTGCATCCTTAGATAAGTTGATTCCCCAAATGTGAATTATCAAGTTGAGTTTTTTCATTGATTAAAAAGGGGAGTGATGTAGTGTCTTGGTGTGTACACGTTCTAGTGTTCCTGTGTAATGTAACACACTATACACCCACCCACCACAGACGTCATGGTGTCACATGACGCTGCCAATAAAAGAGGCTGAGCGCACGTGCTCAGTACCTTTTCTACCACTCATTCCTGGTGTCCGTGTCCATCCTTGCTGCGTCCATCATGAGGGCCCAGGGCCCATACTTTCAATCATTACACAAGATCCAGCTGAAACGCGTCAGCTCGGCAGTTGAAGGGAGAGAGGCTTCTGGAAGCTTGTGGTGTCCCTGTAGTTCAAACAGGAGAACGCTGAACTAACCCTTGCAGCCTCTTCTGTGGTCATGGGCTCAAGGCAACCAGGTCGAGTTTTCCTTCAGTTTATTCAGACAGAAGGAAAATCCTCCTTCTGATTTTCCTAGGTCCATGCGTGTTCTGGGGGGTGTTCACATGTATGCCCTAGTGCCCACATGTGGGACGAGGGGAAGCATGTGGCCACGCCCTAAACAATTTCTGGTCTGTCCCTCCCCTCCCACTAGGTTTAGAGCCAGCCTGACTAGAGAGACAAAATAGAGAGACAAAGGGGAGGCAGGCTTAGGCATGAGCTTCTTTTGCCAGTGATCAGGTAGACATCTTTTGAAGCTCAGGGAGAGGCCGGGCAAAGGTCACAGGCCATTCTGTCAACCCACACCCAGAGCTGTTTGTCCACTCTCAAGGAGCAAAGCACATCTCACCACAGAGGAGCCATGAGGAGTCAGGAACATTACAACTTTCTCAAGGTGTAATTTCCAAAATAGTTATATAATAGATGACTTGACCATTAGGTGGCATTTCAAATTACAAGTAAACTGACTCCTTGAACCATTTTTCTTTCTTCTCCAAACTGAGTGTAGCACCCATTATTTGTAATAGTTTGACAAGTTTTAACATATGGGAGAGACATCCTTGCCACTGTGAAAAACAACTTGTTAGGAATCGGCAGGGTGCCATAGGTTTTCGAATGGCTTTGAGAAGACAGGTGAGATGTATCTCTTTATCTCTTTTAGGGTATGATGTACTGGCCTATATCAGCTGGGGCACCACCTATTGCTTGCCAGCCTGGGCCAGGGCAGGCCATGACAGGCAGGAGCACTATTTAAACATCATGAGGACATTAGGAAGCTGCTCTGAATTTTGAGTTGTATTGACTCGTCTCTGACTCTAGTTCATTCACCATTCCCGGCCCTCACCTTTGTTACTTTTCTCCTTTACTATTCCTTGGCTCTCTTGATCTTCCTACTTGTTCACTCAGACGTTGCTCTTTGGCTTTGTTGTACTGCTGTAGATTTCCCTTTATGGCTTTTTGCCTGTTTGCTCTGACCTCACTGTCCAGATTCTGTGTTGCATAGCTGTTCTACTGTAGAATTCCCTTCTTGCCATTTTGGCCTTGTTTGTTCTTATGCTCACCCAGTTCTATGGACTCTGTTTTTGCTTTCTTGTATTGCTGTATTTGCTCCATTACCTCTCTGACAAACTCCAATTACTTTCTTGCATTTGGGGTGTATCAACTTCACTTCCACTTGATTTAGGTTCACTGGGGCCCACCTTTCCGAAACCGGGGAGTAAACATGCTTATTATTTATTCATTTATTTATTTATTTATTTATAAACAGTTTTCTATAGCGCGAACTAGACCCTTGGGTATCAGAGCGCTTAACATCACATGGCATAGGTTAAAAACAGCAATGTATATAACAAGCGATAAGATTGTAAACATTAGTTAGTAATACTTCCATACCTAGTCTATAGGTAGATAATATAAAGAAAACGATAAAAGATGATTACATGATTACAAAACACGAATAAAACTGTTCTGCAATTTAAAGCTGAGCTCAGCCACTTGTAGGTATGGCAACACAGCAGACATATTTAACTTAAGAATATGTGTAAAACATTTGGAAGTACCAAAACTGTTAAAAAGTCTGAAACATAACACACAAATAAAGCCCGCTTCAATTTGTAAACTTAGAGAATAATGTGATGAACAAAATGACAAAAATAATCAAACAGGGGGAACCCAGAAAAGCCTTAAGCACCAACCACGATCATTTGGTTACACTTGACTGAACTCTAGGCTTGATTTAAGACTGACTGCGATGGAGCGTGGACCAGATACAGAAACCAGGTTCCTCCATTAAGAAGTTTTACCTTCTGACTAAGTCCACGAAATAGATGTCAAAATTCCACAGCAGGGCAAGGCAGCAGGTTGTGGGCTGTGGGCAAGTAGGGACTATACAAGGCCAGACAGCCATCGAATAAAGGTCTGGAGAAGCAGTTGACTTTTGGCGAGAAAACTCTGAGCAAGAGAAATTCCAAACTAACATCCAAGAAAGGTCTCTCGCCGGCATGGTACTTTTGGGGCCTTCCTTTGTGAAAATGTCTATATATATCGATGGTCATTTCTATTGAACTCTGCTCCCTCCAGCAGGTCAAGGCAGCAAGGTGTCAGATACCCTCTCCACAGTGTCCTACTGCATCTGATTTGCTCCATAAGAAAAGCTCTGAGCTGGAGCATCCTGAATCTTTGACCCAGCTGCAAAGCACTTTTGTCGTATTGACTTGGCAGGATTGTTCCAGTCCCCCGGAAGTCTTTGGAGCCAAAAACATTTTAATTCCCAGGATTCTCAGGATTCTAGAAGAACTACACTTTGATACAGCCAATGGTCCCAGGACCTCAGGAACAGCACTGGATGCTCAAGATGCACTCCAGAAGCAGTCACCAATAGGATCCAGGACAAGTCCAGCTTGAATTGGTCAGCAGGGCTCTTCAGGACAATGCCTTCTAGCTGCTTGTTGTGTCCCATTAGCCTAACAGGAGATCAGCCAACTAACCCTCTGAGTCCAAGTCTTTGTCCTGGGTACAAGATGGAATAGGTCCAGCCTTTTATGTCTCCTCACAGGTCTCATTAGCAGTTGCAGCCTTTCTACCGGCTTCCACAGGTCCATTACTATTCTAATGTGGGTGCCTTTTTACCCCTGTGGGTGAGGGTGACTTCTGGCCCCTCCCTAACCAACAGGGACATATTCCCAGCACTACCCACTTTTGCAGCTTTCCCTGTGTGCTCTCCTGCAAACAATCCTATCATAGAGCTCTCTACCTAAATCCAACAGGGCAGAACCTGTCTTGCCCTATGCAAAACTCTTGAGCCTACCCTAGAGCTGTGGCCTGAGATATGAACAACACTCCTCTGTGGTGATTCAAAGCTGGTTCCGAGGACAGCGCTTCTCCCACTGGGTTCGGTGCCTGTCTGAACAGAGGGACAAATGAGGGGTCAGGCCCTGGTGTTAGCTAAATCTGCCTATGACAGGGTAGGTCTCATTGAAGTTGTCACAGCCAAGCTGACCAAGAGTTTGTCTCAGCTCCAGCAGCAAGTTGACACCTCATCAAGACGCTCATGCCAATGGGCTTCAAAAGGCTCCCGGCAGGAAACATGTGACTTTCTAAAAGTGCCTGCTCTAAAATACTTACTACAAGTCTGAATCCTACTTTACCAATGAATTGGGCTTGTAATCAATATTTTAATAGGTTCAAGAATAAACTTTGTAGGTGTTTCCAAGGTGGAGATGACATTATTTTATTCGAATGGTATCCTAATGCTTTCCTAAAGAACAGCTAATCCTGCTACAATGAAAATAACTTTTGGGTCCCTGTCATTGTAAGGACATGTTTATCAATAACATTTTACATGACCTACTTTTGACTACCAAGCACCCCACTATATAGGAATTTAGACTTACTTGGTGGTGACTTAGTAATATTTCAAAGGAGAATTTAGGCCTCTCAAAGATGGTTCTTTTGGCAGGTCAAATTAGCAGTTTTAAACCTGCACAGACAGGCAGGCTACAGTAGCAGTCCTGCAGTCATGTTTGCAATGTAACTGTAGTGGGTTGCACAATAGGTGCTGCAGTCCAATAGTGACATTTAACTTGCAGGCTCAGGGTATACTTTGTAAAGTAGAGAGTTGTAGGTAATTTCAATATTCTAATCAGGAGTGAATCCCATTTCAACATGTTTTAGAGGTTAGAGTACGTGTACTGGCATCTGAAAAGTAGAGTCCCAGTGCACAGAATCCAAAAAACAGCAGCATCGGTCCAAAATAAATGAGGGTGTTCCTGCAAAAATACACATTCTCCTACATGTACCTTTTCTTAGTTTTTTCGCTATACCTTTTGAGATTCTTCATTTTTGCCTGTACTGTAACCAGAGATGTTACACCAGAGAGAGCCATACTAAAGAAGACTTGGGCGTGCTGCTTGTATCCCTCTCTCTCCCTCGCCCATTTCTCTACCCCTCTGGTGTTTGACCCTACCTGGTGTCTCCTATTTTGTACTGGCCGGGATACACTCTGGGGTATGAGGTGGATTGTCTTCAGAATTTGTCGAATAATACTCTTAAATCTTGACAACAGAGAAGCACTCACATCCTTCAGAATGAATGAATGAGTACGCTCTTGTATAGCGCATGGCTACCCTGAGGCATCCCAGCGCTGCAAATTAATGATTCACTTTCTTACAGTTATTATCTAAATACTCAACACTTTGTGTGACAATCTGACTGTTGGGCAAATGTTGTAGATCTGATGATCTGCAGATCACCTATCTGATGTCATGTCCCTCTGGAAGGCCAGGAGTTGAGAGTCATAACATAGTCTTTTGGAAGCCCTGTGGGTTGCTGTGATGGCTCTCATGGGTCATCAGCATGCTTTGGATCTGGCGATCAGGATTGTGGGCCTAAAAGGTGGTGATGTTGTGCTTTTGTGTGGCCATGAAGTGAGATGGGAAGAAGAGACTGGTAGCATTCAATGGCCTCTCCATACTTTTCAGCCTCCACGCAGCCCACTGTGAGAGCAAGGAGGTAGGATTCAGCATGCCCCGAGTGCTCTCTGTGGCTGGAATAGACAGCTCACTCCATCAGGGTTAAGGAGTCATTTTTGCTATGGACTGGCACTACACAATTGATGCATGGCGTGAGCCAGTACAGAGGTGCAGCCGGGAGGGGTCAGTGAGACTGGCTGGCAAGCAGACTTCTAATTCCCTCTGCATTAGGCAAGACCTGCTCAGGAAAACGATTTGAAAAACTGTACACATATGTTTCGTATACATGTTCATAATGCGAAGAAATAATCTGAATTTAGAAAATAGGTGAGGTCATGTTTTATAATAATTTGTTCGAACCGTGATATAAAGTAAGAAAACATGTTTAGTCACATACAATATTTTGACTGTTTTAAATTTAGAACACTACATTTTCGATTGTTTTCCTGTTCCTCCAGAGGGTGCTATAAGACTCTCCTGAAGCTAGGGAAGAAAAACAGACAATTGTTTATTATTTGCTTCATGCACGTTTTGCAGTTCAGTGAAATAAATCAAAGATCTAATTTTTGGAGGTGACAAATAAAGTAATGATCTGGAATGGAAATAAAATGAAAGAACTCTGAGAATTGGAGATTAAAGCCAGCTTTTTATCTAACACTGCAGCTGTTAGTTCGTTAGCTCTTATGCCCAGAGATTTTCGCATTTTGCCATTATTGAAAACCAGTCTGTGGCACTTCTCAGTAGAGAGTTACACCAGTTGTTTTATTTTTCACAATTAATTGGGGTTCACATTCACATTTTATGGACTTGAACAGCAATCTTTTAATTCGTTTTATTATTTTCCAAATGTTGGGTTTTCAATTAAAATGACGTTAAGACCTATAAGCAATGTCCTTCTTCTCTGATTGCAAAATAGGTGGATATTTAAAATAATTCTTGCCCACAATTTACACATGTTAATGTAGTAATTATATTATTATAGAATAATTGAATGCTGAACGCGTAGCTTGGATAAACAAGAGTAGTGTTAGCTATATAATAGTTCAATACCTGAGCAATAGCATACGTCAACAGCCAAGGGCCCTGCTCCCACCTTCAGTTGGGGTAAGGCGCCAGGACGCCCCTTTGCTGGGGCAGCTGTGCGCGGTACAAATAAAAATAACATAACCTAACATAACATAACAAAAATGTGATATACCAAAAGAAAAGGAAAATGGTATTTACAATTTAGGGCCATATTTATCAAACTTTGATGCAGCGCAACGCAGCAAGACAACGTGTTGCGCTGCATCAAATGAAGAGGGAGTGAATGTGCCATATTTACCATAAAATAGCACATTCCTCCTCTCCCCTTGCACTGGCAAACTAGTGTCTGTCTAGTGCCAACACAGGGACACCTTCTTGCACAAAAGCAATCATCAAAGGCATGTTCCTCTTTCTAAGAATGCATCACACTTAGAAAGAATAAACAACAAGGAGAAATAAATATATTTCTCCTCGTTGCGCCTCTATCGGAAAAGCATACCATGTGATGCATTTCCAGGTTTGGTGAATCTGGGAATGTGCCCCAATATATTGGTAGATGATTGGGATCGACGCCTTCCCAGAATGGAGTAACGCAAGCCAGCGATTTGCACTGCCTTTTGTTACATCCAGATTTACCAAGCAACGCAGGGCTAAGCAAGCTGGCCTTGCTTTTCTTTTGTGGGGAGAGTTTTAGTTAGCGCAAAACTCGACGCGAAGGTATATGAGCGCTTTCCATGAGGTCCAGTTGTGTTACAGACAGACATATTCATTTTGTTAGGCACAGAGTGATTAAGTGATTTGCCCAGAATCACAGGATGTTGAGTGTCCCTGCTGAAACTCAAACCAGGTTTTCCACCTTCGAGGTCGACAGCCCTAGCCGTTAGGCCACTTGGTAAATCTGACGTAAGGATTGCATTGCCCTGGCAACACCATGCATGGCGCAAGACAAACACAATCCTTTGATAAATCTGGCCCCTGTTGATTTATTATAGAAACCTGCTGGATGTATTTTAAGGCCTCATTTACAATATTTTGATGTGCAGCAGCGCAGCAAGCCTTCCAGCCGCGCTGCTGTGCATCAAAAGAAAAGCGCAGGGATGCGCTGTATTTCAAGATACGACGCATTCCTGTCCTTTTCTCCTGCGCTGGCACACAATGGGCTGCCATGCGCCAACGCAGGCACCCTTGCACCATGGTGCAAGGGTGTCTGCGTTGTTGGGGTGATTTCTTTGTGCAGGAAGGGGCACATTCCTGCACAAAAGCAATCACAAGAGGTGTTTTTCTATATCTAAGTGTGCTTCAGAATGCATCACACATTGAAAAAGAAAAAACGAGGAGAAATTAATATATTTCTCCTCGTTGCACCTCCCTTATGCCTCGGAGCCCGTGGAATCTGACACATTTCTAGATTTACAAAACCGTGTAAGTCTGGAAATGTTTCAGACTCCATGGATGTTGCATTGGAACACCCACAGCAACAACCATGGAATGCCCCTTTCACGCAGAGTAATGTGTGAAAGGGGGCCACATATAAAAGGCCGGGTGGCTTTACTTGGCCTTCGAAATATTGGCAGGCGCACTGCGCTGCCTGTGCATCATAAAAAGAGATGCACTGGAGGCGCAATGGACTTGTAAATATGCCTCCCCCAGTGTTTTGAATCATAGAGTGAGATTTCCCCACAATCATTACGGTGCACCAACTAAGCAGTATAGGTTGGGGGGAGAAGTGCGAGGGGAACAACGCAACTTTTGGTATCATTAATGTATAGAACTGCACCTCAAGTACATAAAAAAGCTTACTTCTATAATGGCATTACTGACTGCACAATCAGTCAGTACCACTAGTTAATAGTCTTCAATAAGTTTAGGGGCCAAATCGGCAGGCAAGTGGTCAAGAAGAACATAAGGAACAATGGTTTCTGTCGAGATCTGGTTCAAATAGGTTTTCCTCCTAAAGATTTTGCCATTTGGTATATGGTGAGATTTGTGCATGTGAATAAAAAGTAGGGAATTTTGTAGAACAGAATTATGGAAAATATGCATTGCTACTGTGCTATCCTCCTTTTCAATGAGTAAACCGCAGCACGGGAGGATAAAAGTGCATCAAGGAGCACTATATGTTATTGACCAGGTGGTTGTAAGGCACTCAAATACCGCTACCCTTGGAATGAGGGCCTCAACAATCAGATTACTGTTACAGGATGTGCCTCTGAATATTTGTACCTGTAGTCTTAGATTGCATCCTGAGAAATCTGGCAATGTGATACACTCAACATTTGAATGCAGGGTCGGACTGGCCATAGTGTGCACCATGCATTTTCCCGGTGTGCCGGAATGGTGGGGGCAGGTATTGGAGCGGTGGGGGCCATTTTTATTACTAGGGTCCTGTTTTGTAGCAGGGCCCCAGTTTCCCACCAGCACTCCGAACCCCGAGCCGGTCTGACTTAATTGGTAGGGCTGGTTTGCAGCGGCGGTCTGTGAAGGTAAGTGTGGTGGGGAAGGGCGGGGTGGGAGTGGGAAAGTCGACAGAAGACGGATTAGGGAAAATGAAATAAATAAATCCTACTCCATCGCCTGTCAACATATCCTGCCCCACCCCACCCCACTGCACTTATCTGCACGGATCGTGCTGCTGGTTTTTGCGTTATCAGTCTGGCCCTGTTAGAATGATACGCCAACTTCAATTCTGCATTTCCAAAGTGTTGGTATAAAGATCGCCGGAAGGTTTATAATTATGTTGTGCTTGAAAACAGATCAATGTTGAACGTAACACCTAAAAATACATCTGTAGCTGACCTAGACTATAAACACTTTACAATTTCAATCAGGTAAATTATCAATTGTATTGTATTGTAATTGCAATTATGTGGCGCTTACTACCCCTGACGAGGTTTCGAAGAGCTTTTCCAGCGAGTAGCATGCTACTCTGGGGCCCATAAATGATTAGTGTTGAATTAGTATAGTGAAATATGAAAGTAGTGCAAGTGGTGGATAGGATAGTCAGTATTTGGATTCGGAAGGATAGCGGAAGGATAGAAGAGGAAAAAAGTTTTGTATTTATATAGCGCTTGTTACCGCTGATGGGGTGTTAAAGCACCTTTTTTCTTTTTTTTTTGGGCAGTAGCACGCTACTCCGGAAACCCATAAAGGATTAGTGGTGAATTAGTATGGTGAAATATGAAAGTAATTTGAGTGGTGGATATTAGTCAGTTATTTGCATTGAGAAGGATAGCGGACGGATAGAAGGGGTAGAAAGGCGTGCATTCATGTAGCGCTTGTTACCCATAAGGGGTGCTGAAGCGCTTTTCTGGTGAGTAACCCATAAAGGATTAGTGTTGAAAATTAGTATCGTAAAATATGAAAGTAGTTTGAGTGGTGGATGTTTTATTCAGTTGGATAGAAAAAGGTAGCAGAGGGATAGAAGAGGGAAAAAGGTTTGCATTTATATAATGCTTGCTTACCTCTGATGAGGTGTTGAAGCACTTTTTGGCGTGTAGCAAGCTACTCTGGGACCCATAAAGGATTAGTGATGAATTAGTATAGTGGAATATAAAATTTTAGTAGTGAACATGTCTGTTATTTTGAATGAAAAGGATAGTGGAGGGATAGGAGAGTGAAGGATTTATTTATTTTTATTTTTGGGAGGTCATAGCAGAAGGAGGAGGCTTTTGGATGAGTACAAAGGGGTTGTGGAAGGGAAGAGTCAGAGGGAAGAGTTTAGAAAGGTTTGTTTTGGGGATCGGTAAAGTAAAAGAGATGTCAGATGATGCAATGTCGGGTAGAGTAAGGGAGAGTCTAGAAAGGGTTATTTTGGGGATTATAGTAGTGGTATGGGGTTTGGGATAAATGAGAGAGTGGGTGTAGAAGATATATCGCTAGATGTTTAGGGTGAGAAATTGGGTAGTGCATTGGAAAGAGTAGTAGAAAGAAGTTTGAGATGAGTCAGAAAGTTGAGTTAGAAGATATATTGAGAGAAGTAAAGGGTGAGAAATAGGGTGGTGCATTGGATATGCTGTATTAGAAGAAAGTGATAAATACATAGATCCATAAGTACATTGAAAGTATATAGATGCATAAAGGAGGTAGTTATATGTAGATTAAAGATATTGCTAGAGGTACAGGATGAGAAATAGGGTAGTGCATTGGATATGCTTTTCAGGAGGAAAGTAACAAACACACAGATCCAAGTACATGGAAGGTACATAGATGCACAATGGAAGAATTACATGTAGACCAAGGATGCACCAGATAAACTCCAGTTCTCAAGTGTTATTGTACTTTCCTTTTTTTTTAAACATAATTATTCGCCATGTTTTTACATACACAAAGATAGGAACATATCTATAGTAAAAATAAATGATTATATACAGAGGGATATGCTGTAAATATCTGTTTGCGTATGGTGCTTATGTGGGGAAGAGCCAATTCTTGAGCAACTTTCTGAAGATAAGCTGGCTGCCCATGGATCTTATGTTGGGGGGTAAAGAGTTCCATAGTTTGGCTGCTTGAACAAAGAAGGATGTGACACCTATGTTTTTTTGTTGTATCTTGGGATTTTGAGGCGAGGTGTCATTTTAGAGCGGAGGTTCCTTTGTTGAATCTGTTTGGTGATTTTATTCCTGATGAAGAGCGGTCCCATTCCACGTATTGCTTTGTGGGTGATACAAAGCAGCTTGAACGTGGATCTTCTGGCAACTGGTAACCAATGCAGGGCTTTCAAGGCAGGTGAGATGTGGTCTCGCGGTTTGATATGCAAGAGTAGTCTGGCAGCCGAGTTCTGAATCTGTTGTCTTTTCATGGTCATTAAAGGTGATCCGTGATAGAGGCTATTGGCGTAATCGAGTTTGGACAGACAAAGGGAGGTTGTAGCTTGGACCTTGTGTGGAAATCCCAAATTAGGGAAAATTTGTTGCAGCGTTTTTATAGTGACAAAGCTTGATCTTGCTACTTTGTCCACTTGGGCATTCATCAACAGCTTGGAGTCCATGGTTATTCCAAGGTTTCTTACTTCCTTCAATACTTTAGGTGATGATCCCAGTACATCAGGCTTGGCGGCAAGCGGGTCTTAATGTTTCCAATCACCACACGTAAGTATTTCCGTTTGGAAGGCATTCAATTTGAGGTGGCTCCAAGTCATCCACTGATCCACGGCTCTGAGACAACTGAAAATTGGGGAGTTTCTAATGTCTTTGTGGCATTCCAGTTGAAGGAGTATCTATGTGTCATCTGCATAGTTAAAGCACATGAGGTGAAATTAATTGATCAGTATCTGTAGAGGCTTCATGTAGCTATTGAAAAGCATGGGCGAGATGATAGAACCTTGAGGGCCCCTGATTTTGTGGAGTATAGTTTGGATGAGAAAGGTGAGGTATGGCTGACATTAGTTCTGTTTCGTAGGTAAGATGCAATCCAGTCTAGAGCAGTCCCCTCTATGCCTCCTTCATAGAGTCTTTGTTTCAGAGTGTCATGTTCAACCATGTCAAAGGCAACCAAGAGGTCCAAGAGGAGAAGAGCAGCAACCCCTTTGCGGTCTACTGTGTTCTTCAGGTCATCCCAAATGGCAAGGAGGGCAGATTCTGTGCCTCTTCCCGGATGGAAACCTGTTTGGAAGTATGAAAGTATGTATGTCATTCTCTTCAATGAATTGTGACATCTGGGTGGACACTGCTATTTCTATCAGTTTACCAAGGAAAGGTCCATTTGTAATGAGTCTGTAGTTGTCAGGGTTCAGCGGGTCTATGTTTGTTTTCTTCAGTAAAAGGCGTATCTATGACTTTTTGAGTTCTTCTGGAAATTCTGGTAATTAAGTAATCATTGATGATTCTTCTTACTGGAATGGCAGCAGATGTTCTTAAAATAATTGTCTTGAAAGTTTGTGGTGGACACTGGTAAGAAGGGCTGCCAGCAGGCCTGCTTGCTTTGACCAGGTCCATAAATTCTTTGTGTGAGATGTGCTGGAAGGAACGGAGAGGCTGGGTTAGAGCATTCTTGGATTGTTGTTTTGTTGTTTTATCAAGGTGTTAGTGCTGGTACTTTGTCTCTGTTTTAAAGCATGAGTCCAACGTGTCTGTTTTGACATTGTAGTGATTTGCCAGTTTGTCTGCAAAATCTTGAGTAACAGGATGAGTTCCTTCTAGGCAATTTGGTTTGCGAAATTCATTGAGTATTTTATAGAATTCTTTATTTGCACATTTAGCATTTTGAATTCTGTCTGAATACTACCTTTTCATAGCTTTTTGATAGCTGACTTGTATAATCTGTTAATTTTCTGTTGGTGAAGTTTGTCTTGTATGGCGTTTGTTTTGAGCCAGGCATGTTGCAGCTTTCTGATTTGTTTTTTAATGTCTTTTATCTCTATGTTTCCCCGAGACACTTTTTTCTTTTGTTCTATTGTGTGGTTTTGAGTGGTATCAGGATGTCAAAAGCGTTCTGTAGCCACTCATATAGTTTGTGAACAGAATTTATTGTTTCTAGGTTTTTACTGGATGTTAGTTGCATTTCTAAGTGTTCCAAAATGAGTTTGTTCCACGGCCGATAGGTGGATGGATGTGAGGTAGTTTTAGGTGAGTTGTATTATGTTGGAAAGCAAGCAAGTGGTGGTCTGACCATGTGACTGGAGGTATAGTTTGAAAGGTAACTAGTTCGGTATTAGCAAAAATGACATCTAGGATATTTCCAGTGATATATGTGGGTTTGTGGACAATCTGATGCAGGTTTAGTGCGTCTAAGCCAGTGAATATTGTTTTTGGATGGGTCATATTGGTTTTGTCAAACCAAATGTTGAGGTCACCCAACACGTATAGGTTGGAGTATATTGTTATCAGGTTTGAAACAGTGACTAGAAATGTGTCTGCGAATGTCGCCTTGCTAGGTGGAGGACTGTAAAGGAGCAAGAAGTTACGGGAATAGGACGGTGTAGGATTGCATCTGGTGAGAAGAGCCTCATAATTCTTTATGGTGATGTCGTCAACTTTAGTGATATGTAATGTTTGCCTGAACACAACAGCTAGACCACCTCATTTTTTGCCTATATGATTTTGGGTGATCGTTTGATAGCCTAGAGGAACTCATTTTGAGTAACTTACTCATTTTGAGTAACTTACTTATTTTGGTATTCACAGAAGGCACTTACTTCTGTGAGTACCAAAATCAGTAACTTACTAATTTTGAGTAACTTACTAATTTTGAGTAACTTACTCATTATGGTATTCACAGAAGGCATTTACTCATTTATGACTAACTTGGCGAGCGACGCACCCATGTACAGACCCACTCAGAGACTCACACACCCACTTGCAGACCAACTCACACACTCACATATGTTCTCACAGCCCCACTGAGACACTCATACACCCACACACAAACGCATACAGTCACTCCCACACTTAGTCATAGACTGTCTCAGAGACTTATGGACTCAGGCAGTCACTAATACACTCAGAAACTCACGCACACACTCAGAAACTCACTCAGATATGCACACCTACTCACTCACCTAGTCAAGGCTCATGCATCCACTCACAGACCCACCCAGATACTTATCCTCCCAGTCACAGACCCACTCACACACTCATGAATGTACCCATTCACCAACCCACTCAGACATATTCTCTCACTCAGCAGACCCATTGAGACATTCATACACCCACTCATAGATCTACCCAGACACTCATACATCTACTCATACACCCACTCAGACACTCACAGACCCATACAGTCACTAACATAGTCCCTCATAGACCCACTCAGGGACTTATGCAGCCAGTTAGTTATATGCTCAGAAACTCATGTACCCACGCACAGTCACATCACATTCACATTAACAGACCCACACACGCACTGACATAATCACTCATGCTGCCAGTCATAGACCCACTGAGAGACTCATGCGCTCACATAAATACCCACTAAGACACTCATGTACACACTCACTCACCCTTCAGACATCCACTTAGACACTCATGTATCATCTCACAGATCCAGTCAGTCACATACTTAGTTACAAATGTGCAAAGGCATTCATGCATCTACTCACAGATTGAGTGAGAGACTTACAAACCCAATCACACACCATTGTGACACTTATGCACCCCCTCATAGACGTACTGAGGCAGTAACACTTTTAGTTACAGAAGTATTGATAGACTGATGCATTGTCCCACAGAGCCCCTCAAATACTTATACAGTGAATGAGAGACTTAGTGATAAAGTGATGCATGCAGGGATAGATTACACTGAAAAAGTTATGCACTGTGTTAACGAGATATTAAGGGAGTTGTACATGCTATTATACAGTCAATTAGGTAGTAATGTGTTTAGTGTGGTGGTTGTAATTCATTTTGCAGTTACACGTTTTGAATGTGGTGGTGGCTATTGAATGTCTGTATTTGTTTTGTCATTCTGTGACGTATTCACAGTGATTACGGCTACCGATTTAATCGTGATGCCTGGCGTCACAGCAAAAATGAAAAATTGGTTTAAATGGGTGTTTTTATGTAAGCTTTCTACAAAAAATAGTTGTAATAAACCCCTAGTGTCTAAACTACTGTAAAATGTGTGCATATATGTGTTTTGCACACCCTAAAATAGGCATGATTGTCACGGTTACTGGAGACATTGCAACTCTCTGTGTAATCGCTAAAACTGTAAGTAGGTTTCAAACACAGTTTTAAAAAAGTTTTAATTAGGAATTAGCATTTAAAAAACCTAAGAAATTCACTGATAAAACCAAAGGTTACAGGAACATTATAGTCAAGCTGATGTATCACTCGCACAAAACCAGAGAAATTCAGCAGTTATAGTTATCTGAGCTAAACTATAACTTGTGCCCCCGCAATGCACTGCTTATGACCTCACATATTATATCACTCATTACATGGTCAGTGACATCACTGATGACATCGCTGACGACATCTCAAATGACATCACTGATGATTTCATCCAGTGACTGTGAGTGTTCATAGATCCATGAGTGGGTGTCGGAATGGCTCTATGGGTCTGTGAGTGGGTGTGTGAGTGGTTTTGTAGGTGTGTGAGTGGCTGTGTGGATCTGTGAGTGGGTCTGTAAGTAGCTGTATGGGTGGGTGATGGTGTGTGAGTAGCTGTATTGATCTGAGAGTGGGTTCATGAGTAGCTGCATGGGTGTGTGACTGATTTTGTACTGGCTGTATGGGTCTGTGAGTAGGTGTGTGATTGGCTGTATGGGTCTGTGAATGGGTGTGTGAGTGGCTGTATAGATCTGTAAGTGGGTGTATGACTGGCAGAATAGATCTGTGAGTAGTGCCTATGTCGGTATGTGAATTGTTTTCTTGGTGTGTGAGTTGGTATCTGAGTGGCTGTAGGGGTCTGTGAGTGGGTGTGTTAATAGTTTTATGGGTATGCGATGAGGTGTGTGAGTGGCTATATGAGTGTGTGAGTAAGTATCTGAGTGCCTGTGTGGGTGTGTCAGTAGCTGACTGGCCCAGAATGGAACCTCACCTGGATCTTTATCCAACAAGAGTTCACAGTTTTGCACAAAATAGCTAACCAATTGGAGTACTTTCACTGCTTAATTGGTAAGTGCTACCACCTTTGGTAAATGTCCATTGTGTATGCTACACTACATCTGTGTAAAGGACTATGAGGAAAGGTCTCCAGTGACCTTGTGTGAATTTCGCAATGTGATTTGTCCTTGTGTGTCTTGATTCAGAAATGTATGTATGCATCTAAGGCCGAGGTGATCAACCCTGTGGTCAACTCGATCATGAACCTTTTGCTGTCCGAGGGACCTATGCCCATTAGTTGGAAAGATGGGAAAATCCTACCACTTCTAAAGAAACCCTTGGCAGTCCCTACGGTAGTAAGCAATTACAGGCTGATATCGCTGCTACCTTTTTTGTCAAAGGCTTTGGAGAAATATGTAAATAATGTCATAACCGATTTCATAGAGGCCAATCATATTCTACACCCAAGTCAATCAGGGTTTAAAACCAACTTCAGCACAGAGACAGCACTACTTGAAATTTCGGAAATAATAAAAAGCACGCTTGATAGTGGAGGTAAAGCCATACTGATACTATTAGACCTCTCTGCAGATTTTGATACTGTGCCCCATGATCTACTTCTGCACAGACTTCAGGCCTGTGGCATTGGAGGCACGGTACTTCGGTGGCTTACTTCATATTTGGAAGACCGTCAGCAAACAGTATGGGCCCCTCCCTTTTCAGCCCTCATCCCCTCCATGAAAGTACGAGTGCCACAGCGATCTATTCTGAGCCCGTCCCTGTTTAATGTGTACATGGCACCCCTGGCAGAGGAATGCAGCGCCAAAGTAATATCCTACGTGGACGACACTCAGACGCTGTTCATGTGTGAGAAAGACAGTATGCTGAAGGGAAGCAAGATAAATGCTTGCCTGTTAAAGGTGTTTGCCTGGTTCAGACAGAACCAGTTGATGTGCAACTCTGAAAAATTGTAAATCATTGTTTTCGGGTATAATCCGGATGAGGAATGGCGGCAGTGGTGGCCTCAGCATATGTCCCCCCCAGTCAGCTCAGTCACCACTGTGAAAAATCTTAGAGTAAAACTAGACGCGGACATGTCCATGAAGTCTCAGGTTCAAACTGTGGCCGGGACATGTTTTGGTCTACTCAAAATGTTGAGGAATTTTCTTCCTCTTTTACCAGTTCCTCAAAGGAAAACTGTAGTCCAGGCCTTAATTACATCTAGACTGGATTATGTAAATGTTTTGTACCTTGGCCACCCAGACTATCTATTAGGCCGCCTTCAGGTGGCACAAAACGCTGCGGCACATGCAATCCTCATGGTAGGCCCCAGGACACATATGACCCCTCACCTGATATCCTTGCACTGGCTTCCGGTGCGAAAGAGGATACATTTTAAAGCCCTAGTTCTGGCCTTTAAGGCTTCTCACAAAATAGGGGCCCTTTACATCAGGAACAGAATTCAACATTATGCTCCCCTTAGAACCCTGAGATCTTCTACCCAGCGACTGTCGACGGTGCCAAAATGTGCTCGCTCTCACATAGGATGGACGCTCCTTTCAGGTGGTGGCCTCACAGCTGTGGAACAGCCTGCCACCCTCCTTAAGACAGGTTCAGGATCTCCTCAGTTTTAGGAGAAATTTAAAAACCTGTTTTGTCCAACATCAGTAGAGATCTCCATGCCAGTCTGTGTCCACTCTTTCGGTCTCTGGGTCCTTAGTGCCGGGACACTCTGTGGAGTAGCCGCGCGCTTTACAAGTGCCAAATAGCATAACATAACATAATATAACATAAATCATCCAATAGAAAAGAGAACCAGACTACAAAGAGGTAAATATCCACCAAACAAGGGTCTTTCCTCTTAACTATATGAATTAAGTACTTCTTTGTTTGGTGGAGATGTCCTCAAATTCTTCGACATCAAGAACGCATCACCAAAATCAGCGGAAAATGCGCGGGGGCCTTTTGGTAAGCTGTCCATCATCCTGGCAAAAGGTGAGAAGACCTTAGCATACTACTAAGGTGGACAGGGCGGGGGCGAAACACAAGATGCCTCTAGGTGATTTTACACTTTTGCATACTCTTAGTAATTTAACGCGAGAACCATGGACTCTGCTCCTACCAAGAGAGGCCCAGAAAGTATCTACTCATCACAGTCACTACAGATTGTATTCCAATAGATCAACTGTGTATTCACCTTCACAAAGGATTGAAGATCCTAAAAGGGGAGAGGGGCCCCATCCCGAGCCAATTTTGCCCTCAGGGACTCTATCCCCCGGGGACCGGCCTCTTGATGCTGGGTGCCCCGAAGTCCACATAGGTCACCCAGTTTGTGGTGTTGGGGACCACGGGGAGCACTAATGCCCCATGGTCCATGCTGTCTCCCCGCCTCCAGCGGGAGCCATCATTGCTCCTGCATGTAGAGAGCAGCCAAAAGTGCTGCTCTCTGTGTGCGTGAGCAATCCTTTCATCTGTTTTCCTTACCACTTGACATCAGCAGGAAAACAGATTGAAAACTCCATTCCTAGTGAGCGGGAGCAGTTTTTCTGCTCCTGCCCGCTAGGAGCGAACTTACTATTTGCTCTCACTTGGTGACAGCCGTCAAAGCTTCTGCCAGCAAACAGCTATGTCCTGTGGATGGGCCCCCGGGGACATAGTATGGCCATGCACCAGGGAGGACACTTTATGTTCATTCGCGTGGATTGGGAGGTGGCGGTCCTCGGGGCTGTAAAATGCCTACAGAAGGGGGCCGTGTGGCCCACCCTCTCATATTAACAAATTGGCCTGGCCCCAGAAAGGTGCAGGTCCCCGGCACCCATATCAATCATGGAGAGGGCCACACGTGCTCCCCTTCCCATTATATATAAGTAAATATGTCCCCATGCCCTGGCCCACCCGGTGGCTTAAAAATAAGCAAGCGCAGGAGACTACTCTTTAAAAAAAAAAGAGATCATGAGAATTTAAGAATCTTCACAATGTCGCAGCAAAATTTTTTTAAAATGCTTTTATACTCTGGTGGGGTCCTTTGGGGACCCCAGCACCTGCCCTAGGGGGGTCTGGGTGTTCCTATCTTGCCCCCCTTCTCTTTTTCTAACCTTTTTGTTTCGGAGTTGGCTGAGTCTGAGTTCCAAAATGACTACCAACACTTCCTGGTTGAAGAGTTGGCAGCCAATCACATCTCAGCACATGATCTCTCGGCTCTGCAAAGTGTTTGCGTCCCAAGATGTCTATATTTTTTTCAATGATAACTCTGAAACTACTGAACGGATTTCGACCAAACCACAAAAAGCACGCTTTTTGGACCAAGATCTGCCTTCTTCCAAATTTGGTATTATTCGGTACCACAGTACACGCTGTAGTGGTGTCTAAAATCTCTATGGGAATTATTATGGGACACACACGTTTTTTGGCCCCCTTATTTTCAGACCCTGCTTTACGGATCACCCCAAAACTTTCCATACCCAACTAGAACAAGTGGGGCACTTTGTTTTAAATATTAATCAAACTGCGCCATAGGCAATGCAAAAAATGCTTTCCCTATCGAAACTAGGCCCTAACTATAACTATTTACTGGCAACTGCCAGTAGGTTAGAAGCAAGGGAGCACTCCTTTATTTTCAGGTAAGTTGAAATGAGGCAGTGACTACTAGCTCCTCACCAAACTCCACAGCAGTCACTACCTGGAACTCCTCCAGCATTCCATGACATAATGGAATCATCAGGAGTTCCAGGCGCAATATTACCTAAAACATACTTACATTTTATTGTAAAAGCATGTGTGGTAAAGGCATATTTGTGGAAAAGGCATGTGTGGCAAGGGCATTGAATGGTAAATGCATTGCGTGGTAAATGATGAGTGGCAAATGCATTCCATTGTAAAGACAACGTTATTAAGGCTGTCTCCCTCCCATAAGCACCAGGAGCTTTTTTTGACTTTGAAGAGCCTATAGGTCGTACAATTTAATTAACAGCGATGGGCGATTCGATGCTAAGTTTACAAGAATGAGACGGGGTAGGTAAACTGCATGAATTTAAAGAGATATCAATTTCCAATTCACATAGAACTTTAGGTTTGCTAAATAAGTTAGACTAAGGGCCATATGTATCAAGCCAAAATGCATTCGCAAACGCCGAAATCCGCAGAATTTCAGCATTTGTGAATGCAATTTGGCCAAATGGTATGTATGAAACAATTTTGGTTCAAAATAAGGAATCGCTAAATTTGCCATTCCTTATTTTGCGATTGCATTTAAGGAATTGCAAATTTTGTGATTCCTTAAATGCAATGTATCATGGAAAAAAACATTCCATAATGCTATTAAGGAATCGCAAATTACCACCAACTTCTAGTTGGTGGTAAGTTGTGAATTCTTTTAAAAAAGCATTTTTTTCTAATCAAAAGGTGCCATGTGACGCTCATACATGCCCTTAGGGCATGTATGTGCGCTATATGCGCACACATGTCATTTTCAGGGGTGCAGCAGGGTGTTCTTGAGACACCCCTGCACCCTTGAAAATATTCACAATTTGCGATTAGCAAATTGCGATTCGCAAATTTCCCCTTCATTCCTATGGGCCTCCTGGCCCATAGAAATGAATGGGAAATTATTCCTTAATTGCGATTAGCAATTTGCTAATCGCAATTAAGGAATATTAAGGAATCGCTAAAAAGAAGCGATTTCCTACATACATACCATTTTGCGATTTCTAAATAGTGATTCCTTAAAAATCGCTATTTCGGAATCGCAAAACGGAATGTTGATACATATGGCCCTAAATTCTTTAAATATATCTGAAGTGGATAAAAAGCATTAGCCATTCTTTCCTCGAATTACTTGAATTTGGGAATTATATTTGTTTTATTCTAAGGTAGTTGGCAAATAATGTTCCAGCTTTATTTGGATCAAGATCAAATTTAGCTTTATCTTTTGGTATTTGCAAACAAGCCTTTTTCCTAAATAACAATTATATTTATATGGAATTGTCTGAAACGTCACTCTATAAGTACTGCTATTAGAGGTAATCAAGAGTCTTAAATATTTAGCAATCTCTTTTTCAAGATATTATATTTTGTTGTGAAATTGTTTCTTTTTGTAGGCCAATAAAGAGATTGCTGTGCCTCTAATATATGCTTGGTGAGCATCTAAACTACTATGTCCGAAGTTTCATCCCTCTCCTCTCATTACATGCAAAATATTTATGGCAGGAAACAATCTCTCTTTGTTGTCATCATTAAGCACAGTATCAACATGTATTCTCCACTTAGAGGGAGAAGTAGGAACGTCTTCTAGTTTTGCAGTAATAGAAATCATAATGTGGTCTGAGCCTTTCTCCAGTGTACATTTCGATTAGAGAATTTGCTCATTGTGTTCCTGTATAGCTGTGTATTCTGCTGTAGTGGTACCCTCCTCACTGTGGTGAATGTTGCTATTGTCAAGCAACTATCTGCTTCTGTCTTCTGCTTATCAGTGCTATGTGGAGTGTGCAGTCTATGAGAATATACTGAGTTGACTGCTTACAACTCCGTCCATCACATGGCATTTCACAATGGCTATGCTGAAATGGCCATAACCAAACTAGACCCTCCTTGCTCTATTGTGATAGTGATTGTGGGCAACCACCTAAGACTGTGAAAAGGCTGTTTTTCGTTATATCAGAGGCAGCATTATTTTTAAATTAGTTACATAAAAGGCACTATTGTAATTTTGAAATATACAATGCTTATGCAGAACTACTGATCACTCCATGTTATTTTGGCGTGTACTACTTTGTGGTTGCAGATTTATGCCACCATACGTGTTGACATGAAGATTTAATAGCAGGTTTACTATTTTTTAATATCTAGAACACACTTATTTCAAATCTCTGTGTGTGCACTAGTTGTTTATGTTCTTTTAGAATTTGCCACCTGGCTTCTACATCTGTTGAGCAGCCCACAGAAGCACAGAGATAAGTAAGAGGCCACAGTGTTACTGTGAGCAGGTTCAATGGTTTTATTAAAGACATATGGCATTTCACCTCATTTCCCCCCAAAGAGCAATCAGGTACTCTAATAACCTTTCTGCTTCATGACTGTAAAAACCTCAAAAGCAGGTGCATGTTGAATATGCAATTTCGATATCTGGGAATAATGCCCATGAATGCCTGGGATTTTAAAGAGAGCAGTATGAAAGAAATGTTCTATGCCCTGGTAACTGTGAAGTGATGTGATCACATTGGTGCAATCCTTCAATTACTCTCACAGCTGCATTCAGCTGCTAGGACAAATCCTTTACAATGCTGCATTCAGGGCAAACTCTAAATGAAACCTTGATAGTACCATGGACATTGTCATTGTTTTACAGTTCTGCTCTGTTCGACTCCGTTTTGAAGTATGTTGTGTCTCTTGTGCCTCCAGCCTTCAAATAACGTGTAAGTGAACCCATGAAATGAGGCACAATGGCTAAACTTTGGAACTCTGCACCACAGCCAATAAATTATGGTCGTGATTATATTCTTCACAAGACAAAGGTCCTTAGCTTATCGAAATAAAGTGTAAATGAAATATAGGCCATAATAGTGATTATATTCTGTCAGAAATTTCAATGCTCAGGGTTCCAAATATGAGTCTGTGAAATTGATCACACCTGGAAATTACTGGCTGTAAGGTACGCATGCCTCAATATTCCACATGTGCTTATTAGCAGTTTTAACTTGCTGATACATATTGGTGGAGAATGCTTGGAAACTTAACGAAAATGAGATGCAAGGTAGGCGTTCCCATAGAAAAACTGCCACTAACCATACTTTGCAATATTTACAATGAAATTCCCATTTGTCGATAACCCTCCAAAATTGCAGCTAAGTCCAATTAGAGCAGAAAATAGCTGGTCTGAAAATTGGTGTAAGCACTTGGGGCCTCATTTCAGAGGTTTTGGTGCTGGACAGCACTGCAAGGAATGCGCCCTATCAATAAGATAGGGTGCATTCCTGGGCCTCATTCATGAAAAGTGTTGCATCGCTGTTGTAAAATAGCGATGCAACACTTTTCATTACGAAACAGCGATGCAACACTTTTCACTCTGCCCTGCATGCGACACCATGGATGCGCCGTACACACTGTATATCGCTCCGTGTCAAAAGGTATGACATATCCTTTGGTACTGAAACCATGGATTTCTGGAGTTGTGATGGAAGCAAGAGGCAGGCGTAAGGGTTTGATGCAGTAGTGTCCTAGAAGTGTTGCAGTGATATTGCATAGATTTAACTGCAATACTCCTACCAGACGTTGTTGTGGGTGAATTCCCACTCTGCATACATTATACATGATGCAGGCACAATGATTTACAAGGTAACGCACATGCTTATATGCGGTACTTTGTAAATACGGCAAAACGTGGTGCAAAAATCACGCTGCAAGCACATCAAGAAAATAACGCACCAGGGGCACTAAACTGTCAAAAGGGGCTCATGAATAAGCCCCCTATCTTTTTTGCCTACATTGGCACACAATGGCTGCCATGCTCTCGGAGGCATCACTTAAGCTCTAGAAACGACCCCCCTCTGCCTCTGCATCCCCATCTCGCAGTCAGGGATGAAAAGTACCGTGGTGTAATCCAATTTCACCTCCCCCAACTTGCATACCTCCCTCAGGAGAGCGCCACGATTCCTGTTGGAGGCAGAAGAGAAAGGGATCAGGACCTGTCCCTGATGGCAGACGGCTTTCCGTCACTGGATGGGACCACTCCAAAAACAAAGAATAGGGCGAGTGCAACTGCTGGCATGTAGATCACGCAACCATGTCTCAGTACATCCCACTGCTTCAGCTTCTTCTGCTCCCTCAGGCGGACCCACCACCTGCATGTTGTTCTGCCAGAAGCGGCCCTCTGCATCCTCGGAACTTCTTTCTAGTGACTTCACACATGTCATTAGCTGCTGAATCTCCAACACTGCATGCCGGGTAATAGGGTGGACTTCGGCCAGATCTTGCTCAATGTTGTGTGCCTTATCTGTCGGATTGCTATGATCTGCGTGCTCCAAGGTGAAGTTGATGCACGTTTGTTTGAGGGAGTCTAGTTTGGTGTCTAGGGTGTCTGCTGTCACCTGCCCTGGCAGCCAGCGACCCCCAGCCCCTCGGTCCACTGACACACAGGAGGAGGAGCTCTCGGGTTTTGAAACAGAGTTTGCATGCTGCAGGGTTAGCATATGTAAGCATTGGCAGAGTGGTGGTGTTGAGGGAGTTGACAAGAAGTTCTTTGGTGGCCTTGATCCAACTTCAAAGGGGTGATGGTGGTGGTGGTGTATGGTGGGCGTTGTGAAGGCATGATGTATACAATCATGGTTGGTCCAGGAGAGTTCAATGGTGTGGGTGTAGTTGAAGTTCCTGCTGGTGGAGACGACAGAGTCAAGCGTGTGTCCGGCTATGTGGGTTGGTGCAGTTACGGCTTGAGTCCAATGTTGGCGAGGTTCTCCAGGAGGGTTGTGGAGTTCTGGTTACTGGGGTTACCCGGGTCGAAGTTGATAGGAGAGCCTGGGGTGCAATGAGGTCTATGAGAGGTCATGGGCCGGGGGGCCTGTAGACGAAGGAGCTGTGAAGGGTGGTGTTGGGTTTGGCCCGGATCTGGAAGTGGAGATGTTCCATGGTCGCTGTTGGGTCATTAGAGTGCGTGGTCAGTTGGAGTGTGCTTTTGCAGACAATGGCAATGCCTCCTCCTGGCAATCAGGTGTGCCTTCTGGGTGATTTTGTAGCTGTTTGGGATGGCGATGGCAATGTCCGGCCTGGAGCAGAGGTTGGTCCAGGATTCATGAAGATGGCGATGTCTGTAGAGGTGGCATTAAGGAGTTCCCAGATTTCTGTGGCATGTTTGTGGAGGGACCGCACATTGGGGAGTATACAGTTGAGCCGGTCACGTGCGCTGTTGGTCTGCTCGGCGGCAAGATGCACTGGTGGCAGAAGGTGCCTTTGCAGTTTTGGCATGTGAAGGGTGAAAGGGTATTCTTCTGTGATGCTAGTTTGCAGGCGGTGGGGCATACAGGTTTGAGGGAGAGGAGGTTGCTCATGTCGTAGCGGTGGATTGTCTGAGAGGCAGGGTCACTGGCACTGGGCTTGGTCCAGGGGTGGACGGATGCTATTGGGTGGCCAGCTTTGAGTAGTGCTTCGGGGGGCTGGACAGCTGGGAAGGCGGGAAATGTTGACTGGAGACTGAAGGGGGTTAGGTTGCAAGGGATCGCAGCGGCAATGAGGAAGAGTAGAGGGACAAATGCACTGAAAAAAAGCACAGCAAAAACAAAGCCAAACAAATCAAAGGTAGAAAAGCAACAGAGAAGAGCAGACAGAGGGACAGGAAAAGCAGAAAAGAAGGACAGGAGGGCGTCAAGCAGCAGAGCAGTGAGTTTCTACCACTGGGCCACCATGGGAGAGGCGCAGGCAGGAGCCTGTGGCGGAGGAGGGACTTGAACACCTGACCTCCAGGTAAGAGGAACCAGCAGCAGATGGGGGCAGTCGCTTCCATACAGCATAATAAACTCACAGTCGGCGAGGAAAGGCAGCACCACCCAGTTGCCTCTTCTGATCTACCAGTGGAGACCAGATTCTGTGTTCCTCAGAGAGTAACTGCAGATCAAGCTACATACACAAGGGCATGGCCCCAAACTACCCCCATGCCCCTGGCACCTGCTGCCCCCAATGCCCGATATCAGCAACTTGATTGAGCCAGTTAGTGGAGTCTCCCACCAGTGTTGTGCTGTGTACTCAGAAATGTGGGTCCTCAAAAGGGCAGGGATTGCTCAGGGATCAGTGTGTCTCACACACAGGTGCTAGTCCTTGCCCCGACATGAACCCCAGATCTCTTCCGCTCCCTGTCTCACCTTCTCCTCACCTGGACATCAAGACGGTGCTCTCCAAATGTTTTACTCAACCAGCAGGAGCCTCAGCGGGGTTGGATTTCACAAGCCTGGGTGCAGCAGTTGCTGACAAGTCCCCTGGCAAACCTCCTGATACGGGTGATGCAACAGGGACCCCTTAGGCATGAAGTTGCAGCATTCCTGCAACACAAGTTTGGCTCACCTCTGGGGCCTCACCCTCCACTGCATCCATGCAGCGCCACATTCTCCTGCCTGTTATGCAGAGAGGTGCAGCCCACCATTGACAACCTGTTCCATGCACCCCAGTGTAGTGCTGGAGTATGTAATGCAATGCAGACCTCCCTACGTCGGTGCGCAGGAGTGCCTAAACCAACCACAGCTGCAAGGGTTGCCAGGTGGTCTCCCCACACCAGTCAGCAACATGTCTCAATGTGATGTGCCAGACTTCGCCACCAGGTAAAGGTGCTCGCCGACACCTCAAAGTCTACCTCCATGGCCCACAGTTCAGTTCAGTTCAAATACTTTATTCGGTTTTACATGAGTAAAAAACCATAAAAGTGACTTTACAACAATAGACATAAAACACATATAAAAGATATAACATGATCATGATCACAGATCTTATAAAATTCATTCCATTAAAAAAAACATAAAAAGTATAAATAGACTACAGATAAGGTGACAGAGATATATAAAACTGTCAGATCTCCCTACGATTTCTGGATTTTAAAGCGGATTTTAGGAATCCAATCACGTATAAAGTACTTTCGGGTTTTAACATTTGTAGATAACAAAGGGCGGGGCGAACCTGGTTAAAATTCAGTTTTTTTAAAAGGGGCTTCAAGTAGAACCTCAGGGGAACATTATAGAGGGAACAGATAAATAAAAAGTGCACCAAATCCTGCGGAGTCACATTGTCGCAGCCGTAGGGAGGTAACACTTGACCTCTATGGGATCCCCGCGGTACAGCTAAATGAAAGTAGTCCAGCCGGAACCTTGTTAATAAGAACCGCTCGTGGCTTGTTACGGGCCATGATAAATATGGCTCCATTAGTGGTGTGGTTTTGAGCATCACAAATTTATGGATGCTAGGTTTTGCCAATTCCACCCCATTACGATTTGGTCTTTTCATTAATATGAACGATTTTTTTACAGTCTCCACGTCAGCGGTAACAATCGAATCGGGATTTAAAAACAGGTCCGGACACCCCAGCTCAGTAAAACAGCCTTTTAAATATTTAAGCCATGGGATATCGAGCATATGGTCCAAGGACAACACTTCCTTCAACAGCTGATGGTTGAGGGCCAGGTGTTTATTTAACCAGCACTTCAGCCAGAATAGTAGAGGCCGTAGTGCTATGGTATCGCTGATAAAGGGTAAACCAGTTTCCTCATGAACTACTAAGTTAGAGGTTCCGTTAGGTACCCCCAAAAGCTGTTTTAAGTTGTTCTCGACCACCCCGATACCTTCGGCTGGTGCATACCCCCATAATTCACTGCGATAGCTACCCAAAGCAACACTTTTTGCCTGGTAGATCTTCAACAATGCGGTAACTGGACATTTGCCCATTTTTGTCGCAAAGTTGAATATGGCAGAGTTTGCCCGAAATATCTCCCCTCTTTTCCTTTGTACCAGCGGGCCCCATTTTAACTGGTCGTTGAATAAGACTCCCAGGTAAGAAAATTATGTAGTCAGGGGAACCTTCTCTACATTTACCACAAACGACAACTGTTTCTTGGGACGCACCCCTACCTGCATAATGTAGGATTTGGTGTTATTAATGGCCAGATCGCGGTCGGCCATAAAACCACGAAAAGCTTTTAGTAGGGACTGCAGTCCCCTGGCAGTTCTTGCCAGGAGGACGGCATCATCTGCGTATAGCAAGACGGGTAAACCCCGGCGCCCAACATAGGGGAAATCAACTCCGGTTTTGACCAGGAACGCATCTAAGTCGTTAATATACAAATTAAAAAGGAAGGGGGACAAAATAAAGCCATGCCTCACTCCTCTCTCAACATTAAAATACCTTAATACCCTGAGATCCAGTGAGTATCTAACGTTGGCCTTTGTATCCTTGTGAAGGTCCCTCAGGAAGTTAACCAGGGTAGCCTCCACCCCAGTGGCGCCCATGGTTTCCCACAATTTCCCCCGGTTTACACAATCAAACGCAGATGAAAGGTCCATGAACGCCATGTAGATGGTGCCCCATCGGGCTACAGTGTACTTGCCGAGAACCAGGTATAGGTTTAGGCATTGTACTAGTGTAGAGTGGCCTGGGCGAAACCCATATTGGATGTCTGATGTGATCCTATTTTCTTTAGCCCAGGTTGTCAGTCTATTCAGCACCACACCTCTCACGACCTTGACAACGGAATCAATCAGGGAGATCGGACTATAGCAGGTAGTGCTATTACGATCTCCCTTCTTGAAAACCGGCACGATTGTGGAGGTACCCCATGACCTAGGGCAACTTGACACTACTGCAGCGTTGAGCACTGCTGTAAGGATCGGCGCCCATAATGAACTTTTTGATTTTAAAAGATCCGGGTGCATGCCATCTGGGCTCGGTGCTTTATTCCTCATCAACCCCGTTATTCCTTTCTCAACTTCTCCTAAGGTAAAATGTAGTGATGTTACAGCCTGGCCACCATGGTATAATTCTAACTGAGAAGTGTTGCTCTTAAATATGGAGCTGAAGTGAGATACCCAATCGTCTTCAGGAATATTGGTACCTACTTCAGGTTCTCTACCCATGTCACACAGTGGTCTGTTATTGATTGATAGGCTTTATTTCGATATAAAAATACCATAAAAGCTTGGAGTGGTCTGTTAATGAAGCTCCAGAATTTCTCTCTGTTGTTCAGAGTGTTGGGGTCTAGGAGATCTTTACAAACCATCTCCTTTAATTCAGCCTTTCGCCTTGCTAATGCTTTTTTGTATATTAAATGTAATGATTGAATCTGCAGATGGTCTCTTGGGAAGACTTTCAGGGCTGCCTTTAGCTCCCTAGCACCTTTTGAACAGGTATGGTCAAACCATGTGGGGTCCCTAGACAGCGGGGCAGCTATAGGCGTGGTCAGTAATGTCCCTACTTTGGAGGTAATCCCCTCAAATGCCTTAGGGATTTCCAAGGGGAGGGAGGCAGGGGACGCACAGGATGCGAGTTCAGGGGCACAGGATTTATGAATATTATCATAAAATAAATCTGGGTTCACCTTTGACCACTTAAGTCGACGCCTTCCGTCCGTAAGTTTCAACACGCCGGAGGTAGTTGACTTGTCGTGTGAGAGCAGAAAATTACCACCCAAATGGATACAAACAGGATTGTGATCAATGTAAATACTATCAAAATTTTTAAATCCATTATGCGGGATCATAGGCCCTTCGTGATTAGAATATAGTCTATAAAGGACGCACCGGTATGGCCCTTAAATGTGGGAACGTCCTGTTTACTGCAGACATCCACCACAGACATGGTGGAAACAGATCGTATTCATTCATTAGATGGTTTAGTGCGTCACCCCGACAAGCATGTTCGAAATGAAGGCCCCTCCATTCTACCGCATCCCAGTTCTCCCATGGCAGTTTTCATTGGATTGCCACACGGGTGGGCATTAAAGTCCCCTGTTAGCATAGTACAGTATGAGGTGATTCCACGGTACTGTTTGACAAAAGTCACCCAATTGTGCAATCCGACATAACCCTGTGGTATTCACTGCATTGTAGAAGTTAATCAAAAACAGCTTTGCATTCCCTCGCTTCAAAGTAATAACTTCAATATCAGTGTTGGAACTAGATGTAGAGTTGATTGCGCATTTCAAAGCTAAAGCGGTATATATAACCAGACCTCCTTTAGCTCTGCCACTAGGTAATGGTATGGCCGGGACAAAAAAGGCTTTGTAGCCCTCTAGAAAAAGATCGCAATCCACCGACCAAGTCTCTTGTAGGCAGATCACGGGCAATAGCCCGATAAACTCTATCCACTTAGGATCTTGAAGTTTCCCCGCCAGCCCAGCAATATTCCAAGATATGCGTTATGGGCTACTTTGTTTATTGGGTCTACAGTAGGGGCCATTTTTAGACTCTCTGTATGGATGACAATACATTCCCCAACCAGAGACTCTCCTGGGCGGCCCTCTCTTATATGTTGGGAACTATAAGGCGGCATGTGCTCTCTAGAGACTACAGGTAATTTTAGTCAGTCGCAATCCTCTAGCGAAGAGAGAGCTGCAAATCTGTTACTCATTAGTGGGATAGATAAAGGGTGAAAATCCCTCCGAGGATTGTGGTTGGCTGTGTGGGGAATCAGATGGCTAGCTTTAGTGGTTGCTCTCAGTTCATATGTCTGCCATCTAGCGTGTAAAGGTAAGTTGTTACTATTTGGTGACTCGGGTTGATAGAAGAAGCCCAGGGGTAGGATGTGGATTCTGGAGCCAGTATTAAACCAACCAGCTCTAGTTCCTCTGAATAGTCTCTCGACATGCGTGCGGTCATTAAAGTTTACAATAATACAGTCACCCCCTCCTGACTTTCTTGAGTTTCCCACCCAACCCACACGACGGGCCATTATGATATTACGATCTATTCCTGGCCCTACTGAGATGTTATTGCAGAACCAGCGAGTCACCTTATTCTTAAGTTGGTAATAAACTTTGGTGGATCCGTGGGGAAGAGGTGGCACATTCCCCAGGATTACCACCAGAGGTGTAGATTGGGGAGGTAGATCTATTACTGTAGAATTGAAAGCATTGGTGAGCATTTCTCCCTGTCTCATACTACTATTATTCCTAAATCCCTGAGGTGGGTGATTAAGATGTTATGTTATGTTATGTTATAACAAATTTCTTGAGCGCACTGTCACCATAGGTTTCCTGGCGCTGATCGGATTAAGAAGAGAGGGGGAGGGACAGGGGAGAGAAAAAGAAAATTAGTGGGGGAAAAGTAGTGTTTTTAGGGATTTCCTGAAAGAGAGAAGGGAACAAGATGACTTGAGAGAGAGGGGGAGGGAGTTCCACAGCTTAGGGGCTAGACAAGAGAAGCTGCGGCCACCCGATCTAGAGAGTTTGAAACGGGGGACGACAAGGAGCTGGAGGTGGGTGGACCTCAAGGTACGAGGGGGACAGTAGGAGGAGATTAGAGACTTGAGAAATGCAGGGACGGGACCTGTGAGAGCTTTGAAAAACAGACAGTGAACCTTGAAAGTGATTCTTTCGTTCACTGGTAACCAGTGAAGGTGGCGTAGTAGAGGTTGGGCCGACTGCCATTTGGGGATTTTAAAAACCAGCCGAGCAGCCTGGTTTTGGACGATCTGCAACCTAGACAGCTGAGATTTAGGGAGACCGTAGTAGATTGAATTCGAGATGTCCAACCGGGACATCACCAGGGCTATTAGGACCGGCAGCAAGGCTTCAGGCGATAGGAGGTGAGCGACTTTCCGTATCCTGTAGAGCTGGAACATGCAGGAAGATGTTACTGCGCTCACCTGTGCCTTGAGGGTGAGCCCAGGGTCAATCAAGACTCCGAGGCTCTTGACACATCCAGCAGGAGAGGGAGGTGTTCCGAGCTCACTCGGCCAGTACTGAGGGCCCCAGAAAGGGGCACTTCTCCCAGGGAGAAGGAGCTCAGTCTTGCCAGGATTGAGCTTGAGTTGGTTTTGGTTCATCCAGTGCTGGATATGTGTCATCGCAGTCTGGAAGTTGATGACAGCATCAGGAGAAGTGAGGGGAAAAATAATTTGTAAATCATCCGTGTAGTTGAACACGGTGATATCCCACTTGCCTAAGGAGTGAAGGAGGGGTTGGAGGTACAAATTAAAAAGAAGGGGAGACAGAGAAGATCCCTGAGGGACTCCACAGGATGAAGAGACGCTGGTGGCGCGAAAAGGACCCATGCTACCTGCCTGGGACCTCTCCTCTAGGAAGGATTTAATCCAAGACAGAGCGACCCCACAGACTCCAGCGGATTCGACACGGTGGATTAAGATGTTATGGTCCACCGTGTCGAATGCTGCCGATAGATCGAGTAGGACTAATGCCTGGGGTAGTCCTCTGTCATCATTGCGTCTAAGATTGTCCAGCACAGCGAGGATCACGGCCTCGGTGGAATGGGCTGGTCTGAACCCGGCCTGGTTGGGCGCCAGGAAGTTGGACTCCTCGATGAAATGTGAGAGGCAGGTCGTGACATGAGCCTCGAGGATTTTAGATAGGAAGGGCAGGAGGGAAATAGGGCGGTAGTTAGCCAGGGCTGCTGGATCGGCACCTGGCTTTTTCAAGAGAGGCACCAATACGGCCTCTTTGAATGAACTGGGGACTATGCCCGAGTTAAGGGAGGAATTAAGTAAAGGGAGGATACAGTGGGGAAGGGAGTGACAAATATCGCGAAGCACGAAGGGAGGGCAACAGTCCTTAGGGGATCCAGATTTCACACGAGTGGACAGTTTGGCGAGAGATTCCGGGTCGAGCGCGGGGAACTGAGAGAGAGTGAATGTGTTAACAGGAAGTGGAGCTGTTGTAACAGAAAAAAGTGGATGAGGAATGGAATTCTTGATGGTAGTGATTTTATCGATGAAAAAGGAGTTTAAAGCGGTACAAGATTCTAAGGAAGACGGCGGATTCGGTAGTGTCCTGGCGTCCGATGTCAGTTCGCCAAGGACTTTGAATATCTCCTTAGATCTGTTGGGAGCTGTTAAAATTCTGTTAGAGATGAAGGTGGTTTTGGTAGTGGTGATTGCGACTTTGTAGGCTTTGCGCGCAGACACGTATGCTTCCCTGTCGGGGCCAAGATAATGGCGCCGCCATCTACGCTCCAGTCGGCGCAGTTCCAGATGTTGTTGTTTTAAAATGGAGTTGTACTATTTGTGGGACTTATTAGGGTGAGAGCGAGAAAAGCGGGTTAGAGGTGCACATGCGTCGCTAGCCGTCGTTAGCCAGTGTGAAATATTGGCATCCATAGTATTGACATCTGAGGACTCAAGAAGTAGAGGCTGAGTTTTGGCGAGTAAAGAGAAGAAGGCAAGTGAGTCGAGAGTCTTCCAGTTCCGAGCGGACCCTCCATGCTGGAGGGTGGGCCTGACCAGGCCCTTGGCCCTTTATAAGAATAGATGACTCGATCAGTGAATGGTCTGACCAGACACAGGGGGAGATGGTCGGACCAAGGAGCGATATACCCTGAGTCCAAATGTGATCTAAGATGTTGCCCCCAGTGTGAGTGGGAAAGGTAACATGCTGTGTCAGGTTGAGGCTGGAAAGTGCCTCAAACAATTCGGTAGCGTGGGGACCAGCATCAGCGTGGTTGAACCAGTAATTGAAGTCGCCATATATGGCAACACGGGCTGAGAAAGTCATTAGAGCAGTGAGCTGATCACAAAGAGTGGCAGGGAACAGGGGCATGGGGGTAGGGGGGCGATATAAAACAATGAGGGTCAAGGCCCCAGCTTCGGTTGGCAGGCTGATTACCAGATTTTCGAAGTCGGGAAGGCATAGAGATGAAGACTTAATAAGGGGTAAGTCTTTGCGGATGATTGCTGCAACCCCGCCGCCACGGCGGCAGTGAGGCCGGTTGGCGTTCAACAGGTAGTAGTTGGGGGGTAGAGCGGCCAAGATGTCAGGGAGGGAAAGATCAGTCAGCCAGGTCTCAGTGAGCAGCAAGATGTCTGGGTCTTCCGCGGTTAGCAGGAGGAAGATATCGGTGTGGTGTTGGGGAAGGGACCGAGTATTGAGATATAATATGCGGATGCGAGTTTCCGACGGTGCAGGAAGCGACTCAGCTGCACTGGAAAGTCTGGGGGAGGGCAAGTCGGCCGCGATGCCGAGAGATACCAGGCGGTCCCAGGTTGTAGATGAGAGAGCGCAAGAAGGCTGCTGCAGAGTTCTAAGTGCAGCAGGTGAGTATGATATAAAAAGGGCAGCATCTCGGGGCCCAGGGCCCGTATGGGCGCGGACGGGCGCAGACGGGCTTGCCTTAGGCGCGCCTTCGGCGCGCAAACGGCGCGCCCGCTGCGCCCGTCCGCTGCGCGTACGGTGAAAGCACATGCTTTGTAGGGTTGCTTGTGGGCGTGGCCAATAAGAGTGGGCGTGGCCTGGGGAGCGGCCGCTGAAGGCGGCAAGCAGGAATTTCTATGGCCGCTGCAGCGTCACCTTGGGCTGCGCGGTGATAATAGAGGCAAGGGAGAGTCCCTGGAGGCAGGTAGGCAGTTTTAAAATAAAGCGCGAGCGAGCGCTGTAAAGTGAAGTAACGTTTTTTTTAAAATGGGCTTATCTAAGGCTATGGCTCCCGCGGAAGGCAGGGGAGCAATCCGATGCACAGAGCTAGTATTCAGCTCCTTTTAAAGCCCCAAGTGGGCGTGGCCAATAAGAGTGGGCGTGGCCTGGGGAGCGGCCGCTGAAGGCGGCAAGCAGGAATTTCGATGGCCGCTGCAGCGTCACCTTGGGCTGCGCGGCGATAACAGAGGCAAGGGAGAGCCCCTGGAGGCAGGTAGGCAGTTTTAAAATAAAGCGCGAGCGAGCGCTGTAAAGTGAAGTAAAGTTTTTTTTTTAAATGGGCTTGTCTAAGGCTATGGCTCCCGCGGAAGGCAGGGGAGCAATCCGATGCACAGAGCTAGTATTCAGCTCCTTTTAAAGCCCCAAGTGGGCGTGGCCAATAAGAGTGGGCGTGGCCTGGGGAGCGGCCGCTGAAGGCGGCAAGCAGGAATTTCGATGGCCGCTGCAGCGTCACCTTGGGCTGCGCGGCGATAACAGAGGCAAGGGAGAGTCCCTGGAGGCAGGTAGGCAGTTTTAAAATAAAGCACGAGCGAGCGCTGTAAAGTGAAGTAAAGTTTTTTTTAAAATGGGCTTATCTAAGGCTATGGCTCCCGCGGAAGGCAGGGGAGCAATCCGATGCACAGAGCTAGTATTCAGCTCCTTTTAAAGCCCCAAGTGGGCGTGGCCAATAAGAGTGGGCGTGGCCTGGGGAGCGGCCGCTGAAGGCGGCAAGCAGGAATTTCGATGGCCGCTGCAGCGTCACCTTGGGCTGCGCGGCGATAACAGAGGCAAGGGAGAGTCCCTGGAGGCAGGTAGGCAGTTTTAAAATGAAGCGCGAGCGAGCGCTGTAAAGTGAAGTAAAGTTTTTTTTTTAAATGGGCTTATCTAAGGCTATGGCTCCCGCGGAAGGCAGGGGAGCAATCCGACCAGAACTGAGAGCTTGAGGACTTATCCGACTTGAACCAAGGGCTCGTGGCCTTATCCGACCAGAACCGAGAATTGTGGCCTTATCAGACCAGAACCGAAGACTCGTGGCCTTATCAGACCAGAACCAAAGACTCGTGGCCTTATCTGACCAGAACCGAGGGCTCATGGCTTTATCCTACCACACCAATGTGTCATTGGAGGAAGCCTATTAGATGTGATACCCTCAGTAGTGCCCCCCACCAGCTTCATTGGTGTTCAGTTGCCCGGGCAGCCCCCATTAGGCACCCTGGTGCTAGATTGAATGTCAATGTTAGGACCACCTTGAGGATGTCCAGGATCGACTGGAGGGATAGACTTACTTAACAGGGGTATACAACCTTTACCACGCAACTTTTACCACGACCTACCTTTACCACGCAACTTTTACAACGCAGGAACCTTGACCACGCATACCATTACAACGCTGGTATTTACAACGCAGGTACTTTTACAACGCATACCATTACAACGTAAGTATTGGTAAGTATATAATTTTATTTAAAATATTTTAGGTTTGGGTTTTGGGTAAATGGGTATTTTTAGGGTTCAGGGTCAGTTTTCAGTTTTTGGGCAAAGGGGTATTTTTAGGGTTCAGGGTCAGTTTTCAGTTTTTGGGTAAAGGGGTATTTTTAGGGTTCAGGGTCAGTTTTCAGTTTTTGGGTACAGGGGTATTTTTAGGGTTCAGGGTCAGTTTTCAGTTTTTGGGTACAGGGGTATTTTTAGGGTTCAGGGTCAGTTTTCAGTTTTTGGGGTACAGGGGTATTTTTAGGGTTCAGGGTCAGTTTTCAGTTTTTGGGGTACAGGGGTATTTTTAGGGTTCAGGGTCAGTTTTCAGTTTTTGGGGTACAGGGGTATTTTTAGGGTTCAGGGTCAGTTTTCAGTTTTTGGGGTGCAGGGGTATTTTTAGGGTTCAGGGTCAGTTTTCAGTTTTTGGGGTACAGGGGTATTTTTAGGGTTCAGGGCTGGGTTTGGGTTTTGGGGTTCAGGGATATTTTTAGGTTTTAGGGCTGGGTTTGGGTTTTGGGGTACAGGGGTATTTTTAACATATATATTTAAAAATTAATAATTAAATATTAATATAAATAATTAAAATATTAAATATTAAAATAATAATTTATTAATTTAAAAAAATAGTATTAATAATTATTTTACCATATTATTTACTTACCTATACTTACGTTGTAATGGTATGCGTTGTAATAGTACCTGCGTTGTAAATACCAGCGTTGTAATGGTATGCGTGGTAAAGGGTCCTGCGTTGTAAAAAATGCGTGGTAATGGTCTGCGTGGTAAAAGTCCGCGTTGTAACGTCATATATCCCTTAACAGGCTGCTTGTGATGGCTGATGGGCAAGATAACGCCTGGTGCCTAGTTAACGCAACAAGGCTATGCTCTATGTCCTGCAACTTGGATATGATGGGGGCCAGTCTTGCCTCCAACACAGAACTCAACAATGATTTAAAGGTATCCAATGTTGTTTTATCGACCGCAGAAAACACCCCTGATGTAGAGGTTAATATTGGCGAATCGCTAGGTTTAGATTTTTTTGCTTGGCCCATGGTGGCTTTACTTTTTCTCTTGCGACTAACCACTGGGCTACCAGCTGCCTTTAGAGACGGAAGTGGACAAGGGCCTTTAAGAATCTCGGAAGTGGCAACCGTATTCTTCCCTCCATGCCCTCCCTCACCCATAGTGGCAACATTCACAATGCCTTTTCTGTTAGTGATTAATATCGCGGGAGACAGGGGCTTCGGTAATGCCCTTCCCGTTACTTCTAAAGGGTTAGACTGTGAGTCCGCAGCCACTATTTTACTGTCTGTTCCAGAGCAATGTTGGGTGTTCTCTAATTCTTCCGACATATCATTATGGCTAATAATAGTGGAGCCTACCCGGGATTGATGAAGAAGGCCGACTGGCGATCTGGAAAGGCGCCTGTTCACCAGCTCGATCTATTTATCAATAACTGAGGCTGCCCTTGATAAGAATTCTTCCATGGTTGTCACAGTAGATTTTGTTGTACCTATTGTCCCTACGGGTATTGTCTGTGTCTTCCTTCTAACCATAATTGCTAGCCTGTAGGGTGATACAATTGATTCACTAAAGAACAACTGACAGACTAAATATAACAATCAGATAATTATACAGAATACAATAATGAAGACTAGTAGTGTGAGCAAGTTAAAAAAGTGATGCACAGGTAGCTAACCAACCATGTACAAGCTCAGATCAAGAAACAAAAATAACGTGGCCCGGCCTCTTCCGGCCCCTGACGGCCCAAGACGGTCCCGCCCTTGTCCCGGGCTTCTCCCTCTGCGGGTCTTTTAAGGATTTTAAGTGCCTGCCGGCGCTTGCAGATGGTCAGTCACCCAGCGCAGGGACTCTGCAGCGTTGATTAGACCAGCTGATAGGCACAGTTCCACAAACAAATAAACGTCTAAATGCAGTTTCAAATGCTTCTTGTAAAGCTTTAGTTGCTTGTATGGTCAAACTTCTGGATCCAGACCCAGCTCAGGCGCACTTTTCACGCAAACCGTGGACCTCACACATCTCCAATAAACCAGCAAGAGGCAGCGCCAGCAGCGCCAGTCACAATAGCCAAGTGCTGGCTGAAAGTCAAACAGAGTTTCACATCGTCACGTTTCCAGCCTCCACTCACCAGCCCGCTCCTTCCCCAGTCCACTCGTGGTGCTCCCACAATTCCACAATTCCAGCGATCCCGCCTGCCACCAGCCTGCACCACCCCTGCGTGTTCTGGAAGTATGGGGGTGCAAGGCTGGGGGCCTCGGCAGGCAGCAAGCGGCAGGGGGTGGAACCTGATGGTGTACCTGTCACAGACACCACCATCTGAGTGTCATCGGCATAGGAGATAGCAGAGAAGCCCAAAGATCGAATTAGCCTTGCCAACGGAGTAACCTAAATATATGAAGAGATGATGAGTGAATACCATTTCCCTCTGCATGTGACCCCTACATGGATGAGAATTGAAAGAAACCAAATCCATGCTTAGAAAATGAAGTAATATAATAATTTTTTTTAAACTCAGTCAGGAAGGCCGTATCTTGCAAATTCATCAGACGCTAGTTCCATCACTTACATTCTTTTGTTGTACCCTCGCACTTATTTTGGCTTTTGAGCCCCCTGATAGCCCCCAAACTCCTAGATATAGATTTTAGTATGCGTAATGTTGTTTTATGTAGATACACTACGGTAATATTTTTTGTCACAGGCTCATGGTTTATCATTAGTTCATAGTCATATCGTCACGCAATGCGATCTTCAGGGGGAATCACAATAGCTTTGGACGAATGTCCATAGAATTTCACGTTTTAATTCACACTCTCCATCACATATTCAAGGTTTTCGTTTTTTCAAAATAATGCTGATAAATATTTTTTATAAATTCTGTGTGAGAGCTTTTCATAGCAAGTGAGACTATGGCCATTCCAGGAGCATCTATGACAAACAGCTCCAAGGCTGCACACTGACGCTTGTTATCTAAGTCTGCTAAGAACGTCGAGAAAACAGAGACACAGATTGGCTATGCTTCCAGGCAGCAGGCTGTGGAAAATGAAAACACAATATATGAGCGGGTATGAATGTGTTTAGAAAGCTTCTTTTTTGGCAAACGTGTGATACTAGTGCAGGCATTAGCTAGGATCTGGAAGGAAAGGGAATTGAATGCACCGATTCCATTTCTAATTTGCAGCAAAGATAGTCATTTATTTAGCATTATAATGCTTATTTCTGGAATGACGTGATCTAATATATCCAGGCATTATTGAAGCTTGTTCTTGCCTAAGGGCTAAGGAGAATCTACTGGACCGTATTGCAAGAAAACTTGCCAATTATTAACACTGCAGAGACATTCGTTGTAATATTGGTTTTATCCCTAGATTCACATCCTGTTCTGCTGAAGAGTTTCTTAAGCGCTTATCTAGTAAAAGGAATTCTCCTTGGATTGAATTTTAAATCATTATTGAAATTGAAATTGAAATGGTGGATGATACTGCAGCCATATAGGCAAATGATTGAGGTACCATGACATATTATTTGACTTTATGAGGGTTCTCTACTACAAGGGTTACAGGGAGTCCAGCTTATCCATTTGACAAACTTTACTCTTGGGAACGATGTTAGCTAGTTAAGGTTGCCGATGGCCATTTTGCTGCATATAAGCCTGCACCCCTTCCTGCACAGATTGGTTCACTGGCATAATAATGTGGTAAAAATATCACTGACTAAAATATTGTGTCAAAAAAATTGTTTGCCACAATATTGTACCCTTATACTTATAATGGTAAGTATAAAAATATCTTTTGTCTTTTTACAGCACGGCATGGATGGCACTTTGCTAATCTGGGGTCATATGCATCAATATAAGGAATTGAAATTCCTTAATAGAAATTTTTAAGGAATCGCTATTTAGGAGTCGCAATAACTTATGCATGTAGGAATCGCAAAATAAATAGCGATTCCTACACATTCCCTAATAGCGAATCGCAAATTGCAATTCACTATTAGGGAATGCTTTCCCATTCATTCCTAAGTGTAATCACAAATTGAAAATGCAATTGCAAGGGTGCTAGGGGGCCTAAGGCCCTCCTGATGCACCCCCAAAAAAGGTAAGTTTGCAGATGTGGCACGTATGCACCACATGGCACTTAGAAAAATGCAATTTTGTGTATTTTTTTAAGGATTTACAAATTAAGATCAACTTGAAGTTGATGTTAATTTGCGATTCCTTAATGCAAACTAGCATTTTGAAATTGCTTCTTGCATTGCATTTAGGGAATTGCAAATTGTGATTCCCTAAATGCAGTCGCAAAATAAGTAATCGAAAAAATTGTGATTGCCTATTTTGCGAATGCATTTTAGGTTGTGGCAGCAGAAATGGCTTTTACCGGTCGCAAACGGGCCGATTTTGTGAATCGGCCCATTTGCGACTGGTAAAAAGCTTGATGGATTTGCCCCCTTATGCTTAACGACTTTGCTGTAGAAATGGAAAAAGACTTTGGGTCGGATATAGATCTCGCCTAACGGATTACTCCATCACAACGGTGACGGATATACCATTCGCCTAAAGATAAGTCTCATTGTATCCTATGAGATTTATATTTTAGCGGATGGGTTCTAAATCCGGCCCTTTGTCCTTTTCTAGTGCACCATGGATGGCACTGTGCAAATCGTATGCTAAAAAACTCTGCTGGAAAAACAGACATTTGAGCTGAGCAAATTCAGAGCGGCGCTGATGCTGTAGGGTGCTCTATACAGTAGCTGCTCTGCACCTAGACTTCATAACTACCCAGAGTTCACTGATTCTTTTTTGCGGAGATCCGCCCTGAGTGCGGACATAAAGATAGTACTTGCAAATGCCCTTTGTGAACTCCCAAAGTCGTAAACTTAGAAGTTTGGTCTAAGTTTAGACAAAACATTTAAGTTTACCTCTGTGAATCTGGGCCTTGGTGACTGGTTAACTAAAATTGGCAAGATATTTTTCAAATGTGGTAATTGTAGCATTTGCTTGTATTTAGGGTATGAAAAACTCACTTTTCAACCCAATGCATTGGTGATTTACAAGATAAATGAAAATATCTAATGCTTCACTCAGTATGTAGTGTTTGTCACCATGTCTAAATGTGAACAAATATATATTGGCAGCAGTATTAGGCCACTGACAGAACGTATATTGGAACACATCAGAGCAAAAAAAAAATGCAGATCATAGATATCTGTTAGCATCTCATTTTGATACGTATAAAGGTAATAGTTGCATACAAATTAGATTTCATGGAATTCATCATATCCAACTGGACCCCAGACTTGGCAATAGAGAACTTGTTATCCAGAGAGCAGAAGCAATGCTGATCTTGAAGCTACTGGTGGTAGAAAAAGGCCTCAACAGTGTCCATGAGCTATAATATTTCTTGGGTGATTACTATGCTATGTATAAGTAGCTTAGTTTGTTCAATGAATGTTGAGGGGACAACTTGGGTGTGTTGTGACTGATGTAACATGATCATTGCACACCCTTATGTGATATTTATTTTGTATTGTGAATAACCCACTTTGGAGACATGATCGTGCCCGCTTGTCCAGATGGCTGAACGCAGTCATTTTGGTATAAATGGTGAACTTGATGCTTATATATTATCTCAGTGGTGTGAATTGTACTTTTCCTGTGAATGTGAAATGTGCAACCTATGGCTAATTAGGTGATTTGGTCCTGGGATAAGGTCTTCATATAGACTATTTAAAATTTTTATGGAGGCATGTTAAAAATAAATTTAGATATGGTGACTTAACACATTTTGATTAGAGGTGGACAGGTTCGTGAGTAGACAGAACAAAGATGTTAGTTTATGGATTCTATCTATCCAAATATGATGGCCTCGGGATGTGGAGGATAGAAAACAAGTTGAGTCCCTTTTCTACTTTTACGTTTTCTTAGGTGGAAATATGGCATTAGTGCAGGACGCCCATGTTCATATATTTAATGTGTTACTTTGAAAGATATCCAGGGACTTACTGGTTAATTGTGAGATTAGTGTTATGAGCTCATCAGCAAATATAGCAGGGATGTTTACTTTATGGTTTTGACAAACTTAATATTGCTGCCATGAATACACAGATACTGCCCAGCACACATTGTTTCATTATATGGGAACTTTTCTGAGCCATTTGTCTATTTCTATGTTTACTTAGATTTAAATTTGGTGCTTGTGGAGGATGCCAATTATGCACACTCGAAGATGCAGTAATTGCATTGCTTACAGTAAGTCATATGGAGATTGCATAGATTCTGAGTATTAGACATGTTATCAACAGAGGTGGAAATATGAGTACTTGGGTTTAATCTTTCTGCCTTTACATTGAATTTTGATTACTTGGTCTACTCGATGGCCGGGCAATAAATATGGTCATAGCATGTACTTTTGAGCAACTGTAAGATTCAACGAGTATTCCTCCTTGGTGCCCACAGAAAACTTTGAAATGATGCGGAAAGCTGCCTGTTACACTGCTGAAATCTGTCCAACCTCATATCCAATGTGGGATTCAAATCTCCACCCTTGGGATAGTCTATGGGTTCAATTCAGTGTAAACTGGGTGCCACTCAAATCAAAAACAGCTTTATTCAATAGATAATTTCATACAATCATACAGGCATATTATTACGCGGAATAAGTTAAAACATATTATATATAAGCAGCTGTTAGTAACATGATAAAAACGATTTAAATACAGAGGAATATTATGATATCAGCAAGAGTTAAAAGATCATAACTAATATTATTACACCATATGCAACTATTCAGCATTATGCTTATATATCAATACTTTTCCTGAGGCTGACTATTTTCCTTAAGAACATAGCTGTTCGCCATACGATGTGTACATTATCCAAGAATTGGATTACAATGAATGCTGGTCGGCATTGTCTCAACCCCAAGGATTTTAAAATAGGGACAATCCATAACTTTCTCAATTCATTATACAATTTACAAAAACGTAATACGTGAATAGTGGATTGGTCTTATTGGTTGTCGCAAGGATACAATTGCAATGTACGTGCCCAGTCTTTCATTATAGGAAAACTTTCAATTCTGTGAAGGATCCCAAACCTGAGTCGTGTCAATAAATACCTATCATATCCTCCTGGAACAATTGTTAAATAAGGCTGAATACTAAAAGTAGTTAAAATTATTTGATTGTGCTTAACACTAGGCTTGATAATCTTTCGACCAAATCCTGTGCCATAGAAGGACGGGCGCCATGTTAGGTATGGTAAACCCAGTTCAACATGGCAAGCATACGAGAATGTGGGACTAGGGACTGACAAAATATATCTAAACAATGTATTTTCCAATATTTGTAGGGAATGCGTATCAGTAAAGTCGCTCACCCCCGCTCCATTCATTGCCGTAGATATACATTTTGCTTTGTAAATCTGCAGAAGCTCTACATGGGGTCTCCTGCCTAATTTCCTTGAAAAAGGAACAAGAGTGGTAATAGTTCTTGAAAATAGTAGTTTCTTTGCTAATACAGCTTGAGCCCATAAATCATTTTGATCAAAGAGTATTCCTAAATACGAGAATCTCTTTGTCGGCCCTATTACCTGCCCATCCACAAACAAATCCTTACTCCTCCCACTGCCATGGCCACACCTCATTATAAAAGTCTTTGTGGTATTCACCTTGAGAACCAGATCATTCATAAATTTGGAGAAACTATCTAACACCCTTTGCAGACCAAATTACGTATGTGACATTATTACCGCACTGTCTGCATATAAGAGTGCGGGTATAGGGCGTCCAGCCATCTGTGGTAAATAAATAAATAATACCCTATTTTTGAATGAATAAATGAATAACAGATAGCTCAATAAATAAGAGTCAAGATTCGAGGTAGTAGGAGTTTTGCAGGTTTAATACAGCATAAGGACAGGAACAGGATGACCTGCACGGGAATAGGATGGCAGCTGCCGGGGACAGGATCGGGAATGACGGCGTCTAACTTTTAATAACAAATACATGAGCATATATACATAACGCAAACACATAGCATTACATTGCAATAGGCGTAGCAGTGGGTGGAGCAATAGGCGTGACGCGTAGCAGTCGCGAAAGATAAGGGTGAAAAGAGGTGTAACAGGGCGTATACATAGACATGTGATGCAAACGTAACAGAATATGTCATGAATGGGGCGGAAACCATGGAGGGGGCTACCTGAGGAGCCGGGACCTCTAACCTGATGGTGTGCGCAAACTAGCAATGACGTATCACTAGGAGAAGCTGGGGGCTATGAACTCTGTGCTAGGAGCAGAGACTGAAGTCTGGAGAGTCAGGGCGACATGTACCTAAACAGCATCTAGTATCTGATGTTTAGAGAACATGTTGATATAAACTAGAAGTCAGGAGGGGAAAGGCTAACTTGATTCTAAGACTGGACCATGCATTATTCTACATGTAGTGCGTGATGAAGAATATTAAATGACCATTAATACAGTATTTCTCTAACGTGGAGACGTGAAGGCTAGACAATGACGGAAACTATCGATGCGATTCAGTAGCTTTAGGAATGCAGAGAAGGAGGACTGAACTGATAACTGGAATCATAACATATTCTTGGCAGACTCAGAGGCAGAGCCAGGGTGAGCCGGGCACTGCGAGGCAGGAAGTAAGTGAAGGGTCGAGGATACAGGTGGGGGCTGTATCGCTCCTCAGCGAGGCTTCAGGAGACAGGAGCTGAATCTGGTGTCCGGGCCCTTTTGAGGCCTAGAAACGGGGACTTTTCAATAGAATAACGTGCACACTGAGAAGCGTGGCAACGTAGTTTTACATAGGCCTGATATTCGTAGTATTCACGAGAACTGGAAACTGACATACTAGAGGTGGACACTACTGTAATTGTGTCTTGAATCGAACATGGGGAATACATATGCATATTTAATCATGCACACATAACATATGATGGATGACACGTAGGGACACAGAACATGGCAAAATTTACTTTTCCACATTCCCTCCTTGTCACTACGTTTCCATCAGGAAACATCAATATTCATGATACCATCTATCATTTCATACAGTATCATTTGTTCGTCTCGAATTATCCTGGAACGGGATTTAGAACGGGGCTTGGGACTAGGAATACATGATGTAGCACAAATGCCGCAAATCGCAGGGCCACATTGTATACAGAGGCAGCAGCTGAATATGATCGCTACTGCAATACCTAGAAAGGACAAGACTTTCCATCCCCAGGCGGAAATTATATTCCAGAACCAACCGGACCATGTCCAGGTGCCTGGATCTTGGTGTAACAGATGGGCAATTTTATGGAGTCTGGTTATAGCTGAATAAACAGACGGCGCGTTATTTGGAATGAAAATGCAGCAACTAGATCCGATGACTCTACAGGCCCCGCCCCTATCGGCCAGTATGACGTCAAGGACGAGACGATTCTGTAAAACGACAAATCTCATAGCAGATTGCTCTTCGGTTAAGTTACCTAGAGCAGAGGCAGTCTCATTGACTACAGCTTCAAGGGTTCTGGTTAACCTACGGATTAGTTTACTATTCTGGATAGGTCCTATAAAGAAAAAGAAACCTCTGTTGAAATCTGTATACTGTTCTAGGGCAGTTTCAGTATAATCGACAATTGGGGACTCCCTTCTATGTCTAATGTGTACTAGATGTGTGTTTCTATGGTAATCAGGTGGGGCTAGGAAAACTGGTGGCAGTAGGAAGGCAATGTAACAGGTTCCCTCCCAATCGAGGGGCAGACGAACATATGCAGTTTGACCACAAATAAAATAAGAATGACGTGAAGCTTTGAAAACAGATTTCCCACTGTCACTATACTTGACAATAGTAGTACAATCACTATGTCCTACGTGTACAGAACCATAATTTCGGACACATAATTCACCTTTGACTGGTAGTACTGAAATAGCAGGTAAATCTGGAGTGGAATCAGACTGAACATTCAAGACCATGAAATTCGAAGAATAATTACCTAAATTATACACTTCATTTTCTAGATCTAACCCGGTTCTGTGGGGGAGACCTTGCTTGTCTGGAAAACATGTACTGTTAAGAAAAGACATATCTGTTGAGGATGACGTTAACGTGGACCATGCTCCACACGAACCATTATGTGAAAACGGATAAGGAAAGAGTGGCAGAACTCCCTTCGGTGTCTGGAAAGGGGGGAGTCGACCACACACCCAACAATTAGTGGCATTGCTGGTCTGATGTGAGTAATGTAACATGCGGATGAAAGAATTATTTTTCATAGCGAGGCGGTAAGAGAGTTCATGAGGAGGCAGATCATTAAACATATGCTCTACTGTAGCATTAGCAGACTTATTTACATGAGAAACTGGGAAACACAGGTAAAATGCGTAACTGGTGCAGGAAATCATAATGCTGAGAAATAATATGAAACATAGAAAAACGATACATCGAATAGAGTTTTGACTAACTCTCTCACTATGGGGGTCTATTTTATACATGTCAGAAACAGTCTAACCGTTTCACCTAGGGGAGGACTTAGACAATCAAACTGGCTGACTTATTTTACTAGACCGGAGTTTCAACTTATACTCCTGCTGCGGAGTCTTCTCTAACAGGGGAGGGTTTGTAGCAATGTCTTTTGCGGGACAGTCCTTGAGAACAATATTTTGGCAATCCTTCAAATCCTGGGAAATGTTCTTTGAGACGGGTTTCAGTCCATAAAACTTCTTCACGTGCGAAAGGTGCACCCAGCCTTTGCGACCTTCCAACTTCACGGCTGTACGGGTGGCGAGGAGGACCTGTCGGGGCTCCTTCCAGCGTGGCTCCAGCGGACTTGAGCGGTCAAAATTGCGGACAAGGACCATGGATCCTGGAACGATTTCATGCGGTGCCACCTCGGTATTGTCTGGAAATGCGGCGGCAACCTGTGAACGACAAGAGTTGAGGGCAGACATCAAGGAAGCTAGGTAATCTGTCAGCATATTACTTGAAACATCGGTAATACTTCGGGGTCTAGGAGTACCCCACATGTTAGGGGGGCGGCCGAAAACGACCTCATACGGGGACAGACCTGATCTGGAATGTGCGACCATGCGCATATAGAACAAGGCAACTGGCAGAGCTACTAGCCAGTCCACACCTTTCTCTTTACACACTTTAGCGATGCGGATTTTCAGGGTCTGGTTATGTCTCTCTACGAGACCGGCTGCTTCAGGATGGCGTACACAATGGAACTTCCACTGGTACCCTAACAAAAGGGAAACATGCTTCATCAACTCAGATGAGAATGGCTGGCCGTTGTCAGAATATACGACTCTAGGGAGTCCATAACGGGGGAAGAACTCACGAACCAACTGCTTGGCAGTGGTCGCGGCTGTGTAATCTGGGACTGGATATGCTTCTGTCCACCTGGACAAAGCGCATACAACTACAAGGACATACTTGAAACCTCGACATCGCTCCATCTGAATATAATCCATCTGGAGGACTTCAAAAGGGTGGTCAGGAGGCTGGAATCCACCTTGTTCCACCGGGACACTTTTACCTGGATTAAACTGACAACATATCATTCAGGTACGGACTTTTTGCTTGGCTGCAGCTCGTAAATGCTTGTTGAACCAGATGTTCTGGATACTGTCTAACATAGCTTTTTCTCCTAAATGTGCTGGACTATGTGCGGTATTAATAATGACTTGAACCATAGAGTCGGGGAGAAACCATGTGGCTCTACCCTTCGTTAACCATCCTTGATCTGTCTGGACCCCTCCTTGTTCGGACCATTTCTTGATTTCTTCGGGAGTAGCATGTAACTGTATGTCTATGACATCTTGTGTAGGGTCTTTAACTGTCATACATGTAATCGGATCTGGAGTGTGTGTCATGTTAACTGGAATGTCTAGAGTCTGTGCTGTAAGCTTGGCTGTGCGATCTGCTAGATCGTTACCTTGAGAAATGGTGTCAGTAACTTTCGTATGTGCTTTGCACTTCATGATAGCGATAGATGTCGGTAAATGTATGGCATCTAACAGAGCTTGAATAAGGAGACCATGCTGAATCTTGGTTCCATGAGAAGTCATGAAACCTCTCTCCTGCCAGAGCACTCCGAAGTCGTGTACAACTCCAAATGCGTAGCGTGAATCTGTGTAAACATTAACTTTCAAGTTCTTGGCGTGTATGCAGGCTTGTGTCAGAGCAACTAGCTCTGCTGCTTGAGCGGACAGGGTGTCAATACGGTGTGTTTCAATAACTTCAGTGTCAGTAGTCACTGCATACGCGGCGACTAGTTCTCCTGTACTTGTTCTCATACATGAACCATCCACATAAAGTGTCAGGTCGGGGTCTGGTAACGGAGTATCTGTCAGATCTTGTCTTGGCTTTGTCGTAATGTTAACTACTTCCACACAGTCATGTGTGGCAGAATTCGAAGTAACTGATGGTAACAATGTAGCAGGATTTAAAATGTTGCAGCGTCTGATTTCTATGTGTGGCTGGAACAGTGTCAATTCATAACCTGTTAAACGTGCAATTGTCAAGTGCTGAGTCTGTGTTCGGTTTAAAAGAACTTCCACGGAGTGTGGAACTTGTACTGTCAAGGAATGTCCTAATACTATGGAATCACTTTGTCTGATAGCTAGTGCTGTGGCTGCAACTGACTTGAGGCACGCAGGCAGAGCCTGGGCTACAGGATCTAATGTGCTCGAAAAATAAGCACATGGCTTGTATTGTCCTGCTTGATCTTGTGTGAGAACAGATAATGCTGTACCTTCCCGTTCAGTTACGAAAAGTGTAAAAGGCTTACTGTAGTCCGGTGTAGCTAGGACTGGAGCTTGGCATAGGGCTTTCTTTAACTCATTGAAACTGAGTGTATGTTCAGATGTCCAAGGGAGGACAGTCGATACGGCTGCCTCCTGTTTCGTTAACTGTATCAGTGGCTTGGCTAGAAATGCATACTGAGGAATCCATTGTCTGCAGTAAGAAGTAAGGCCAATAAAAGCACGTACCTCCTTCTGGGTCTTGGGCTGAGGAAGACTCGCTATTAACTGGATACGGTCTGGTGTCAACTGCCTACCCCTCTTGGACAGTAAGTGTCCTAAGTAGACCACTTGCTGGACACAGAATTGAAGCTTAGAAGGGGACACCTTGTGCCCCATCTCGGCTAGGAAATACAAGACTGTAAGGGATGCTCGCTCGCAAGCACGTTCAGAACGGGCTGTGACCAGTAGATCATCGACATACTGGAGCAGGGCAGTGTCAGTTGGCATGTGAATGTTGTCTAGTTGTCTCTTGAGTGCTTGACTGTAAATACTAGGACTTTCTGTGAAACCTTGAGGAGCTCGTGTGAACATATAGCTCCTTCCATGTAAACAGAATCCGAAAAGAAACTGGCTGTCTGGATGAATGGGGACACTGAAAAATGCGTTCTTGAGGTCTATGACAGTGAAAAATGAAGCTTCGGAATCAATGGCTGTTAATAGGGAAGAGATATCTGGGACAACTGGATACTGGGGAATGATACATTTATTAAGCTCTCGTAGGTCAATCACTAATCGATATACTGGGGGTGCATTTGGATCAGTACGTTTCATGACTGGAATGATCGGAGAATTGCATACATTGGAGTCAGTTTCTACAACTACTCCTTGAGCCATGAGCTCGTCAATAATTTTGGATAAGGCTGCTACAGCCTCAGGTGGCAATCTGTACTGTCTGATTCGTGGTAACACTACACCTGGCTTAAGAGTCACACGATGGGGTGTGATTTGCATGTAACCTACATCAGTTGGACCTTGCGCCCATAAATGCTGCGGAACATTAGACAATCTGGGATCAAAATCTCGTAATACATAGTGACCCTTAAAGTCACGTAGAAACAATCGTATTCCCTCTGGGGAACAGCATATAACTGCACCTAACTCTTTCAGTGTTTTAATGCCTAATAGGTTTTCTGGACATGACTTAGTAAGTAACAGATCAGTGGTACGGGACAATGGACCTACTTCTAGAGTAACTGGCTTTGAAATTTCATTTACGATAGGTTTTCCTGAAAATCCAAGGGAAACATTTCTTGAGCCTGAGAGCGGAGCCCCTGGAACTTCGGCGTGACTAATTGTGGTCCTACTTGCCCCTGTATCAATCAAAAACTTTCTGTCTTTCCCTAATACTTGACTGTGAACATAGGGACCTTCTTGATCTACAGGTATCTCGATGAGAGGCAAGCCTACCTCCCTCTCTAGGCTGTTTCATGAATACTGTTGGTACTCTGGATACTCAGACTGTGCATACTGGTACATCTGCTGTGTGACGTGCTGTGTTGCAGCGATAGGCTGCGGAGCTGTAACTGTCTGTGGCGCATTCTGTGGCTGAGGAATCTGTGAAACTTGTTCTTGTCTAGGCGGACGTGGTCTTTCTTTAGTCTTACCGGTAGCTATATTATGTTTCAGAACTGCACACTCATTTATAAAATGACCTGGCTGTTTACAATAATTGCAGTTCCCTTTAACGGGAGCTGCAGGATGACTGGCTTGATTTGGACCCCTCTTCTGACTGTCTTGAGGAACAGATTGTGCAACTAGTACTTTCATTTTTGTGTCTTTCATACGTTTTCTCTCGTGTTCTTGTTCTTCCCTGATTCTATTCTGGTGGTACTGGAGCATCTGCAACATCTGGGACGGGGTATTAGCTTGCCAGGTACTTTCGACTTTCAAAACTCGATTTTTAATTTGTGGGCTTGAATTCTCGACTAATTTAGTAACAAAAAGGTGAGGGTATGACTCACTACTTGTCTTGAGGCCACTGTTGATGCTAAAACATTTCTCAAATCTGGAATAAAAATCACTAATATCTTCGTCTTGTTTCTGTTTACAGGCTGAGATTGCATCCCAGTCTTCTTTTCTAGTTGTCAATAATCTAGGTAAAACTTGTATTAATAATTCTGGTAATTCTTTACATTTCGCTCCAAGACCGGTACCTGGTACTCGTGCCTTATCTTCAGCTTCTAGAACTGCCCAATCGATCTTTTTCTCTCCCACCTCCCATTCTTTTTCCTTGAGCTTTTCATACACCCCTGCGGGCAGCAGAACTTTTAACATTTTAATTATATCTGGATACGTGTATTCTCCCATACGGAGCATGTCTTTTAATTCTCGATGGAACCCTGCTGGATCTTTATCATGACAGGGGATTAATTTCTTCATCTCTAGGAGTTCCATCTTTGTAATCGGAGTGTAAACAAACACTCGTTCTAGTTCGCCACCCGTTCCTCTAACTGGGTGGACTTCTCGTAACGGATTCTGTCTCTCCATGTAAAATGGTTTACTTTCTGGGGGTGAGACATGAACAAAATGCGGGTTCAAAAACGTTCTATATTTGTGACGCTGTTCTAGAATGACACTAATTAAATCGGTACCTAAACCTTTCCATCTATACTGGAGTAACTCGTTCAGGATATCATGTAACGGGCCTGGATCAGAGTGCTGACCCTCATACAATGTAATGAGGTGCTGAATCATATACATACCCGCCAGTCGTTGCTCGGCTGGGGGCATTTTCAGAAACATTTGTGCCACTATTTCGTCTGGAAAAGTGGTAGAATCAGTAATCCATCGGACTGCTGATCGGACTAGTTCTTGTTCATGCATGGTACTCAACTCACTATAACCGATTCGTGATTTCAGAATGTGATCGGTAGCTTGAAACACTTGTTCTAGAGAACCTTGTTCTGGTGCTGGATGATGAAAAATAGACTTGTGTTCTAGGCGTAAATGGCGATCTGGAAATCTAGATTTTCCTACATACGCTATTCTGTCGGGATTCTCGTCCTCTACCTCTTCAGTATCAGAGTTACTTTCTTTCTCGCTTACTTGTGCTGCTTTACGTTGATCGTGTAACCTTATTATTTCTTTACGAGATTTCTTGTACATACTGTCCATAGCACTGATAGTCTTGTGCTTACCCTCGGCTATACTATTACTCCACTTTGTCAGGGCTCTCATTTCGGCTTGATTTTTGGACGGGTAATCTTGTTCTCTTATTAGACAATTAATCAGAAACTTTAATATCATGAGCTGGGTCTCAGCTTTCCTTTGGGACATGACATCACTAATACTTTCTGGATCTTCCCCTGTACGGATGAAACGATATATTCTGTCTAGATCTTCTTTCATATTCGGTAGGGTGACTAGATACTCGGCCACATTTCTTACGCGTAATAAATATAAAACCATATCATCCTCGCCTGGGACTGGGTCATAGCAGCATTCGGCAAGGGATTTTCTTATTTCTGCAACAGACTGATGTCTGGGCGTACGTTGTGACGCCTGCATATGTAATTCGGCTGTCGTTAAACGCTTATGTGGCGGCGGGGTTCGAGGAGGACCTCCTCCTGCGGCCCCTAAACTAGAATCATCAACTGATGCTTTTCGTCTTTGCACGGCAGGAAGTTGAAATGCGGGCTGGACCTGTATGGCGGGCTGGACCGGGGGTACCGTAACAGGTACTCCGGTGTCTGGAGGAGCGGGAAGTGCCTGATTTACAGGGACTGGCGGAGCGCGAACAGGATTTGCATATTCTGGGACTGTGTCGTCCAAATAGGACGAAATAAAAATATCAGCTGCGGTCTGTTTGTGACGTAACTTGGTCGGAACTAATGGTGGCGGGAAATTACTGGATGCCTCTGGGGTCGCTTTTGGCAAGCCCTCGGCAAGAAGAGGATACATACCCTTAATGAGGGCATTCCTCTGTCTGTCTGATTGTTCAGTTCTAACTCGTTCACCTATCTCGATTAATTCTTTTTCTTGTGCTCGTTCCAAGGATTCTCTACTTAATTCTGACTTTCTGATTTCTTTTTCGGTTCTTTTATGAGCTTCTTTGCGCCATAACTCGATGGCATCTTTCTGTGACTGTCTGGCTTTCTTTTTCCATAATGCCTCTTCTACTCGCATGATGCACTCGGCATCCCATGTACCCGATACGGGCCATCTATACTTTTCTTCTAACTGTTTGGTATAATCTACCCATAAATCTAGATATAGTATGGCACTTATGCCATGCTTCTGATACATAAAATGACCTGGACTGTCCCTAGGCGGAACCGGAACTGCTGCTTCCAGCAGACCCTTTCTAGTTTTTAACTGACGTAACTTAGAAAACAAGGGCATGACTGGACTGTAATCTAGACACAATACAATACACAATGAACACGATACTTATCCCCCATTCATACCACGACATTAAAATACATGAAGAACATTTAAAAATAACAGTTCGAACAGAATACTACCTGGAATACGGAACACAGAATACATGAATTTCCTCGAGAACAGAACTGACTGGAACAGAAACTAGGTGCACTGCTGAAACAGTACGAAACTTACCGGTCTCATAAAGAGACACGTCAGGACCCGCATCCACCGAAGTGGACACTTCGTTTGTGGGTCTGTGTACCACCAACCCACGGACCAGAGTCAATTAAATTGACCCTGTCTAGATACTACCCCAGTAATGGTACTCACCGGGCAGCAAGAACGGAAGGCCTCAGACTGGACTGGACCGCTTCGACGACGGACGACGAACTTCGGACTTCAGTTACGGGTGGACCTCCGGATACCTCGGACCTTGGACTCTCGGCTTGGGCTCTGGTCGGGACTCGCCGCGTTCCTCCACCGTCTCGTTTGGATGCTGGACCGCCTCCTCCGTCTCCTCCGTGGGCCTGAGGGATACTTGAAGCAGAAATATCTGCCGGTGCGCAGAAGAGTTCCGTCACGACTGCAGAGGGTTCAGGGGGTCGGCGTGGCTTCACCGACGCGTGGGGAAAGGGCAAGTCCCTGTTCGGGCGCCATTATGTGGTAAATAAATAAATAATACCCTATTTTTGAATGAATAAATGAATAACAGATAGCTCAATAAATAAGAGTCAAGATTCGAGGTAGTAGGAGTTTTGCAGGTTTAATACAGCATAAGGACAGGAACAGGATGACCTGCACGGGAATAGGATGGCAGCTGCCGGGGACAGGATCGGGAATGACGGCGTCTAACTTTTAATAACAAATACATGAGCATATATACATAACGCAAACACATAGCATTACATTGCAATAGGCGTAGCAGTGGGTGGAGCAATAGGCGTGACGCGTAGCAGTCGCGAAAGATAAGGGTGAAAAGAGGTGTAACAGGGCGTATACATAGACATGTGATGCAAACGTAACAGAATATGTCATGAATGGGGCGGAAACCATGGAGGGGGCTACCTGAGGAGCCGGGACCTCTAACCTGATGGTGTGCGCAAACTAGCAATGACGTATCACTAGGAGAAGCTGGGGGCTATGAACTCTGTGCTAGGAGCAGAGACTGAAGTCTGGAGAGTCAGGGCGACATGTACCTAAACAGCATCTAGTATCTGATGTTTAGAGAACATGTTGATATAAACTAGAAGTCAGGAGGGGAAAGGCTAACTTGATTCTAAGACTGGACCATGCATTATTCTACATGTAGTGCGTGATGAAGAATATTAAATGACCATTAATACAGTATTTCTCTAACGTGGAGACGTGAAGGCTAGACAATGACGGAAACTATCGATGCGATTCAGTAGCTTTAGGAATGCAGAGAAGGAGGACTGAACTGATAACTGGAATCATAACATATTCTTGGCAGACTCAGAGGCAGAGCCAGGGTGAGCCGGGCACTGCGAGGCAGGAAGTAAGTGAAGGGTCGAGGATACAGGTGGGGGCTGTATCGCTCCTCAGCGAGGCTTCAGGAGACAGGAGCTGAATCTGGTGTCCGGGCCCTTTTGAGGCCTAGAAACGGGGACTTTTCAATAGAATAACGTGCACACTGAGAAGCGTGGCAACGTAGTTTTACATAGGCCTGATATTCGTAGTATTCACGAGAACTGGAAACTGACATACTAGAGGTGGACACTACTGTAATTGTGTCTTGAATCGAACATGGGGAATACATATGCATATTTAATCATGCACACATAACATATGATGGATGACACGTAGGGACACAGAACATGGCAAAATTTACTTTTCCACACATCTGAGGGAAATTTTTGTTATCCTTTACTCGCTTATATTTCCCAATAAGGATGCTTAAATTCAAACTCTGCTCTATCGTCCCCATGCCCTCTCGGAAGCCATATTGGAAGTCAGAGAGGACTTATTCAACCCATTACCTTAGTCATGGAGTCCAGTAATGAAATGGGCCTATAGCATCCCAGGCCCTCACGATTTCCTTTTTTAAATATTGGTACGATGACAGATTTGACCCAAGTTGGCAAAAAAGGTGCAGAACAACTTGCGTTAATAACCTGGGTGATAATTGGCCCCCACAAGGCCATATTCGACTTGAATAGATCTACCGGGACACCATCTGGGATGGGCACCTTCCCACCCAAGCTTAAATGTTTTGACCTGTTCACTTCATCCAAAGTAAACTCTATTGGTTCAAGGAGTCCAAGGTAGTAGCTTCTTCATCTATATCAATTCCACCCACCCGTTAAATACCTTTGAGAAGTGTTCTATCCATTGATCTTCACTTATCACAATTTCTATTGAGGGGCCATCTCCACGTGTCAAAAAAGGTGCTTTAACAGCTTTCCAAAATGCAGCAGTATCTCCCCTTAAGGAGGCCTTATGCAGAGACTCCCATGCTTCGTTCCTCAAAGCCAGTTTTCTATTCTTAATGGCTAACCTATATTCTCCTCTTGCCTGCCTCACAACATCTAGTTTTCTTGGGATCTTATGTAAAGCTTCTTTTAAATTGGAGTAAGCTTGAGTACAGCTTGGGTTGAACCATCCCGGTGTTATCCCTTTTTTTTTTTACTTCTGAACAAATAATGCCTCCCTTACGGCGCCTGCTATTACAAGAAAAGTAGTCAAAATGCTATCTGGGGTAGCTGTATCACTAAGGCAGATCTCAAAAGCCTGTTTACAATTAGATATCGCTTTATTGGTAATCAAAAGGGGGTCCACCATTGACTAACGCAAAGAATAACCATTTGTCCTTTCGATTATGATATTTGATCAAATCTGGTCAGTGTTGGGTCGTCTATCAGAATTCATTAACAGCAAGGATATGGACAGACACAGTGGAAAATGATCACTCAGTGAATTATCATCAACATAAAAAGTACGAAGTCGCATTGCATATTTATTCCACACAAATATATAATCTATGGTGGATCTTAGCATCCCCCTCCCTTAAAAGTGTGACACATAGGGACTGGGGTGGCACATAGCTCATTTACAAATCCTAGATCAGTACCAAAAATCAGATCACTAAACAATTCCCCCAGTGTAGAATGACAGAAATGGGTATTATTAGTCAGTTCTTCGTTTATGAGACCACACAATTTTCCATCATCATTAGGACACAGAGCACAATTAAAAACCCCTCCCACGATTACCATTGTATCTTTAGAGGTACTACAACATAAAGATTTTATATCTGGCATCTCGACCCTGGACCAAATTTTCAGGCTGCAGGTCCTCTTCTGGAAAACTGCAAGAGTAGGGGGTGGCAGCCTCTACCTTGTCTTTGTGGACCTGCGGGCCGCTTTCAACCTGGTGCCTAGGGAGAGATTATGGAGGGTGCTGGAAGAACAAGGCCTCCCGTCCTACCTATTAGATGTCCTGATTCTATTCCATGAAGGGAACTATGCCCAGGTGAGGTGCGGGAAGAACGGCAAACTCTCGACCCATTTCCCCGTATCCAGGGGGGTACGCCAGGGTTGCTCCCTGGCCCCTACACTCTTTAGCCTTTATGTCAATGGCCTGGTGGATGAATTGGGTAGGGTTAGGGACAGTGATGCCCCATGGTTGGCTACTGGCCGGGTGCCCGCTCTGATGTTCGCGGATGACACCTTGTTGTTGTCCCGAACATCGGCGGGCATCCAGCGGGTTCTGGATGGGTTTGCAACCTTTTGTGCCTCGCAGGGATTGGAGATAAACTTGGAAAAAAACAAGTTTATGATATTCAACCCTCCGTGGCGCTCCCGCCCGAACCCTGTTTTGAATGGTATCCCACTCGAGCGGGTGAAAACCTTTGTATATCTAGGGGTTCTGCTGTCTGAAAACTTTGATTGGGGTTGCCAGGTATCTAGATCCGCCCTGAGACTCTCACAGATCATAGGGGATATCGGCAAATTTCACAACAAAACACAATTCAAACTAGCCGCCCCCGTTCTTGAGATATACAGAACCCAGGCAAGGAGAGCTGCTGTGTATGGAGCAGAACTCTGGGGGCATAGGAATGCATTGAGTCTACTAAAGGTTGAGCAGGCCTTTATGAGAAATCTGGTGGGTTTACCTAAAAGCACCCCTTTGATACCATTGCGTGTGGACCTGGGTCTCGAGTCTATTAAAGAACTGATAGCTGCATGACCCCTGCTTTTCTGGAGAAGACTCTAGTCCGTACCGGAGCTTGTAGACTACAGAGCGGAATTTGTTGCAGTATGGGGGCGGATAAAGAATAAAAATATTCCCTGGCTACTCCACATCAAGGCCCTCTCCTACCAAATTGGCTTGCCTCAACTGTGGGAGTCCCCTGAGGAGAGCTGCCCAAGGTTGCAGAGGTCCAAGTGCTGGCCTCTATAACACACTATAGCCTTAAAGTGTTATACTCTTCAACAACTCTGGGAAGGCTCTCCACTGAATTCTTGCAAGTGAAAATTGCATCCAAGAGAGAGGAATTTTTAGATTTAGTGCAGCCTGTCCTTGCAAGGAAACTATACATTCAACTAAGACATGGTTGCCTCCCCATTGGGGCATTGACTTCTAAATAGGCTGACTCAGAGGAGGGAACCTGCCCAGCATGTAGCAATAGTACACAAGATACTGAATACGTTCTGTTCTTCTGCCTGGCTTATAGTAAAACACGGAAATGCTGGTTGACACCGCTGTGCAGGAACCTGGGACTTAAACAGTGCGCACAGGCCTGTAGAGTTCTAACATATGACATTTCCCCTCCTATTGTCTTTTCGGTTTCCCGCTTTCTATATGGCATGTGGCGCAGAAGAACTATTTTTGCTTCAAGGAAGTAACCTGGACATCAGTTCACCTTTTGATAACTTACTGTTTAATAACTTTTTAAAGTGTTTTATCATTGGATTTTATTACTGTGCTTGTATATATTTTATCTGCACTTTTATGGTCAATGACCGAATTAAAGTTATCAAAGTTAAGTTATTCTTAATGGCTAACCTATATTCTCCTCTTGCCTGCCTCACAACATCTAGTTTTCTTGGGATCTTATGTAAAGCTTCTTTTAAATTGGAATAAGCCTGAGTACAGCTTGGGTTGAACCATCCCTGTGTTATCCCTTTCTTTTTTTACTTCTGAACAAATAATGCCTCCCTTATGGCGCCTGCTATTACATGAAAAGTAGTCAAAATGCTATCTGGGGTAGCTGTATCACTAAGGCAGATCTCAAAAGCCTGTTTACAATTAGATATCGCTTTATTGGTAATCAAAAGGGGGTCCACCATTGACTAACGCAAAGAATATATGTATGTGGCCTGGTATCGCGAGAAAACCAGGACTCTAGCACGCACTACATGAAAAGAAGTCCTACAATAACAACGTTTAGTGACAATACTTTTATCTTTGTGTCATCAAAAATTCAAAAATTCATTACATGGTTCATTGTAATTTGAAATCATACAATTTTGTTCGTCATGAAACAATCAAAACATTTCATCATGTATACATTTTACACAGACAATTATAATCTAAAAACCCAATGCATTTCGGGGTTAAACCCCTTCGTCAGGGGTCTGTGAAGAAGAAAAGAGAAGAGAAAAAGGAAAACTCAATTACTCAGGATGACTTGGAGGATATGTGTTTCATTGGTTAAACTAAACGTTCGCATTCCTTACCGGAATAGTAGATTCATTCAATAAATTTGTATCGAGTAAGGTGTATTGTAGTATGTGTTGAATCTGAGGAATTAGTAAGAACGAAAACAACTCTTAGTTTGAAAACAACTCTTAATTTGTTGTTTCATGCTGATCAAGAGAATCTCAATATACTGTGCTTAATTTACCTGTGTTTCAAAAATCGTCGTCTGGGGAAAAGCAAAAATAAGGTGATGTGAATTAAGATATATCCAACCTATTTCGCATAACTACATAGTATGCGTGGGCACGTGAAAAGAAACCTAAACGCTCACCTGTTTGTTCAGCTAGTGGCCACTATTTTGTGAATCTATAGAAAAATAAGTGCATTGTATATATTAAAGATATATCCAACAACAAACGCTGTGAAGTTTACAACGGATTTTTCAAAACTATTTACCTGCGAGCCTTTGGGTTTTATTTAGTCGGTCTCGCTTGCCTCGGTGTATACGTGAACAACTAAAATAAACGATGAGAGAAAGCCGAATCAAATGGCGTTTTAGTCAAGGGAATGCTCGATGCCAAGTATCGTAGCATAATTGCTAAAAGGCGTTTTAATGAAAAATCCTTTCCGATATTAGCTGGTAACAATGCCGCGTATCGGCACTCTTGTTCGGTTCGAAGTATCGGTATTGACCGCGGTTACACGGAGTCCCTTTTTCTATTTTTAATATGTGCTGAACGATACTAGCAACAAACATAGGACTACCGGATTTAGCAATCGGCCGCCATTATTAAGTGGGGTGAGTGTTACGTACACGTTAATGAATGTAATACGAAGTTTTCTACTTCAGTGAACGACGTGAGTTGTGATTATAATCACTTATATGCCGTATATTCTGTTCTTTGTGAAAGTGAACAGTGTGATGAGGAAAACAGCAAAGAAAAAGAAAAGGAAGAAAAAGGATAACAACAATACATGTTTACATTGTTTAGTGGATAACTTTACATTCATGTGAGACTGACTTTCGTAAAAAAATTATTACCAAAGTACATTCTATAGAATACTAATCACTTTGTGTGAACATCATCAATTTACAATTGCATTTCTACGCTATTTGAGTAAGTGTGAAAAGCTGATATACTGAAATCAGTGTGTAATAAGGGGTGCCACTGTGGGTTTCGGAAGCCCTGACTGGTCAGGCTGCCTGCTGTTAGACTGTTGTATGCATTTCTATATCTCTCACAGAAAGCAAACCATTTCCAATTTATCATTGAGCCCATTTGGGACAAGTGTTTGTAGCTTACGTATCCAAAAGGTTTCCCTTTGGAGAAGGATTTTGGCATTGTCCAATCCTAATCGTTGAGGCACCAATTCTATTATCTGGAAACGCACTTGAGCTATTGTATGCCCCATTTCAATCCAATGTTTAGCAAGTGGGGATGTCAAATTCTTGTTACGAATTCTGCTTTTATGTTCAGAAAGACGTAGTTTTAATTTACGATCAGTTTTGCCAATATACAATAGCCCACAGGGGCACTTAATTGAGTAGACAACATGTTCGGCATTGCAATTTGCGGAGTGTCTCAGGTGAATTCTTTCTCCCGTTCGTGGGTGGGATAATGTATCTCCTGTTATGACGTTGTTATAATTTTTACAGTTGTAGCATTTCATGGTACCTCTGTGGATTTCCGTATCATGACTTGTTTCGTCTGTTTTGCTAAGGAGTTCCTTTAAATTTCGTGCACTCTTATAGGCGAACAATGGCTTGTGGGTGAATAATGTGCCGAAGTCCTTCTCTGTCTGCAGAATCTCCCATCTTTTCTGTATAGTCCTTTTTATGTCCCTTGATGCTGTGGAGTACTTAGACACGAACACCATTCTTTTATTCACAGTCTTTTCTTTTTTCTCAAGCAATTCAGTGCGGGGTATCGCCCTTATTTTTTCCAGTTGAGCCGCTAATAATTTTTCAGGGTATCCCCTGTCCAGATAACGCTGTTTTTGATCTTCAAGACTCTTTTTACATTGTGTGTCGTCTGATGAAATCCTTTTGATTCTCATAAATTGAGATATTGGAAGATTGTTTATCAAATTGGTTGGATGAAAGCTGCCATATTGTAATGCCGTATTTTTATCAGTGGGTTTTTTGTACAGTTTAGTTTCAATTGTATTACCTGTTATCTCGACCAATACATCCAGAAATGGTATCGAAGTAGTACTGAATTGACTCGTGAATTGTATCCTAGGGTCAACTAGATTCAAACTTTCAATGTTACGTTTGAGTTCTGTAATTGGTTTCCTCCATATGATGAAAATGTCATCAATGTAACGCTTGTAGTATACAATACCATCTTGCCAAGTGAAGTCTGCCAAAATATAGTCGAGTTCGAATTTGGCCATAAATATATTCGCATATATGCATGCTCCGGGAAAACCCATGGCTGTGCCACTGAGTTGAGTGTAGTATTCTTGCTGCCATGAAAAGTAACTGTTGTTTAAACAGAACTCCAAAAGTTGCATTATCAAAAACTTGGTTTCCATGGGTTTATCTGTGGTCAGTAAGGCCCATTCCATAGCCTCCATTCCCAGTTTGTGAGGGATTGACGTGTAAAGTGATACTACGTCTATTGTACATAGTGTCAGGTCCATGTTTTCCTCTAGGTTCAGTGTTGCCAGACTCCTTAAAAAATATGATGTGTCCTCCAGGTATGTCGGCCAGTTGTGAATGAATGCTTGCATATGTGCATCTATAAAGATGCCTATGTTCTCAAAAATTGATGAGCAACCAGACACTATGGGTCTAATTGGAGGGTTATGCAGTTGTTTATGCACCTTGGGCAAAAAATAAATTTTTGGTCTTCTTGGATATATTTGTCGAAGATATTTCTTGGTGTTATGGTTAATCCAGCTGAGTTCTTCCGCTTTGTCCAAAATTTGATCAAGATTTCATGCAATTTCATCGGTTGGGTCTTGTTGAAGTTTAGCATAAATTCTGCCATCCTTTACATGTTCATTGCCTTTTTGGATATAAAACTCAGTGTCCATAATGACAAGTCCTCCTCCCTTGTCCGCCTTCTGGATAACGATATCCTTGTTAATAGCCAGAGCGCGTATTGCACTGTGTTCTGCTCGTGTCAAGTTCTTTAGATTGCTTCTGTATTGGATTTTATGCATGTCCTCCTTTACCAGAGTTTCAAATGTATCGAGACTTTTGTGAGACACTGGAGCCATGAAGTTGCTTTTCGGTTTGAATTGTTCTGTGGTGTTGTCCGATGATTCAATGGGATTCAGAATTGTAAAGAAATACTTCAAGCGTAGTATCCTCATGAATTTGAAGAATGCCACTTCAGTTTCAAGTTCATTTGTACGGTAAGTACTGACAAAAGTAGGTCCTTTATTGAGCAATTTCTCTTCAAATTTAGATAATGGGTACTTGGAGATGTTTATTACTAAGTTTTGTTCTGGCTGCGTAACCCGGTCTTCTTGGCTTGCTCCTTTTCCTTTTCTTTTGCCTTTTCCTCTTCACGTTTTTTGTCTATTCATCTTTGATACGCTACTGCACACATCTATTCATCTTTGATACGCTACTGCACACATCTATTCATTTTTGAACGCAAAGAATAACCATTTGTCCTATCGATTATGATATTTGATCAAATCTGGTCAGTGTTGGGTCGTCTATCAGAATTCATTAACGGCAAAGATATGGACAGACACAGTGGAAAATGATCACTCAGTGAATTATCATCAACATAAAAAGTACAAAGTCGCATTGCATATTTATTCGACACAAATATATAATCTATGGTGGATCTTAGCATCCCCCTCCCTTAAAAGTGTGACACATAGGGACTGGGGTGGCATATAGCTCATTTACAAATCCTAGATCAGTACCAAAAATGAGATCACTAAACAATTCCCCCAGTGTAGAATGACAGAAATGGGTATTATTAGTCCCTTCTTCGTTTATGAGACCACACAATTTTCCATCATCATTAGGACACAGAGCACAATTAATAACCCCTCCCACGATTACCATTGTATCTTTAGAGGTACTACAACATAAAGATTTTATATCATTGCTCAATTTTTTTACTACAGGGGCCACATTCGAAGTTGGAATGTTGTCATTTAGATCAATACATAATTTACCATCAATATCAATTTTAATCAATTGATAATAAATTTCCTCTACGTACAGCTCTACCTTTTTTATTTCCAACCTGTTAGAAATATAAGTGCAGGGCCCTCTCTTTGCCTTCATTTGCTGGGATGTGAACAGTTTTATACCGATTAATGTGGATTATGTCTTTGGCCCATGTTTCTTGAAGACATATTACATCTTTATTTGATAAAAATTCACATCAAATAGGATTAGTCAACTTGGAATACAAACCCGCAATATTCCACAAAACAAAGTTACAGACTTGTTCTACCCCCTTGCTTGGAGAGGCTCCTAGAACTATTGGGCTTGATACAAGGCCACTAGTAGTATATGTAATCGTACTCTGGTTTTATTAACATGTCCTTGGTGGGTAACCCCCTAGTCAGGTTACAAATACCCATACTCTCTACTTGTTCCTCAGTAATATCCTGACATAGCTTATTATATAATAAAGATGTATGAGATTAATTTCAGCATTTTGAAGTTTATTACCTCAATGTCCCTCATATTCCTGGTTGCTATTCAAAGGACGAGGTCTTGGGCTAATCAGTCAGTTTATGTCCTCTAATGAATCTAAGATTTCAAAACGATTACTTAGAGGAACCTCGCACCTAGGCTGTCTAAAAACTGGAAGTGTCTCCACCACCAGTCGCGCCAAGAAGGTATTTCAGGGTCCAGGTCTACCGGCTGTGTCTGTTGTTTTGGGAAACATTTTTTTATTCCAATATGACAGAGGAGGCTCTACCAGCACTTTACAGTTCTGGGAAAGCTGAGGTTCTAATGATAACCTGGGTTCTGTGAGTTCAATCGCATGCATGAGCGCCGACTTCGCTCATAACAAAAAGGCATCTAAGGTACCCACTACCCTAGATCCAGTGCCCGTCTTGCGTTTACTCATTTTGGGAGGACCAGATAGTGACAACAATAATGAAGAATAACACAGTACCTTCCAATAACAAAGTTCTTGGGCACTGGAGTTCAAATGTTAATAGTATGGCCAGCCCGGCCTCCTTTGGGCTCTGACGGGCGCAGACGGGCCTGCCCATGGCCTGGGGTTGGCACGGGCTCATCCCGGGCATGCCCACACACATCCCTCGCTGCAGGAGCCCTGGCCTCCTTTAATGCGCCTCCTGGCATGTCTGATGACAGGTGCGGTGTGTGCACTGCATGTGCTGTTGGGAGGTGTAGTCCTTCTCTCTCGTGGCACAGGCGGTAAAGGATTATGGCCGGCCTAGGCGGCAGTGAAATCCAGCTGCAGGCATTAACAGGTGTTAGGTAAAAAGAGCTCCCATGGTGCGGGAGCACTGGTCTCCTTTAATGCGCCTCCTGGCACATCTGAGGACATGTGCGATGTGCGTGCCGCTTATGCTGCTGGGAGGTGTAGTTCTTCCCCCTTAGGCTGCAGGCGCTAACAGGCATCAGGTAAAAAGCAAATACAAAAGAAATCCACTCATCTCTTACAGGTAACATCCGCTTCATCAGCCTAACATGGATCGACCTTCGATCAAGGCTTTTATGTACCAAATACGTCTCTCTTCTAAGAGTACATGTTAAGCAAAGCAAAGTAGCACTTCTTTGATTTCCAATTCTTCACAACTTGCAGGTGATTATATTAAATGTAAATTATTCAATGTATGAGAGCACATTCCTGTCTTTGTATGCATTGTTCAGTCCACGCTCATTCCAAATCACCCAAAATTTGATCTCTGTGACCTGTAAAACATCACCCATCAGAGTGTACCCCTGTTTGTAAATACTGTTAGGATAAAGCTCCATGCTGTATTTAATATAAATCTGAGGAGAGCAATCAACAGCTCCCTCAGCCCATGAATCACTTAACCCATGAACATCTAACTCCAACACGTCTAATATCTAACAGCCCATTTTTTATGAAGTCCCCGGAGCTCAATGAGATGTATCAACCAGTTTCCCCCCTGAAAGGTAGGTAAATGTAGTTCAACTAGCGAAATATGAAACACAAAATGGGCGACCAATTATCAAACACCCATCCAGCCTGCACCTGAGGTGATTTTGTAATCAGCAATATGAATTTGTCAATACCCGTCCCATGTCCAGATTTACCACATTAGAACCATGATACAACAGCCAACAGATGTTGCCCCCACAGGCTATTGATTCTGGGGTAAGGTCTACTTCTCTCATCAAATCCACCTCTATGGCTCTAGAGCTGGCCCACTTGCACAACTGTGCAGTAATGGCACTAGCAACAGTAACAGACAAACATAAGGGATTTAAACAAAGTATATGCACAGGAGAAAGGAACATATCACAGGGGAATTATCTGGACAAAATACAGGGTTAATAAGTGCTGCTGTTACCCACTCATAACAGAAATACAAAATTAAGTCACTCAGTTGTAATCAGCTGTCATTTATGTAGCAAAAAACCCAATGTTTTCGGATGCTAATAAGGGTCTATCAGCCTGATTCAGATCCAGGCGGACCATAGGTTTGGTACAGTGCTTACTGTTCCATCATCACCATAGCCAAACATCTTGGGCGGCCCAACAGTTTAAGGGCAAGCAGAGAAATGGCTATATGTCTGACCACCCAATTAGAATTGGTGGACATCTAGCTGTTTCTTTACTGCCCATCACCGCCAGGCAAACCCTAGCAGTAAATGCTCAATCATATAGCCCATTCCTACTCGTGCACTCAGGTTATATTGAACTGTTATTTTTGTACTAGTTGATTCAATGCCCATTTGATTCTCCATGTTAGACTAATGTTCTGATTTGTTACCTTTGCCTCAAATTGTAAAGCGCTCTGATATCCTTCGGGATCAAGTTTGCGCTATATAAAACTTTATCAATAAAAATAAATAAATAGGAGATGACTCCCATGGCAAGAGGAGTGGTTTATTTTTTATTTTCCAAATGAAATTCCCATTTCTGGATTTTCTTTATGAAAATAGAAAAGAAAACTGTTGGTACAGGGCTCTGTCCTGTCTCTGGAGCCTTGCAACACACAGCAAAAAACATTGACAGGAACCATGTGATGGATGTTCCTGCCAGTGCTTTATCAATGACCACCCGCTCAACATAAATTTGGTGAGCCGTTCCCTCCACCAGTGCCACAGAGTAATCTACTCCATCGACCTGGAGGACCAAGTGGCCATCCACCAAAATATAAATCGAGGCCTTAGTCGAAAGGTAGAAATCTTTACCAGGCGTAGGTGTGAAAAATCCACAGCCAGCGAGAGATGTATCCTTAGCGGGAAATGTATATTTCTCCTGCTCTGTGTAGATTGGCACAAGAGTATTCAGGCTTAACTTAGAGTCAGTATAAAGTATTTATGTAGTATTCAAAACACAACATAAGAATCATCCTAAACCAATTTAGAGAAAATAGAATAGATTTGAATAAATAAAATAATACCAAAATGTCAAAAATCTATGGAACAGGAGTTATGTATTTTTAAAGTTTAAGGTTCAAAATTTAGCCAGCCGTTAAGCATCAACTGCTGTCATCTGGTTGTACTTGATTGGGGCACAGTCAAAAGTTAGGGCTGACTGGTATAGAGCGCAGGTTGGATACAGGGACCAGGTACATCAAAGTGAAAAGTTTTATGTTTGGATTCCACAACATCGGCTAGCTGCTAGATGAGATTTGGGTGATGCAGTTTTTATTTATTAAAATGAATTCTATTTTCTCTAAATTGGTTTATTTAGTGATAAACAAGTTTATTTAGTGATTTTTGTGGTGATGATTATTATCAGTGGGTTCTCACCCCCCTCAACTAATACTAATCTCTTACACCCACTATGAAACTGTGTGGTTTTCATTCTTGTTCAAGAACCCTCTAAATTCCTGCAACAAAAGTTGTGCTGAAGAATATTCCCATTGGGGTTCCTTTATGAGATTTGGATGACGCAGTTTTTATTGATTAAAATCTATTCTATTTTCTCTAAATTGGTTTATTTAGTGATAAACAGGATTATTTAGTGATAAACAGGATAATTTAGTGATTTTTGTGGTGATGATTATAATTGGTGGGTTCTCCCTCCCTCAACTAATACTCTAATCTCTTACACCCACTATGAAACTGTGTGGTTTTCATTCTCGTTCAAGAACCCTCTAAATTCCTGCAACAAAAGTTGTGCTGAAGAATATTCTCTTTGGGGTTCCTTTATGAGATTTGGATGACGCAGTTTTTATTTATTAAAATCTATTCTCTTTTCTCTAAATTGGTTTATTTAGTGATAAATATGATTATTTAGTGATAAACAGGATTATTTAGTGATTTTTGTGGTGATGATTATTATTAGTGGGTTCTCCCCCCCTCAACTAATACTCTAATCTCTTACACCCACTATGAAACTGTGTGGTTTTCATTCTCTTTCAAGATCTCTAAATTCCTGCAACAAAAGTTGTGCTGAAGAATGTTACCTTTGGGGATCCTTTCTTAGAAAAAGCCCTTACTTTGATGATTCATTTTTGTAAGAATTTCAGGTGGTCTACCTTAGCAGTGTGCATTCTAATGATAACAGTTAATCTTGTAATGGGGCAATAATGAGCACATTTAAAAATGCGACACACTAATAATACAATATCTGACAAGCAGGTGCAAACAACAAATATATCAATACTATAACAAATGCAAATTACAACATAATGTATGCATGTATATCTGTAATCTTTCACGAATTAAATCATGTGTATAAAACATGTAGCACCTATATGTTAATCCGATATTAGGTGGGCTATATGTAAAAATATGTAAATATATGCAATCCATTCTCTCTAATATGTGATTTTTCCTTTTATTTACAGTTGGTTGAATACAACCCATTATTCGTATTGTAACAAACATCCTAACACATTTCTGTAAATTCGATCGTCAGACAGAAGTTTATTATAATGTTTCCATTACTATAATATTAAAATATTCCTAGTTTTCAAGTGAATGATTATTTAAATCTTTATAAGTAAATACTTCATATATGTGAACTTAGAAAATAATGTTGGATGTTTGGTTAAAAGGTGTTTATGTATGTTCTAGTGTACACAGAGATGCATACACACTGTTATACTAATATGTATTTACGGAGCACACGTACACCAAGGTTTTTGTGGCCATATGTACAAAGCTATTTAGCATTTTTTAATGCGTCAAATCGCTAGTTTGTCCTTTAAGAAATGCCAAATAGCCTTTTGGCATGTACAAAGGCTGTTTTGGGAATCGCAACACCCTTTTAAGAGTCACAAATAGGGAGTTCCTATTTGCGATTTCCAATGCACATGTAAAAAGCACTTTCAATAACATAGTACCTTCCAATAACAAAGTTCTTGGGCACTGGAGTTCAAATGTTAATAGTATGGCCAGCCCGGCCTCCTTTGGGCTCTGACGGGCGCGGACAGGCCTGCCCGTGTCCTGGGTTTGGCACAGGCTTATCCCGGGCATCCCCACACACATCCCTCGCTGCAGGAGCCCTGGCCTCCTTTAATGCGCCTCCTGGCGTGTCTGATGACAGGTGCGGTGTGTGCACTGCATGTGCTGTTGGGAGGTGTAGTTTCTTCTCTCTCGTGGCACCGGCGGTAAACGATTATGGCCATCCTAGGCGGCAGTGAAATCCAGCTGCAGGTGTTAACAGGTGTTAGGTAAAAAGAGCTCCCGTGGTGCGGGAGCACTGGTCTCCTTTAATGCGCCTCCTGGCACGTCTGAGGACATGTGCGATGCGCGCGCCCCTTGTGCTGCTGGGAGGTGTAGTTCTTCCCCCTTGTGGCACCAGCGTTAAAGGATTATGGCAGGCATAGGCGGCAGTGAAAGCAGGCTGCAGGAGCTAACAGGCATCAGAACTCCACTCATCTCTTACAGGTAACATCCGCTTCATCAGCCTAACATGGATCTACATTCGATCAAGGCTTTTATGTACCAAACATGTCTCTCTTCTAAGAGTACATTTTAAGCAAAGCAAAGTAGCACTTCTTTGATTTCCAATTGTTCACAACTTGCAGGTGATTATATTAAATGTAAATTATTCAATGTATGAGAGCACATTCCTGTCTTTGTATGCATTGTTCAGCCCACGCTCATTCCAAATCACCCAAAATTGGATCTCTGTGACCTGTAAAACATCACCCATCAGAGTGTACCCCTGTTTGTAAATACTGTTAGGATAAAGCTCCATGCTGTATTTAATATAAATCTGAGGAGAGCAATCAACAGCTCCCTCAGGCCATGAATCACCTAACCCATGAGCATCTAACTCCAACACATCTAATATCCAACAGCCCACTCTTAATGAAGTCCCCGGAGCTCAATGAGATGTCTCAACCAGTTTCCCCCCTGAAAGGTAGGTAAATGCCGTTCAACTAGCGAAATATGAAACACAAAATGGGCGACCAATTGTCAAGCACCCATCCAGCCTGCACCTGAGGTGAGTTTGTAATCAGCAATATGAATTTGTCAATACCCGTCCCATGTCCAGATTTACCACATTAGAGCCTTGATACAACAGCCAACAGATGTTGCCCCCACAGGCTATTGATTCTGGGGTAAGGTCTACTTCTTTCATCAAATCCACCTCTATGGCTCTAGAGATGGCCCACTTGCACATCTGTGCAGTAATGGCACTAGCAACAGTAACAGACAAAAATAAGGGGTTTAAACAAAGTATATGCACAGGAGAAAGGGGAATATCACAGGGGAATTATCTGACAAAATAGAGGGTTAATAAGTGCTGCTGTTACCCACTCATAACAGAAATACAAAATTAAGTCACTCAGTCATAATCAGCTGTCATTTATGTAGCAAAAAACCCAATGTTTTCGGATGCTAATAAGGGTCTATCAGCCTGATTCAGATGCAGGCGGACCATAGGTTTGGTACAGTGCTTACTGTTCCATCATCACCATAGCCAAACATCTTGGGCGGCCCAACAGTTTAAGGGCAAGCAGAGAAATGGCTATATGTCTGACCACCCAATTAGAATTGGTGGACATCTAGCTGTTTCTTTACTGCCCATCACCGCCAGGCAAACCCTAGCAGTAAATGCTCAATCATATAGCCCATTCCTACTCGTGCACTCAGGTTATATTGAACTGTTATTTTTGTACTAGTTGATTCAATGCCCATTTGATTCTCCATGTTAGACTAATGTTCTGATTTGTTACCTTTGCCTCAAATTGTAAAGCGCTCTGATATCCTTCGGGATCAAGTTTGCGCTATATAAAACTTTATCAATAAAAATAAATAAATGGGAGATGACTTCCATGGCAAGAGGAGTGGTTTCTTTTTTATTTTCCAAATGAAATTCCCATTTCTGGATTTTCTTTATGAAAATAGAAAAGAAAACTGTTGGTACAGGGCTCTGTCCTGTCTCTGGATCCCTGCAACACACAGCAAAAAACATTGACAGGAACCATGTGATGGATGTTCCTGCCAGTGCTTTATAAATGACCACCGGCTCACCATAAATTTGGAGAGCCGTTCCCTCCACCAGTGCCACAGAGTAATCTACTCCATCCACCTGGAGGACCAACTGGCCATCCACCAAAATATAGATCGAGGCCCTAATCGAAAGGTAGAAATCTTTACCAGGCGTAGGTGTGAAAAATCCACAGCCAGCGAGAGATGTATCCTTAGCGGGAAATGTATATTTCTCCTGCTCTGTGTAGATTGGCACAAGAGTATTCAGGCTTAACTTAGAGTGAGTATAAAGTATTTATGTAGTATTCAAAACACAACATAAGAATCAGCCTAAACCAATTTAGAGAAAATAGAATAGATTTGAATAAATGAAATAATACCAAAATGTCAAAAATCTATGGAACAGGAGTTATGTATTTTTAGAGTTTAAGGTTCAAAATTGAGCCAGCCGTTAAGCATCAACTGCTGACATCTGGTTGTGCTTGATTGGGGCACAGTCAAAAGTTAGGGCTGACTGTTATGGAGCGCAGGTTGGATACAGGGACCCGGTACATCCCAGTGAAAAGTTTTATGTTTGGATTCCACAACATCGGATAGCTGCTAGATGAGATTTGGGTGATACAGTTTTTATTTATTAAAATGAATTCTATTTTCTCTAAATTGGTTTATTTAGTGATAAACAAGTTTATTTAGTGATTTTTGTGGAGATGATTATTATCAGTGGGTTCTCACCCCCCTCAACTAATACTAATCTCTTACACCCACTATGAAACTGTGTGGATTTCATTCTCGTTCAAGAACCCTCTAAATTCCTGCAACAAAAGTTGTGCTGAAGATGATTCATTTTTGTAAGAATTTCAGGTGGTCTACCTTAGCAGTGTGCATTCTAATGATAACAGTTAATCTTGTAATGGGGCAATAATGAGTACATTTAAATATGCAACACACTAATAATACAATATCTGACAAGCAGGTGCAAACAACAAATATATCAATACTATAACAAATGCAAATTACAACATAATGTATGCATGTATATCTGTAATCTTTCACAAATTAAATCATGTGTATAAAACATGTAGCACCTATATGTTAATCAGATATTAGGTGGGCTATATGTAAACATATGTAAATACATGCATTCCATTCTCTCTAATATGTGATTTTTCCTTTTATTTACAGTTGGTTGAATACAACCCATTATTCGTATTGTAACAAACATCCTAACACATTTCTGTAAATTCGATCGTCAGACAGAAGTTTATTATAATGTTTCCATTACTATAATATTAAAATATTCCTAGTTTTCAAGTGAATGATTATTTAAATCTTTATAAGTAAATACTTCATATATGTGAACTTAGAAAATAATTTCCGATGTTTGGTTAAAAGGTGTTTATGTATGTTCTAGTGTACACAGAGATGCATACACACTGTTATACTAATATGTATTTACGGAGCACACATACACCAAGGTTTTTGTGGCCATATGTACAAAGCTATTTAGCATTTTTTAATGCGTCAAATCGCTAGTTTGTCCTTTAAAAAATGACAAATAGCCTTTTGGCATGTACAAAGGTTGTTTTGGGAATCGCAACACCCTTTTAAGAGTCACAAATAGGGAGTTCCTATTTGCGATTTCCAATGCACATGTACAAAGCACTTCCTAGATGCGAATTAGACATTTAGGAGATGCTATTACCATCCACTTAAAGTTGATTAAAACCAAGTGCAATTTAAAAAAAACACACCAAAATGCTTTTTTTAAATGCAATAAAGTACACACAGGCCCGCAGGGCAAATGTGTGTTTCACATATGCACCACTTTTTCGGGGTGCAGCATGGAGGGGCTTAGGCTGAATGCTGCCCTTGCTTTAGCATTTCCTAACTCGCAATTTTCTAGTAGGAAATTGCAAATTAGGAAATGCAAAACCATTCGTACCTATGGGCCTTTAGACCCATAGGAATGAATACTTTGGTATTACCTAAATGGTGATTTCCTAATAGCGGTACGCTATTAGGGAATCTTTATTTTGTACATACATTTTGCATTTCCTAAATAGCGATTTGTAAGGAGTCACCATTTAAGAAATACAAAATAAGTATTTCGTACATCTGGTCCTTGGTGCTGTTGGTATAAAACAACAGGAAAGAAACAAGCATTTGTAATGCAATATGTATCGCATTTGTTGGAGTTGTTGCTATTGGCATTGTAAATGGCAATGTTTTTCAATATTTTTGTTTGTTTGCAGTGGAGTGAATATTTAAAGATACAAAATAGCACATTATACCATATTATAAGCTTTTATAGCAACTGTACAGTAAAGCTATGGATATATTAAGCTAAAGATGTCAAATAATTTGTGTGAGTGGGTAAGTTTTCCGAAATTATTCATTGCAGTAATATTTTAATGATTACATTCAAAACCCATTTCTCCCTCTTTGTTGTTGGATCCTGGAAATGAGATGCTGTAGGACACTGGATTATTAGTAGGGGCAAATGTATATCTTCCACTGGCAATAAGGCCACTAACAGAGTATAGGGCTCAGAATAGGTCTGAGAAAATGAGTCCCATGCTCAACCCTTGTTAGCTTGGCTGTGAGCAGGCAGGCTTAACTTCAAAGACAGGAATGTAAAACATTTAAAAACACCAATTCAATAATTAATTAAGACACAATGCGCGATAATAATCCAACACCAATCTATAAACATAGGATATATTTTTATCTTTAAAATGACACCAAAACTACAAATATCCAATTTAGGGAACCGGAGATATGAATTTTGTAAAGATTTGACATTTTATAGCACATAGAAGCCTATAGCCTATAGAAGCCTATAGAGCCTTATTGGGACGCCTGGTCATGATAGGCCGGGTCAAAGTCAAAGTTTCAGGCCGACCACGATGGAGCCCTGTGCGGCTACCCCTTGCGGTAGGTCTCGGTTAATGTTTTTACCTTCTGACTTAGAAGATTTTCTTCCCGGGGTCTCTCAAAGCTCTCAGCCAGGCCGCATTCATTGAGGGTTCACCAGATTCCCTTGTGACATGCTCCCGGTCAAACTTATGGAAGTCCGACCTCCAGAGCATTCCAGCGCGACAGACCAAGGATCCAAGCCGGCTCGTGGTTGAAGGTAGGCGGCTTGGCTCTTGCCGGTGCTCCTGGTCACATTTTCTTCGTTCACACATAGAAACTTTTACGGAGCTTTTTCTTGCGGGGTTCCTCAATGCTCTTGACCAAGCCGGATTCGGTGAGGGTTCACCTGCCTCAGATTTTGCCTACTCCCGGTCAAAGTCAAACCTACGGAGCTTTTGAGCCGAATCGTGGTTGAAGGCTTGGCTGGTCAGGTTGAGTCGGTCCCCTTCTGGAGCTTTTTCCAAAAGCTGCTCCAAACTTCTGGACCTTCTTCTTGAAGCTCACCAAAGGGTTCTAAAGTGTCTCACACTTACTCCAAGGGTATGGAACCTCCAAGATGGATCCTTGAAAGTTGAGGACTTTAGTTCTCACAATCCACTTGGACAAACCCTTAAAAATGCACTGGTAATGCTCCAGGTTGAGGATTTTTGGTGGTGATGTTCCAGGTGAGCTTTAGTGCACTTCAGTGCATTTAAAACAAGGTAGTCCATAGGGCTGTAGTTCGAGATGGTGCAGAAGGTGCAGTCTTCAGAGTGCAGGGCTTAGTGATTGCACATTAAACTCCTCAGAATGGCCCTTTTTGCTCTCTCAGGTTTCAAGCAGCAGATTTGAGAGGCTCTGCCCCTCTCGGATACTTATTCCAAGTTCTCTGGGTCAAGCAGGAAGGCACTCCTGTCCAATGGAGGGCAGGGTAACGCCGCAAGGTATGACCACATCCTGCGGAGTGTGGCACTATTTTGTCACAGAGTGCACCAATTCTTCCAAATTCATCATGGCTGATTTTCCAGCAAGAGAGAAGAGCTGGCTAAACACACCCCTAGGATGGCTAATCTCCATAGTCTCTCTCCCTTGTATCTGCTCATTCCTTCCTTAAGTCTAGCATCTGGCTGGGTTCAAAAGAGTAGAGTTGTAAATGACACTGGTGTCTTCTCCCTCCCTTGAAGTCCATGGTTTACGACTCCTCCCCCTACTCTGGCATTCCTATGTAATAGAACACTGCCCTCCAAGCAAAGCTGGTTAGCCCCAGGGAGGGGCTCCTTATCACCTCCTCAAAGGAGCCTGGCTAACCAACTAAACTCTAACCAAACAGGCCAGACCACGTGAAGGCTGAATCTGGGCTTACAGACAAGAAAGTCTTATAACTTCTTGTCTGTACATTTTAGGAGAAATCCAACAATATGATATTGTTGGATTTATCAATACCATTCTGGGAAGTCTTTGAATGCTATTTTCATCATTCTCCTAGCAGGATTTATTAGTTATTAACTTCGTGCCAGGTTAATCTATGTGGCAGGGGATTTGCAATGGGAAAAATGACTTGGGAAATGTTCCCAGGACCGGGGCTTAAAAAAGCATATTTTATAAGTACTCTCCCTATATCTACATGACCCCCCCACCCCTGGAACACTTACGGGAGACTTTAGGGTGTTTGAATATGTACAAATATTGCAGATCCTCCCTCCAGAGTGCTCCTAGCACCAAAGTCGATTTTGTTCAGCACTTTCTCACAATGTGGGGAGTGAACTGTGCAATTTCACTTATCCCAGGGCCTATAAAACCCATTTTATAAGGGTCCTCCTTATAAATATCTGATACTCCACCCCTGGGACACATAGGGGATACTCCCGGGGTACCTACTATGACCAAACATTGTAGGTCATCCATTTTTAAGTGCCCCAAACACTAGAGTCAAGTTTAGGCACAATTTACTTTTTAAAAGCAGTCCTGAAACACAGGGCTACATTTAAACTGACATCAGGCTTCAGCAGTACACATGTGCAAGTGTAGAAAGGGCTGGTGGCTTCTAAACTGCCATGCCGTATTATATACTAGGGACTAAGAGGTAGTTTCAATTCCCCTGCCCTATTATGTACTAGGGCGTTATAGGGTTGGTCATGCCAATCACATACCCATAGTGTACCTGAAAAGATCCAATTTCAAGTCAATTTGATGAAAGATAAATTGCTTTATTCGAGAGTAAAGGTAGATACCTCCAGCACAGCTTCACAGCTCACCAGCCGCGGCCCGTGGAGGGAGTTCGGTGGGGCAGGGAGGCGGTGCGGGGGAGGGACAGGGTGGACAGTGGTAAACAACGGAATATATGTTATGTTATGTTATGTTATTAGTTTTTATATCGCGCACAGCTGCCCCAGCGAAGGGGCGTCCTGACGCGTGAACAGATACTGAAACATAACACAGAACAAGTAAAAGGACCCTAGGCGGGTACAGAAAACAAGAAAGTTTTGATCATACGTCTAAAAACACTGAGATTATTCAACGCACGGATGTGCACCGGGAGAGCATTCCACAAACCAGCAGCAAGTACTCGATAAGAGCGGCCACCCATCCTACTGAGTTTAAAACGGGGGCAGAGCGCAAGATGGAGAGCCTCCGATCTCAAGGACCTCAACGGGATGTAGGGAATGAGCAAGTTCGCAAGTGCCGGCGGCGAAGAAAGCTTCAGGATTTTAAAGGCCAAGCATAGCGACTTGCACTTAATTCTTTGCCTAACCGGCAGCCAATGTAGTGCAGAGATCGTGCTGGACACTGAACAATGTTTGGGAAGGCCAACAATGGCCCGAGCCGCAGCATTCTGTACCCTTTGAAGTCTAGATGCTTCGGCCTGATTAATCCCCAACAGCAGCACACTGCCGTAGTCCAGCCGAGATAGAACCGTGGCTTTAACCACGAGCTGCCGGGTAGAAGAATCGAAAAACTTGAGGACAGGTCTGAGGCCTCGCAAAATACCATAACAGGTAGCTGCGACCTTCTTCGTGTGACTCGAGAAAGAAAGGGCCGAGTCCATCCAAATTCCTAGATTCTTTACCTCGGAGACAGGAACAGGAGTGACGCCCAATTCAGGCGGCCACCACTGATCTCCACAGAGCTCTGCATGTTTCCCCAACACCATAACTTCAGTTTTTTTGGCGTTCAGTTGTAAGCAATTGGATCTCAGCCAATTTGCTACGGCCAAAAGTCCTGCTCGGAATCTAGGGGCATCCACCTCAGGGTCATCACTCAGAGTCACCGCCAGCTGCGTATCGTCAGCATATGAGGTCATTGTCAGACCCCATTGTTTGACGATCGCAGCTAGCGGTTTCACATATAGGTTGAACAATGTTGGACTCAACGAGGAGCCCTGAGGGACCCCCAGATCCAGAGAATGGAAGGTGGACTGGCCAGGTGGTATAGCCACTTTGAAGGACCGACCAGAGAGGAAAGAGCAGAACCACTGAAGAGCAGTCCCCGCAATACCAGCCTCCTCTAGGCGCTGATTCAGAATACGGTGGGACACAGTGTCGAACGCGGCGCTCAGATCTAATAGGAGGAGCGCCGCCGTTCGCCCAGCATCGAGCACCCCACGAAGGTGCTCGGTCATATAGAGCAACGCGGTCTCGGTACTGTGTCCCGACCGGAAACCATTCTGACTCGGGTCTAGGATATTATTGCGAGCAAGATGGTCAGATAGGATGGAATTTACATGCGCCTCAGTGATTTTGGCTATCCAGGGAAGAAGGGATATGGGGCGGTAGTTCTCAGGCAAAGCCGGATCTAAAGTAGCCTTCTTCAAGACAGGAGTAACTACCGCCTGCTTCCACGAGGAAGGGACCGTTCCAGAAGATAGCGACAAATTAATTAAGGAAAGTATCAGAGCCCGACACGAGAGGGGAAGAGTCCTGATTTGATCAGGCTTCAGCGGATCTAACGGAGAGCCAGATTTGATCCTGAGACCCAGTATATCAAAGGCCTCCACGGACAAGTCCGGCAAAGAGGACAGAATCTCCACCTCTGGCGAGTTAAAACTCCCTAACTCTGGGTCAGGCAGTGACCGGTTAAATCCTCGATAAATAGTCTGCACTTTTTCTAAAAAGAAGGATGCCAAACCTTCACAATGAGCGTCAGTGCAGATTGCGGTAGAGGTGGCCCTTTTATTCAGGAGGTCCTTAATGACCTTAAAAATTAGTTTTGAGGGATTGGTGCTGGTTTGGAATTCCTGGGCATAGAATGCGGCCGGGTTCTGCAAATTGCTCTGTGATAGTTCTTAAGTTTGGCAAAATAAATGGACTTCAGATTAAGATCGTAAGTCTTCCTCCATTCCCTCTCAGCTTTCCGGCAGATTTTTTTTAGCTCGGCAAGCGAGTCATTATACCATGGACTTGGTACTTTAGTATGGCATTTTGACCAGCGCATTGGTATAAGGGAATCGAGGGCGTCCGAAATCCATTTGCAGAACAGTTCGTAGCCTTGTTCCACATTCAAAATAAAGCCCAGGGGCTCTTTCTCCAGCATCCCGAAAAACTCCTCCAATTTCAACTTATGCCACTGCCTTTTAAAAACCAATCTTTCCGCCGATTTAAATGGCAGATCATCAATGGGGCAGGAGACTTCCACCACCAGATGGTCAGTCCAGCCCACCGGGATCGGGTTGGACACCTTCGCCCTCTCCAGAGTAGTGAAAAAGGGGTCCAAAATATGGCCCCCAGAATGAGTAGGCAGGGTAACTAGTTGAACAAGTTGCAGTGCTTCAAGGTCCGCGAGCAGAGTGTCTATGCCCGTGGACGCCCTACAATCGCAATGGATATTAAGGTCGCCCGTGATGTTAAAATTTGCACAACTAGGTGCAAGAGAACTTACCATATCGGCAAGGGCAGCCTTAAAAACGGTATCGTTACCTGGAGGACGGTAGAGGAGAATACCGCTGAGAGTGAAATGATGACTGAAGGCCACTTTAAAAAGGGCACTCTCACAGGCAGGCAGATCAAGGGATTTCCATTCCGAGGGGAAGCACGATTTTACTGCCATGGCGATGCCACCACCCCTTGTCGGACGGTTCAAAGTAAAAACCGTATATTCAGGTGGAAAAGTAAGGTTGAGGATGGCGGCATCAGAATCTTGTAACCACATTTCGGTGAGGAAGAGTAGGTCGGGCGAATCCTTAACTAAGAGGTCATGTACATATTGCTGATGCTTAACCAACGACCTCACGTTCAGATTCCAGATCCGTAGTACACGGCCCGCGATGTTATTATGTGTGGTCGAGACACTCTCTTCCAGCAATCGAATCCTGGCCTGTTTGTCTAAAGACCAGCTATTGCAGGCGCATACATATGGGCCTGATAGAGGGTGTACCGGATCGCACTGACAAACACCAAGTCTTCCAGCAATGGACAATAGCTCATCCCAAGTATAGCTAAGTATCAGAGGTGTCGACATGATATTAATCGAGCTAAGTGCCCAGAGTCCTACCGCGGCTCGCGCTTCCTCGTCGCTGACGGGCGCAGACGGGCAGGACTCTGGCACGACTCAGGCACAGCGAGGGCGCCCCGACTGCGCGTCCCGCTGCGCGGGAGAGGGCGACTTCAAGTAGGCGCTCCCAGGAACAGGACGAGCGTGAGGACGCTCAAAGATGGCGCCCGCCGGGCTGGGCAAAGCCCAAAGCAAGATGTCGCCCAAAACGGACCACCCCAGGGACCCGGACCCACCAAAGCGGCGGTGCTGACAGCTCAATTATGTGCGGTAAGAGGGAGGGAAAGAGCCCAGCCTAGACCCGCTAAAACCAGGGGAAAAATGAAATAAATAAACGCAAATAGTAAACCAGGAAATATTAAAAAACGAAGCGCCAGCAGCAGCGCAAATGCAGCAATGCGAGTACCTGTTCAGGCAACAGGCATCTGAGACTCCGCCTTAAGTAGGCGCTCCCAGGAACAGGACGAGCGTGAGGACGCTCAAAGATGGCGCCCGCCGGGCTGGGCAAAGCCCAAAGCAAGATGTCGCCCAAAACGGACCACCCCAGGGATCCGGACCCACCAAAGCGGCGGTGCTGACAGCTCAATTATGTGCGGTAAGAGGGAGGGAAAGAGCCATATATATAGATAATTGAAGGTAAGTAAACAATTTAATAAATAAAACAAATTTCGTAGCACACCATGCATCGCAAAATGCAATGCAGCGCGTGCTACGAAATTCGTTTTATTTTTGAAATTGTTTACTTACCTGCAATTGTCCATATTCCGGTGTTTACCACTGTCCACCCTGCCCCTTCCCGGCACTGCCTACCTGCCCCACCGAACTCCCACCATGGGGCGGGGCTGCAGCTCACAGACTAACTCCTATAATCAAAAGCTAACATTCCATCCTAGCAACATGACTAACATTCTAATGATGACATGCAGAAGTATCAACTCTACACATCTCTTTACTTAATATACATTAAACAAAAATGTATACATTTTTACATATAAAAATAAACTTTAATGAATATAATAACATTTCCATCTTTACATTCCAAAAATATCAAATTTCAGAAACATGTACTAGATCACACAATTTACATATGTTTCCAGTACTCCAGGTTGGTCCATCAGAAAGAATAACAACATTTCTTTTTACAGACTTCACTTGTATCGGTGCAGAAAACTTGCTATCACCCTTTGTAGTTACACCACCACGTTTTACGGTCACCCAGTCACCAATTTCAAATTGAATTTCTTTCACACCCTGTAGCATCCTGCTACAAATAACCACAGACACTATATTCTTATCACTGGAGCTTTATTCTATGCAACCAGCCTCTCTCCTGTCCCTACTCTAACTGCCTCTCCCTCGTCGGTCTCCTCCTCTTCCTGTCCACCCCCTAAGCTCCACCCACAACCACTAGCCTGCTAACTTCACAACATCTCCCCCCTTTGTAACAAAACAAATAAACACACTGACTTCTTAGTCCATTTCTTCAATAAGTCTTTTGGGTGGACGTATGTCACGATGAGGTCGTGGTGACCTGATTCTCGGATTAGTGTCACTCCGTGTTTCATTGATTGGACCAGTGTTCTCACAACTGACCGAAGGTGATTCTTCCGAACAGGGAGTGTCCATTTCACTCGGTAAGGTCCCGGTGGTATCGCGTGGCAACTTCTTGAAGTGCGAGATATTTCTCGTGATTTGCCTCTGCTCTGATTCCGCAGTCAACATAGTTCCTTTCCTTTTCGTGATCAGCAACGGTTCATCCTTGAACAGGCAGTCGGTCTTTTTCTGCTGTTCTTGCTTGACGAGCACCCGGTCTCCTTCATGTAACGAGAGTGACCTCGCTCTTCTCCGGTGATCTGCATATGACTTCATTTTGTCTTTTCTGCGCTGGTCTGTTTTCATCATTTCCTGATGATCTCGAGTGGGTGACAATGATGGTCGTAAGGCCCCTTCCCACGTTGGAATACGATTCCTCATGGGACGTCCCAGCATGAGTGTTGCCGGGCATTGCCCCGTGGTTGTGTGAGGAGTTGTCCGGTAAGCTCGGAGGACCTCGTTGAGGGCGACTTGTAAATCCTTTCCTTCCGCTGTCGCATGTTGAAAAGTCTTTTTGAGCGTGGCCATGAATCTTTCAATTGTTCCATTAGCCTGTGGCCAGAGGGGTGTAATCTTACGATGATGGAAATCTAGGTGTTTTGCAAATGCTGCAAAGTCTTTTCCATTAAATGGGGGTCTGTTGTCTGTCTTTACTTTTGAGGGAACGCCCCAGGCCGCAAAGACTTCGTCCAGTACCTTGAGAGTACTTGCGGCATTTGTAGACGGTACAAAGTATGCAATGGGATATCGAGAATGTTCATCAATGATGGCCAGCACGTATTTGCCCGATGCCAGGGGTCCATAGAAATCAATAGCAATTTCTTGCCACACCCCAGGTGGTAGAGGGGTCATGTTCAGTGGTGCTGGAGGGTCACTTTTGCTCGTGAGCTGACAGAGGTGACAGTCCTTCAAGGTGGCTTCTACCATTTGGTCGAGATATGGAAACCACACTCGCTCTCTTAATGCGCGTTTGGTTGACACAATACCCCGATGTCCTTCATGGGCAAGGGCAACCACTCCTTGTCTCAGTTGAGTGGGAATCACGATTCGCTGGTCTTGCAGTATTATGCCATCAGTGGTGGCTGACAGCTCACTGCACACGTGCCGGAAAGCCTGCATTTCTTGTTTAAGGATAGGATCAGTCTCTTCATCCTGAGAATCATGCCTCCACCTGTTGCGTCGAATCTTGCACAGGACCTTCTGCAGGATGACATCTTGTGCTGTGCTCTCTCGGATGATGTCCATTGGGATAGCGGGAGGAAGAGCTTGATCAGTCACGAAATGTATGTACTCTTCCGCAATGGACGATTTAGAGACTGACGATGTAGCTGGATGTCTGGACATATAATCAGCCGGGTTTTCTGACTTCCCCGGCTTGTGGATGATGGTGAACGTGTACTCCTGTAGCCTTAGGCCCCACCTTTCAATTCTTGGGGGCATCTTGGATCGTGGGTTTCCGTAAATGGTGACAAGAGCTTGGTGATCTGTGATTAAAGTAAAGTGTTTACCATATATGAAAACATGAAAATTTTCACATGCCCACACTACGGCAAGACTTTCTTTTTCGGGCTGCGAGTATGCCCGCTCCGGGTCAGTCAAACTACGACTCGCATATGCAATGATTCGACGTGGATCTTAGTCGTTATCATATTGTGCCAAGATGGCACCAAGCCCGACAGGGCTGGCGTCCACAGTTATTTCAGTCTTTCTTTGTGGGTTAAAATATGACAGGTGATCCGCAGATGCCACCGCCTTCTTGATCTCCTTGAATGATTGCTCGCATTGGGGAGTCCACTCAAACAGCTGGCCTTGCTTGGTCAATAGACGAAGGGGATGGCTGATTGTTGCGTAGTCCCTGATATAGTGGGCGCAATAACTGGCCATTCCAAGAAATGACCTGAGCTCACTGACGTCCTGGGGACTCTTGGTGTTGTTCAGAGTCCCAATCTTGTCGGGGTCAGGTTTCATGCCAGCGCCTGAGAAGATATGACCAAAGAATTTCAGTGTGTCCTGGTGGAATTCGCACTTCTCTTTGTTAAGAGTCAGGTTTGCTTCTAGTAGTGCGTGGCAGACACGATTGAGTGCGATATCATGCTCTCGTAGATCAGAACCATAGACAAGGATGTCATCACTATAGTTGAATGTGTTGGGAATGTTCTGAATGACCTGCCGAATGGCTTCTTGGAATATTTCGGCTGCTGAGGAAACCCCAAAACTGAGTCTCTTATATCTGAACAACCCCAGATGGGTTGCGAACGTGGTGATGTATCTTGACTTTGCCTCTAATTCCAACTGGTGGTACCCCTTATTTAAGTCCAACTTGGAAAATATCTTTGCCCCGTTTAGAGCCGAGATCATATCACTCAAGTGTGGTCCCGGGTGTCGTTCTCTTTCGATTGCAGTGTTGGGCAGGCGCATGTCCACACAGAGTCTGACTTTGTTGGCCGTGCCCTTCTTGGGAACGATAACTACTGGGGACACCCACGGTATTGGACCTTCAGTGCGCTCGATGATGTCAGCAGCTAGCAAGTCTTGGAGTTCTTCCTCCACAGCGGTTTGGAGATGAAACGGTACCCGTCGAGGGTGTTGGGCGACGGGTCTGATTTGTTCATTAATATGCAATCGTACTTGGCAGTCTTTTAACTTGCCTAGTCCTTGAAATAGTCTGGGAAATTGGCGGGTCACATCTTGGTTTCCGCTGACCTTGAAAAGGATTTCCACTAGGTGAAGATGTTCAGCTGTCGGGAGGCTCAGTAGACAGTCCGCTTCTGGGCCTTTAATGACATGGATGACCGCTGGGATGATTGTGTCCTCATGTTGGAGGGTCGTCGAGAACTTCCCGAGGCAAGGAAGTGGCTTCTTAGCCATCCATGTGAAGACTCTGACTGGTGCAAAGGTCAGAGGAGGACGCGGACTCATTCTTTCATATTCGGTGACTGGAATATAGTTCAGGGATGCACCGGAGTCTAGTACAAACTTTGTATCATGATTGCCAACTTTGATGTCCAGCCGGGGATATGTCTTAAGCTGATCTGGATCTGCGGCTAAGTTCAGGTATTCAATAGTATATGTTGAGTCTCTGGATGACGGCCTAGATTCCTTGGATGGTGACCTCCGTTCCCACCTGGACCGACGTGACTCTCGGCTGGAGTGTGACGACCCAGAAGACTGTTCAGTTTGTTCTTGGACAGCTCGTGCATGGTGTCTTCGGGTGCCGGATCGGGACGTTCTCGGGGTGTCTCTTCGTGAGTCAGGCTGAGTTGTCTTTGTGGCACCACTTCGTCTCTCCTTATTGTATTCCCCACACATCACTTCAAAATGATTCGTTCGACCACACTTCCGACATCTCTGACCCATGGCAGGGCAGCTGTCTACATGAGGGTAATCATACCCGCAACGGTAACATTTCCTCACGTTCTCTGATCTCCTTTCCTTCTTCCACGGCTCTCGCCGCTGATGTCTAGATTGCTCTCGACGTGATGACGGGCGTGACCTCCAGTGTCTGTCTCTCGAACTCCTTCGAATCTCATTCTTGGCGTGCACGCGTCGCACCTGTTCGCGACTTCCTTTGTGTCCCGTTTCGATGTCTGCTGCATACTCTTCTGCTTGATCAAATATTCGTGTCATCTCTTCTATATCGTCGAGGCTATGTTCTTTTCTCAATAATCGTCTCCTCAATTGGTCGGAGTGACACCCATCACTTATTTGTGACTTAATTGCAGCATCTGTTGAGAAATTATCAAATGCACAATGCTTGGCTAGTCTCCGCAGGCGCATCATGAAAGCGCTCATTGGTTCCTCCTTCCCTTGACGAGCCGAGTGGAATGTATGGCGTTCATAGTCGACGTTCTTTTTGTGAAGAAATCTTTTGTTCAATGCGTCACGCACTTTGTCATAGGTGTCCGCCTCTGTGGCAGGAAGGTCTTTGATTATTTTGACTATCTCCCGCCCCGCCAAGTTGCGCAGGGCAATCAACTTCTTTTTATCCTCAATCACTTCTGATCCTTTGATGTAATCTTCAAACTCTTCGAACCATTCTTGCCATTTGGGGCCCATGGTTCCCCCAGTGGTCACTTTGAGGGGTTCGGGCGCTCGCAGGTGCGACCCACCTGGAACCTTAGGCTTGACATCAGCCAGTGGCGGCGGACATCTTTGCAATGCTTGTTTGTGTCTTTGTCACACTCACTAGGATTCACCAATGCTTGTTTATTTTCGGGTATCAATGCTTGTTTATTTGCCAGTGCATGTTTGTTTTCTGGTACCAATGCTTGTTTCTTTGCCAATGCTTGTTTATTTTCGGGTACCAATGCTTGTTTATTTGCCAATGCTTGTTTATTTCCGGGGTACCAATGCTTGTTTCTTTGCCAGTGCTTGTTTATTTCCGGGTACCAATGCTTGTTTCTTTGCCAATGTTTGTTTATTTCCTGGCGCCAATGCTTGTTTCCTTGCCAATGCTTGTTTCTTTCCCTAGTGCCTGACTTCAAAATGGCCGCTCTTTGAAAACTAAGGGGTCTGTCCTGACGAGCGCCTGACTCCAAGAAGGCCGCCGTCACTGCAGTCACACGAGGCTTTCTCTCTTGATTCAATCACTCCAGACTCACCTGCCAGCAGCTTCAGGGCAGCCCAGGGGCAGCACGCTCCAGGAATCACTCTTCCTTGACCACCACAGCAACCAGGTGAGGTTGGGGTGGGCTCCCGCCTTGCTCTGCACGTTCCCGCACTTTTCGCGGCGGCCTGCCAATTCGCACGCATCAAGCGTGAGGTTTTCACCGTCGGCGGGGATTCAGGCCCGGACCTCCCGGCGCTCAGTCGCTCTCGCTGGACGGTCTTTGCGGACGTCGTCCTCGACGCTGGGGCACTTCTCCCTCAATCTGGGGGTGCGCAGCAGGGTCGGAGTAGGCTCCCGATCTCTGCACTGCCAAGACTCACGCTTCTGGCGGGGTCGCGTGTCGGCGCGCTCCGCTTCCTCCTGTTCGAGCCGTTCAGCGCTCGAATTCACAGCCCCTCTCAGCTCCCTCACAGTCCTCAAGGGGGGGGCAGGGTCACCTGCTGCTGGCTTCTTCTCCTGGGGCAGCAGCAGCTCACAATGCTCGGCAGCATTTTTCTTTCTGCGTCGCCAGGGACAGGGTGTCTCAGTCTGGTTCTGCAGGCAGTGGGCTTGCTCATCCCACCCTCGTCGCCAGTTGTAGCATCCTGCTACAAATAACCACAGACACGATATTCTTATCACTGGAGCTTTATTCTATGCAACCAGCCTCTCTCCTGTCCCTACTCTAACTGCCTCTCCCTCGTCGGTCTCCTCCTCTTCCTGTCCACCCCCTAAGCTCCACCCACAACCACTAGCCTGCTAACTTCACAACACACCCTACTTTTCATTATAATACTTAGCAGACTCAGTTTGCATTGTAAATACTTTATCTTCAACCGCACTTCTGTCAATCCACACACAATATTTCCCTTTCAACCAACCAGGAACCTCTTTGACACCAGGTTCACGTCCTTTCAAAGATATAAATGGAGAAACTCCTGTTATCGAATACGGTGTAATTCTATAGGACCACACCAATTTTTTCATTTCTTCACGCCATGATAATCCATTAGCTAGGGACAACTGGATATTGTCCATAATTAATCGGTTAATTTGTTCCACCAAACCATTGGCTTGTGGCCTAAACAAAGCAACTCTCTCATGAATAATCCCAAATTTAGAAAGAAATTCCTGCTTTTGTCTCGACAGCAGCTGAACACCAATATCTGGCACCAGTGTCTTAGGTATCCCTTCATTCATATACACTCTTTCCATAAAATCAACAACCTTTTGAGTATTGATGAATTCTGTGCTCTCTACTACAAACCACTTGAAATGGTAGTGAACAATGACCATCAAAAACCTTCTCCGAGAACCAAGCTTAGCAATTGGCCCTAGAAAATCAATTGCCACTCTTTCCCATGGACGTTTAGGAAAAGATGTACACACCGGTGGAGGTTGCCTTATAACTTTTGTTTTATCCGCTTGAGCACAAGCATAACATTCTCTTACTGCATCTTCAATCTCTCTATCCATTCCATACCACCAGTACGACTGTCGAGCCATTCTCTTAGTCATGTTTCTGCCTAAGTGTCCCTCATGAGCAATATTTATAATGTTCCCTCTCAAACTTACTAGTGGTACAAATTGATATCTTCTCAACAATTTTCCTTCACATACACTCAATTCGGCCTCAACATGGTAGAAACTTCTGAGTTTAACATCTTCAATATTGTTTTGAGGCCACCCATGAGAAACACAAGCAATCACTTCTTGCAGAAGTTCATCATTTGACTTTGCCTGTGTCCATTCTTCCTTGCTAAAAGCATGTTCAACTCTTTTAACATCATGTACTACATCAATCATGTCATCTATAATATTTTCCACACCCTCAATTGGCATCCTTGATAGATAGTCCGCTACCACATTCTTGAGACCCTTAACATAATCAACAACAAAATTGAAATGGAAAATAGATAAAATCCATCTTGAAATTCTAGGGGTAACATTTCCTTCTAACCCTCTACCTCCTTTGAAAAGATGAACTAACGGTTTAAGATCAGTTCGCGCATTAAAAGGAAGACCCCATACAAAGTACTTAAAGTGCTTGATCCCCCAACAACACGCTAAGGCTTCCCTCTATATTACAGAATATGATAATTCTGCATCTCGTTATCTTCTGGAAGCAAATCCAATGATGTTTTCCTCACCATTGCTCAACTGATTCAAAACAGCTCCAATCCCTACTGCACGTGCATCAGTTGTAACAATTGTTTTATCCTTAATGTTAAAATGGCCAAGTGTAGGAGCACTAATTATACTTTTTTTTATATTGTTGAATGCCTTATCACAACCATCATTCCAAGAAAAGATAACTCCTTTCTTCATCTGCAATCTCAATGGTTCAACAATTTCTGTAAAACCTTTGACAAATTCTGAGCAAATTTCCGCATGTTCTAAGAATGACTTAAGTTGATCCTTATTTCTCGAGATGCAGCAATGATACATTTTTTAGGCGTAATACCATCTTTGCAAATTTCATGTCCAAGATATGTTACACTATCCTTTTTCAACTGACATTTCTCTTTCTTTATAGTCAATCCATTGTCATCCATCATTTTCAATACCTCATTCAGAATCGTATCATGGTGCACATTATCTTTCCCCACAATCAAGACATCATCCTGAAAGTATAAAACATCATTCATGTCTCCAAAAATCTTTTCCATGACTCTCTGAAATACCGCAGAGGCAGATGCTAAACCAAAAGGCATCCTGCAATATCTAAATGCCCCTAACGGCGTAACAAAAGAGGTAAGATGTCTCGTCCTACTTTTCAAATCTATCTGATGATGCACTGAAGACATGTCTATTACACTGAAAACAGTATCACCTCCCATAGCTGTACGCATTTCCGAAATATTTGGCAAAGTTTGCCTATCCACACAAATATTCCTGTTTAAATCGCGCAAGTCCACACACAAACAAATTTTGTTCCCATCTTTTGGCGCTACGACAATCGGAGACAACCATTCAGAGGCCTCAATTGGTTAAATAATTCCTTGAGCAAGAAGCTTTTTGAGTTCACATTGCAATGGCTCTCTCATTAGATGGGGAACATTTCTAACCTTGTGTACCACTGGATCAGCATTTCTCTTTAAAATAATTTTGTGCGATTAGCCCTTCAATTTTCCTAGATCATCAGAGAATACTCGTGAGAACTTCTCAAATAAGTCATTTTGATAGACAGAATTAACATTATGCACAACAGTAGACATAACAGGTTCTTCAGCATTAGGGTTGAGGATAATATTTAAATATTTTGATGACGCCAACCCAACAAATTCAAACCCTCTTTAGTCAAATACACTCTTCCATAAACTTTCTTTCCTTTAAAAGATATTATCATCCAATTGAGTCCAAATATGTCAGTGGTTTTCCCCCCATACCCGACAGCTCTAATGTCAGGCTTACTCCATGAGTTAGCATCAGATTTATCTTTCCACACTTCACAATTTCCATGGATAACAAAGTGTAAAGACTGCCCGAATCTACAAGCATTTTAACATCATATGAATCTAATGTTATGATGCAATGAGGTTTGGTTAATAATGAAGTGCTCTCTCTAACTACATCACAATCCAAAATTGAGTGATCACAAAGTGATTTCAAATCATTACTGTACACCTGATCGTACTCAGAAGTGTGGTTGTTACCATCAATACATAACATAAGCTCTTGCATATCATCAGAAATATCAATCACTTAATGTACTTGGTTTGATTGAGTTTGTCCTGATTGGATTTTGGTTCTACACGTCTTAGCTAGATGTCCCATTTTACCACAAATTCTACATAGTGCATTTCTCGTAGCACACTTGGGACTAGAAGCAATGTGACCAGGTGCCCCACGACGGTAATATTTAACAATTCTTGTGTCAAATTTTGACATATTATTATTACCAACAAATCCATCAGATTTGACAGTATTTTTTATAGGTTGTTAACTAACTTAGTTTCATCAGTATAAGCTTGTATTTCACAGCTCTTATTACTCTGACCCTTAGTTAATGGATCGCTGCAAACTTCTATTTCTTTAATCCAAATTTGGGTATGTTCTACCCCTTTAGCGATTTGATTTGCTTCCTCAAGAGACGGATCTTTAATAAGTAATTTCTCTTGTATTCTCTTATTGTTAGTGCACCTTACTATTTGATCTAGAATAAGAGAATCAGCTAAGTTTTCAAATTGGCATGTAAGTGATAAACCTCTCAGCGCAGCAACATAGGTGCCAATATCCTCATACATTTTTTGCTTGCGACTAAAAAACGTATGCCTCTCAAGTACCACATTCACTTTAGTGGTAAAACGCAATTCTAACATTTTCATTGACATTTCATATACATTAATGGGTTGACCATCCCCTGTTCCCAGAGAAATCTCAGGTAAATCTTCATACAATCTACATCCCTCAACCCCAAGATGATGGAGTAAAATGGCTTGCTTCCGCATGGGTCCATATTTATATGCTCTTGTTGCTAACATATAAGTGAGAAATATTTTTTTCCAATCTTTCCACAGAATTGCTGGATCACCAGGAGTAGGAAGAAAACTTGGAGGAGCAGACATCGATTGATCACCCATATTGATAAAAAATATATATTTACAATGAAAAAATATAGATCCAATACACCGTAGCTAGAAGTAAATGTCAGTTATTAAACTAACAAGTCAAAACAATAAGTTAATATAAAAAGATAAAATAATAGTTTAAAATAACAAACCAGAAAGTTGATGGACTTTATTCTTCTGAAATCACTGGTCCACTTATACTGCTTTTCAATTCCAAAATGTTCCCAATTTGAAGAAAATAGCACTTCTACCAGGACCACATGTTTCCCAAAACTGTAGAAAACTAATGACAATCTTGTGAACAAGTCTTTTCAATGAAGCATTTCCCAATCTCTTAAAATGGCCACCAAAAAAAACATTCAGGGTGTTTTCGGGAAGAATTAGCGAATGCTTTAAAGAATATCGAGCATTTCCGTCATCAAAAACAATTGGACAACTCTCCCCTGGAAATAAAGCTTGTTTTCCAATATGTCCACCAAGAAAAACATTCAGGCTGTTTTCGGCAAGAATTAGAGCATGTTTTCCAACATGGATTTCAACAAAAACATTGAGATTGTTTTCGGGAAGAATTAGAGCATAGACTAAGTAAACGTTTGTTATAGTGTTTACCTTCCAATAATCTTCAACATTTCACTGTGGAAAATGTGTTTAAAGCGAAAAATGAAGTTTCAATCAGATGATTTTCAGACTTTCAGCTCTCAAAAATACAGTCAAAAATTATGCTCAAAGTATGCTCAGTTCGCTCAGTTAGATCAAGCTCAATTTCAGTTCAGCTTCAGTTCAGCTACAGTTTAATAGATGCACTTCAGCTACAGTTTAATACATGCAGTCCTGAAATTATGATAAAACAGGTAAAATTTGTCTAAACCCCTGTATTAAAACATTCAGGCTTAGATTTAAACAATCTTCAGAAGAATATTAAAGGAATCCTTTCTTTATTAGAGAGTCAAAATCACACAATTTCAAATTAAATCTTGTCAAGCGTGTGTTTCCAGCCAATAGAATTTTACTCACAGCATATCCAGAAGCAAGTTGCTGTAGATATATTCCAATTGGTTCATACATTTCCAATAAGTCCATAAATCCAGGGGTGAAGGTATCAAAGTATCAATGTCTCTGTCCCCTGCACAGAGAAGACCACCTCGTCGCCAATGAAAAGATCCAATTTACAGTCAATTTGATGAAAGATAAATTGCTTTATTGGAGAGTAAAGGTAGATACCTCCAGCACAGCTTCACAGCTCACAAATCTAACTCCAATAATCAAAATCTAACATTCCATCCTAGCAACATGACTAACATTCTAATGATGACAGGCAGAAGTATCAACTCTACAGTACCCTAGTGTATGTAGGTGTTTTTCAATGTGTTCAGTCTCTTTCAGCATAGCACTGGTCCTGGTCTGACAGAGCCCAGGTCAGGAAGAGCTCAAGGCCAGTCAGAGTCAGTCACCACCAGTACCAACGAAAAGTTGGGGGGGTTCACAGGGCACAGGATGACTTTGCAACAGATGTCAACATTGAAATGAAAGAGGCCACTTCCAAAGTGCAGCTCTGCAGACTGTCAGCCTTAGGACCCTTAAGTGAAAGGACACGTGGATGTGCGTTTTTAGGAGGGGGCATTTAATGAGGACCATACAGCACTGTTTAATATCCATCAGAAAAGTAGGTTCTCTTCCCCTTTTGCCAAAGAAAAACACATTGAAATGAACAACCCAAGGCAGTCAAGACAAGTGGTTTTCAGGCCATGGAAAACATTTCTCCAGGAGTCCCAACTATAAGAAAGAGTTTTGGACCGGTTTGTGACAGGCGCAATGCAAATGACACACTTTGGCAAATTAATAATAAAGGCATTTCCTGCCTGGGGCTTAACATTGCTCTAACACGGGTTCAGACAACTGAGGGAAACAGGAGCATAGATGATTGAGAAAGGAGTCCGGAATAGGGCAGAGGGAAGTGAGAACAGAAACATAGGAGGAAGGTGTGGAGGAAGAGCATGTTGGTTGCCTCTACATAACTGACGGTGGCTATAAAGTGCTAAGAGCAAGTCGTGTTCTCCCTGTGATGAACACCTCCAACTAAAACTCTCTTAGTACAAGAAAATAGGTATACTTTATTTCCCTACACAGACGAAATTCCCTGATACACTTAGGGTGATGAAAGAATGAGTTGAGAGTGGTCATCTAAACAACGAGCTACATAAGGTCTGTATATATCCGACAAATGACGATAGACAAAAGCAGATTTCTCTAACCATCGAGGCCCTTGAAAAAGTCAGTCACATGTTAGAAGTGTCGAGTTTGTGGCGGACACTTTTGTGACCTCAAAGATATTTCAAGGCCAGCGGCCAGTCACAAAAGGTCTATCGGTTTCTTGCGTCCCTAATCAATGTTGCAGTTGTGGCATTTCATTTACCAATCAAATGCATTCTGGGAGTTGTAGTTCTGCCTCACAGTAACTGGCCCTCATTTAGTTAAAGGGAGAGTCAAGGACTTGAACATGGTGACATGAGGGTCGCCTTCGGCCAGTAGCATGCTGTGAGCTGCACATGCTTGCTGAAAAGGTGAAATAACTTTAAGCCAAGGCATGAACAAGAATGTTTGTCTGTAAGGGACCGTAGAGTTGCTACATCCACAGCGGCATACACAGAACATAGTAAGCAGCCCCCAACTTCTCACAACCAGACGCAAAAATAAATTACGTGCTGAATGCTAAAGGAGCATTTGAGAGTCAACAACTGTTGGCACCACAGCGGGTTTAGCAGAACGTACACAATCATGGCAATCCTGAACTCTATTTACTCAGTGGGGAAGTAGGGCGTGGCAGACACACAGGAGAAAACTAAGCTTTGACTCCTCATCAGGGGTATTAAGCGCTATATGCAAATACAAAAAATGCTGAAATCATTGACACTGCAGTCGGACTTGGGAGACATGGGAGGCGAGAGGTGTACTTAGCTGACATCAAAGGGCATGTTGAAGGGAGGTCATGGGTCACATGATGTTTTCGCTGCACCAGCTTTTCAGCTGTTTTTTTTGTGTGCTTCACTTATTTTTGGGCTCACTGGCTATTTGCCTAAGATATGCTACATGTTTGTTAAGTTCAAGTTCAAGTTCCAGAATTTGTATAGTGCACTACTCACCCAGCCGGTCTCAAGGCGCTTGAGGGAGGGAGGTGCTTTACTTATCGAATAACCAGGTTTTTAGTTGCTTTCTGAAGGAGAGGTGGTCCTGTGTAAGGCGGAGGTGGGTGGGGAGAGAGTTCCAGGTCTTGGCCGCAAAGTAGGAGAAGGATCTTCCCCCCATGGTGGATCTGTGGATACGAGGAATTGCGGCGAGGGCTTGATTGGACGATCTTAGTTGGCGGGAGGGGGTGTAGAAGGATAATCGCGCGTTGAGGCATTCGGGACCTAGGTCGTGGAGGGCTTTGTGTGCGTGGGTGAGGAGACGGAACGTTGTTCTCTTGTTGACAGGGAGCCAATGGAGATCTTTCAGGTGGTCGGAAATGTGATCTTGCCGAGGGATGTCCAATATGAGTCTGGCTGAGGCATTTTGGAAGCGTTGGAGTTTTTTCTGTAATTTGGCTGTAGTTCCGGCGTAAAGGGTGTTTCCGTAGTCCAGTCGGCTTGTGACCAGTGCGTGGGTGACCGTCTTTATTGTTTCGGTGGGGATCCAACGGAAGATTTTTTTGAGCATGCGTAGGATGTTGAAGCATGATGATGAGACGGCGTTGACTTGTCTGGTCATCGAGAGGGAGGAGTCCAGGATGAAGCCCAGGTTACGTGTGTGGTCCATAGGTATGGGTGCGGTTCCCAGGGCCGGTGGCCACCATGAGTTGTCCCAGGCAGAGGGGGATGACCCTAAGATGAGGACTTCCGTTTTGTCCGAGTTTATTTTTAAACGGCTATTCTTCATCCACTCGGCTTCTTCTTTCATTCTTTCGTGTAAGTTGGTTTTGGCGGTGTTTGGGTCTTTGGTGAGGGAGAGGATCAGCTGGGTGTAGTCTGTGTAGGAGATGATGTTGAGGTTGTGTTGGCGTGCGATGGATGCGAGGGGACTCATGTATACGTTGAAGAGGGTGGGACTGAGTGATGATCCTTGTGGTACGCCACAGATGACTTCGGTGGCCTCTGATTTGAAAGGGGGAAGGCGGACTCTCTGGGTTCTTCCGGTGAGGAACGAGATGATCCAATCCAATGCTTTTCCTTGTATTCCAACGTTGTTGAGGCGTTGTATGAGGGTGCTGTGACAGACTGTGTCAAAGGCTGCGGAGAGGTCAAGTAAAATGAGGGCAACTGTTTCTCCGTTGTCCAGTAGTGTTCGGATGTCGTCTGTTGCTGCGATGAGGGCGGTTTCGGTGCTGTGTTTGGCTCAGAAGCCGGATTGTGAAGGGTCGAGGGATTTGTTGGTTTCGAGGAAGGCGGCGAGCTGACTGTTGACGGCTTTCTCAATGACTTTGGCGGGGAATGGGAGGAGCGAGATGGGGCGGTACTTCTTAAGTTCGGTGGGGTCTGCTGTGGGTTTCTTCAGAAGGGCGCTGAGTTTGGCATGTTTCCAGTTTTCCGGGAAGGCAGCGGAGTTGAAGGAACAGTTGATGACATCGCGGAGATGGGGTGCGATGATGGAGCCTGCTTTGTTGAAAATGTGGTGGGGGCATGGGTCGGTTGGCGATCCTGAGTGGATGGAGTTCATCAGGTGGATGGTGTCTTCGGTGGTGATTGGGTTCCAGGCGCAAAGGTTGTTAGAGTGCGGTGTTGGTTCGGAGGTGGGTGGAGTGGACTTGTCTTCGGACTGGTTTTCAAAGCTGTTATGTATTTCGGTGATTTTGTTGTGGAAGAATGAGGATAGAGAGTCGCAGAGGTCTTGGAGGGAGTAATGTCGTTGGTGCCGGTGGTGGGGTTGGTAAATTATTTGACGATTTTGAATAGTTCCTTGCTGTTTTGGGCATTGTTGTCAAGTCGATCCTTGAATGCTGATTTCTTTGTGGATCGGATCAGTTGGTGGTGTTTGCGGGTGGCGTTCTTGAAGGTGGCTAGGTTATCAGTGGTTGGGTTTTTTCTCCAGGTTTTCTCGAGAGTACGACAGAACTTCTTGGATTTCTTAAGGTCATCGTTGAACCAGGGGGCATTTTTGCTACCTTGCTTGATTAGATGGTTTTTCAAGGCTGCTAGTTTGTCGGCGCTGTGGGTGATCCATTGTGTGAGGTTAGTGGCTGCTTGGAACACAGGTTGCAGTAGTTAGAGATAAAGCACGCTATTGGCGTGTATGATGTTTTGTAAGGCGCAGCATTCAACATATAACACGCCAAAGCCACGTTTCATTCTAATTGTTCTACAACATTTGGGCTCTCATATTTGCGTATTTTCACCATGTTTGTTCACATGTTCCAGCAATGCGATGGCACCTAAGCACTGCACCACAGAGGATTCCCCTGCAGAGTAGGTGCAATAGGGATATTGACTGCTTGGGAGGGACATCGTGGGAGCCTGAAGTGCACCAGAGGAAGTGGAGTCCCCAGAGGGACCTGCATGACCCCATGCCTGACCTAAAGATGGCGCCCAGGGTCCTAGTCACCAGCACACGCTGAGAGATCTGTTTACCTCAGTGCTCCTCTACCAACAGGGTAACCCGCTGCCGAAGAGTTCCGGAGAATCAGGGGGCCTACTCAGAGGATAGGGGTGAGTCTGAGTCTGGGAGCCCTCACAGCTATCCATAAGACAATACGGCCCATCCTCTCCAAAGCGGGAGACACATGCGTGAAAGGGAGAAGTGTGTGGCTGGGAGCTGGCCATATGCCTCCCCCAAAAGTCAGGAGCCAGAGTGCAATCAGGAGGCGGGAGCCTCGGTGAGGCTTCCATTTTGTCCCGATGCAAAGACAACGCCGGGCAAGAGGTCCGGACAGCTGCAGCTCGAGGGTGCTCTTCAGCCTCCAGCTGGTCCCTCATCAGGCACGAACCAAAGCTCCCAGTGGTGAGATCGATGCCTTGCAATGCTAGTTATGCCCGACCTGCCTCTCTGGACTGTCTGCTGCCCTGGAGGCCTCAGGCCCCACCCGCTCCCCTAGGAATGCAACAGAACCAGCGACTGCACAGAGTACGGCTCATCTGGTGAGTGCAGCTGCGCTTTCTCATGTGCTCCCCCTTTCAAACTGGAGTCCTTGCTGCTCCCTACCATGTCACCCCCAGTGGGACTTCTTTTACATCAACCCTCGTAGTCTATGTATCTATTAAAATCTGTTTTTACCGAACGTTGAGACCTGAGCAACATGGCTGATGTCCGGTCGAGTTGCTAGACAACTAATGTGGAGACTTGCCCCGGTTTTCCCCCTCCACCATCACCTACCTACATTGGACACAGTTCTTCCTCATCTCCCTGTTATGGCTCCTTCTCCTTCTTCCCCTCCTCTCCCACAAATTCCCTCAACCTCGTTGTTTATTTACTGTGCCTTACTACGCTATTGTATCTGATGTAAATTTTAACACAACGATCCTAAATGTAAAGCGCTTTGATACCCTTTTGGGTCAAGTTCACGCTATATGAAACTTTATAAATAAATATAATAAACCTACCACCATGAGGTTCTGGTGACAGTATAATTAAAAGTCTAACGTCTTGGCAAGACAAGATCTTGGTTAATAAAGTATGAACTTTTGAACAACTTTTAGATTCAAAGAGTAGTCCTCCTTGGTGCCCACAGTAAACATTGAAATTATGCTGAAAGCTGCCTGTTACACTGCTGAAATCTGTCCAACCTCATATCCAATGTCAGATTCAAATTCCTGCCCTTGGCATAGTCTATGGGGGGCATGTCAGTATAAACTGGGTGCCACTCATCACTTACTGGTAGCATCCACCACATCTGCCTAACATGGATCTACCTTTATTCAAGGCTATTATGCACCAAATGTGTGTCTCTTCTAGACTACATGTTAAGCTAAGCAAAGTAGCACTGTCATCCTTCTCTGATTTCTAATTGTTCACACTTTGCATGTGATTCTATTAAATGTAAATGATTCAGTGTATGAGAGCACATTCCTGTCCTTGCATGCATTGTTCAGCCAACGCACATTCCAGATCACCCAGAGTCAGATCTCTGTGACCTGCAAATCACCACCCATCAGTGTGTACCCCTGTTTGTGAATACTTTAAGGATAAAGCTCCATGCTGCATTCAAAATAAATCTGAGGTGGGCAATAATCTCAATGAGATGCCTCAACCAGTATCCCCCCTGAAAGGTAGGTAAATGTAGTTCAATCAGCAAAATATGATACACAAAATGGTCGAGCTATTGTCAAACACCCATCCAGCCTGCTCCTGGGGTGATTTTGTAATCAGCAATATGGATTTGTTAACACCCGTCCTATGTCCAGAATTACCACATAAGGGCTATCATACAAAAGCCAAGAGATGTTGCCCCCACAGGGCTGTGATGCTGGGGTAAGGTCTGCCTCTCTCATCAAATCCATCTCTATGGCTCTAGACCAGGTCCTCTTGCACAGCTGTGCAGTAATGGCACTAGCAACAGTAACCGACAAACATAAGGGTTTAAAAAGATATATGCACAGGAGAAAGGGAAATTTCACAGGGGAATTATCCGACAAAGTACAGGTTAATAAGTGCTGCTGTTACCCACTCATAATAAAAATACAAAATTAGGTCACTCAGTTGGGATCAGTTGTCATTTATGTAGCAAAAAAAACAATGTTTTTGGATGCTGATAATGGTCCACCTGCCTGATTCGGATGCAGGCGGACCATAGGTTTGGCTACAGGGCTGACTCTTCCATCACCACCATAGCCAAATCTCTCAAGAGGTCAGATAGATTTAAGGTCAGGCAGAGAAATGGCAATATGTCAGATCACCTGATTAGAATTGGTGGATATATAGCTGATTATTTACAGCCCATCACCACCACGCAATCCCTAGCAGTAAGGGACAGTTAAAAAGTAATATTGCTCCCGTTGCCATGGGAGATGACTCCTACAGTGAGAGGAGTGAATTATTTTTTATATTACAAAAGAAATTCCCATTTCTGGATGCTCATTTTGAAAATAGAAAAGAAAACTGTTTGGTGCAGGGCTCATTCATGTCTCTGGAGCCCTGCACCACATAGCAAAAACCATTGACAGCAAACACCGTGATGGCTGTTCCTGCAAATGCTTTATAAATAACCACCCGCTTGGCAGTCCTTAATAAATTTGATGAGCCGGTCCCTCCACTAGCGCAACAGAGTAATCTTCTCCATCCCCCTGGTGGAACAACTGGCCATCCACCAAAATATAAATTGCTGCCTTAGGCCAAAGGTAGAAATCTTCACCAGGCACAGGTGCAAAGAATCCACAGCCAGTGAGAGATGTAACCTGAGCGGTAAATTTACATTTCTCCTGCTCTGAGTCTTTCCTGTCAAAAGTCAACTGCATCACCCAAATCTCGTCCAGCAGCTATCCGATGTTGTGGAATCCAAACATAAAACCTTTCACTGGAATGAACCTCGTCTCTGTATCTCTGTCAGCCCTAACTTTTGACTGTGCCCCAGTCAAGTGCAACCAGATGACAGCAGTTGGTGCTTAACAGTTGGCTCTATTTTCCACCTTAAACTTTAAAAATTCATAACTCCGGTTCTACTGATTGGATTTTTGCCATTTTGGTAATATTTTATTTATTAAAATCTATTGTATTTTATCTAAATTGGGTTAGGATTTTTCTTATGTTGTGTTTTCACTTAATAACTGTTTGAATACTGCATAAATACTTTACACTGGCTCTAAGTTAAGCCTGAATGCCTTGAACCAAGCTATCAGAGGGTTAAGCACAGGTTTATTCAGTGATATGTGTGGTGATGATTATTATAAGTGGGTTCTCACTCTGAAACTGTGTGGTTTTCAGTCTCTTTCAAAATTTCTCTAATTCTCTGCAATTCAAGTTATGCTGAAGAAACTTCCCTTTGGGGATCCTTTCTTAGAGCAAGCCCTGACAGTGTTGATTCATTTTTGTAAGAATTTCTGGTGGTCTACCTTATCAGTGTGCATTCTAATGATAACAGTTCATCTTGTAATGGGGCAATAATGAGTACATTTAAATATGCGACACACTAATAATACAGTATCTGACAAGCAGGTGCAAACAACAAATATATCAATACCAAAACAAATGTAAATTACAACATAATGTGTGCATGTATATCTGTAGTCTTTCACAAATTAAATCATGTGTATAGAACATGTAGCACCTATATGTTAATCAGATGTTTGGTAGGCTATATTTACACATATGTAAATATATGCAATCCATTCTCTCTGATAAGGGATTTTTCCTTTTGTTTATGGTTGGTTGAATTTGATTAAATGCACATCCCATCATTTGTATTGTAACAAACAACCTAACACATTTCTGTGAATTCGGTTGTCAAACAGAAATTGATTATAATTTCGCTATAACCATAATGTTAAAATATTCCTAGTTTTCAAGTGAATGATTATTGAAATCTTTATAAGTAAATATTTCATGTATGTGAACGTAGAAAATCATTTCCGATGTTTGTTTAAAATGCATAAATGTATGTTTTAGTGTACTCAGAGACGCATACACAATGTTATGTTAATATGCATTTACAAAGCATACGTACACCAAGGTTTCTCGGGGCCAGTTAAGAAATGCTAAATAGCCTTTTGGCATGTATAAAGGCCATTTGGGAATCGCAAAATGCGATTTCTACCCAGTAGAAATCACATTTTGTGACATTCGTATAGCAAATCACAAATAGGGATTTCCAATTTGCAATTTCCAATGCACATGTACAAAGCATTTCCTAAATGCAAATTGGGCATTTAGGAAATGCTACTACCATCGACTCAAAGTCGATGGTAACCAAGTGCAATTTTAAAAAAAGCCCATCAAAATGCTTTTTTAAGTGCAATTAAGCACACATATACCCTAGGGGCATGTCTGTGCTTTACATGTGCCCCACTTTTTCGGGATGCATCAAGGGGGGTCTTAGGCCGAATTTCACCCTTGCTTTAGCATTTCCTAATTTGCGATTTCCTAGTAGGAGATTGCAAATTAGGAAAGGAAATAGCATTGGTACTCATGGGCCTTTAGGCCCATAGGAACAAATGCTTTGGTATTACTGAAATAGCGATTTCCTAATAGCGGTTCCTTCTTTGTAGGAATCGTTATTAGGGAATCTCTATTTTTGTGCATATAATTCAGCATTTCCTAAACAGCGATTTTGCAAGGAGTCACTATTTAGGAAATGCAAAATAAGTATTTCATACATGGCCCTTGGTGCTGTTGGTATAACACAACAGAAGAAAGAAACAAGCATTTGCAATGCAGTATGAGTCACATTTTTGGGAGTTGGAGCTATTGGCATTGTAAATGGCAATGTTTTTTATTTATGTTTTTTGGTTTGCAGTGAAGTGAATATTTAAAGAAACAAAAGCGCACACTTTACCATATTACAAGCTTTTTAACAGTAAAGCTATGGAGCATATGTTAACCTAAAGACGTTAAATAATCCAGGTAAGCGGGTCAGATTTCTGACATTACTCATTAGAGTAATATTTTATAGCCTTATAGCCCGCCGTAGAGGGCTATTAAAGGCCCTCTCCAGCGTTAAAGGACCTTAAACAAGGGAGAGGGACTTTAATAGCGGTATAGCCCATCTACGAAGGGCTATAAGGCTATTAGAACATTCTGTCACTAGAGGACAGAATGTTCTAACAAAAAAAATAAAGCCTTTTGGGAGCGTGAGGGGAATGGAATCCCCTCAGGTTCCCTGAAACCTTTGTTCACAGCCAGAGCTGTGAACAAAGAAACACTGGAATGTTAGAGCACCAGGCTTATACCAGCCATTATAAGCCCAGAGCACTCCATTGTTTTCAATGGAGCTCCCAACATTCCAATGTTCTAATAATGATTACATTCAAAACCCATTTCTCCCCTCTTCCTTGTTGGATCCTAGAAATTAAATGTTAACACTCAAAAGAAAGAGGTCACTTCCAAAGCGCAGCTCTGCAGACTGTCGGACTTAGGACCGGTATTCAGACAAAATATTGCTTTAGAAATGTCGACTTACACAAATATCAATATATAAATTTCATGACAGAAAAATCGACAGCAAGAATATTGTCGTCAAGAATATTGATTTTACGGTAAGAAATATTGATTTAAAAAATATGCAATTTATTAATATTGTGTGCAAAAATATAGTTGTTTAAAATATCGAATTTTTAATTAGTGTTTTGTATTTTTGTATATATTTTAAATGTATGTGATGTATTTTTTTGTATGAGTATTGTTTATGTTTTTTAGTATATGTGTATGAGGTCTTAATATCTGATGTCACTTCTTGTGATGTCACATCCAGTGAGGTAACTTCCTGTTATGTCACGTGCAATGTCACGTGTCGTGACATCATGAGCTGTGATGGCATGCGTCATGCTTTCACTTGCATACTGCCTAACCTGATTAGTCCCCCCACTTCTTTTTTGGGACTTGTGTCCTGCAGATTTCCCTAACCATCGACGCCCTTGGAAAAGTCAGTCAGTCACATGTTAGAAGTGTCAAGCTTGTGGCGGACTATTTTGTGACCCCCAAAGACATTTCAAGGTCAGCGGACAGTCACAAGGTCTTGAGTCCCAATCAATGTTGCAGATGTGGCATTTCATTTACCAACCAAATGCATTCTGGGAGTTGTAGTTTTACCTCACAGGAATTGGCCCATGTTTAGTTGCAGGAGTGCCCAGGACTTGAACGTGGTGACATGGGGGTTGCCTTCAGACAGTAGAATTGCTGTGAGCAGCACACGCTTGTTGTCAATGTTTAATCACTTTAAACCAAAGAATGCACAAGAATGTTTGTCTGTAAGGGACCATAGGGTTGCTACATCCACAGAGGCATACACAGAACACAGTAAGCAGCCCCCAACTTCTCACAACCAGACAATGAAATAAATTACGTGCTGAAGGCTAAAATACCATTTGGAGGTGAACAACTGTTGGCACCTCAGCGGGTTTACCAGAACGTACACAGTCATAGCAATCCTACACTCTATTTACTTAGTGGGGAAGTAGGGCATGATAGACACACAGGAGGCATCTAAGATTTGACTCCTTGCCAGGCATATTAAGCATTATATCAAATCCAAAAATGATGAAATCACTTTACTGCAGTCAGACTTGGGAGACATGGGAGCCGAGAGGTGTGCTTGGCTGACATCAAAGGGCATGTTGCAGGGAGGTCATGGGTCACATGATGCTTTTGCTGCACCAGCTTGTCAGCTGTTTTTTTTTTGTTTACTTCACTGATTTTTGTGCTCACTGACTATTTGCCTAAGATATGCTACATGTTACAAACTACCACCATGATGTTCTGGTGACAGTATAATTACTTCTGTTAATTGGGAAATAGAGAATTGATTGTTTATGTTGTAGTCTAGCCCTGAAGAAGTTTAAGGTCTTGGCAAGAGAAGATCTTGAATAATAAAGTATGACCATTTGAATAACTTTAATATTCAACAAGTATTCCTCCTTGGTGCTCACCGAAAACTTTGAAATGATGCTGAAAGCTGTCTGTTAAACTGCCGAAATCTTTCAACCAAATATCCAATGTAGGATTAATCCCCACCGTTGGGATAGACTATCTAGTCAAATCAGTGTAAACTGGGTGCCACTCATCACTTACGGGTAGCATTCAGCCTAACATGGATCCACCTTTATTCAATGCTTTTATGTACCAAATGTGTCTCTATTCTAGAGTACTTGTTAAGCTAATCAAAGTAGCACTGTCATCCTTCTCTGATATTTGATAAATATTTGCCCCACCACCTTAACTGGCAGATTTTCTTTGGCAGACAATTCACCGCCGAAGGTGCACCATAGGAGGCTTATATCTGGAACTCAGTGAGAAAACCCAAATATTCACAAAGGCTTTGTCTGATGTAAACACATGATTGTGGCCATAAATGCCAACATTTACACATGCAATTAATTCACAAACTATATCCGGACAGTGTAAATGGCTTTGCTACTGCAGTTTCTCCTCTGCAAATCTGACTAAATGAGATGTGTTAAATCTTGTGAAACAAGGTATGGTTAGCTTTCAAAGCTTGCAAATGCCAACAAACATACATTTGTGAGCATTTAAAAACTCTTATCTGACCCTTTGTCACTCTTTAAATGGTCAGAATTCTACTCCAGCCAAGGGTTTGAATACCTTTTTTTCCAGGCTGCGAAGAGTAAAAGATCACTCATACATTTATAGGGAATGGTTTTAGGGTCAGCTTATGAGTTTGGTGGTGTGGGAACAGGCCGGCACACCTCTTCCCCACTCCCACACTGCAAACAGGGCCACTGCCCACAATCCAGATTATGAGTGAAATCGTGATCTGTGGACAGGTGGCGTGGCGGTCCCATGGCAGTGAAGTAAAAAGGCTAAAATGTGAGCCATAATGCTGCTTTGCCACAGGACCACCGCGGCATGTTCCACTACGGCATAGACTTTGAAGTCCATGCCATGCTGGAAATGGAGGTGTATGTAAACGTGCATGGGTCAAGGGGGGGCTTTCTACGGCCCCCTTTATTTTCTGAATGCCATCAGTTTCATGGAGTAAGAACCTTCATGGGACTGGTGGCAGTCAGGAAACCCGTAATATGCATTGTGGTGCCACAGAAGCACCAGCAGCATATTGTGAGCCCCTGACATCCACACCACCGCCAGGAAATGTGGTTTTCTGGTGGTTGTGGCAGTCCAATGGCAGTCTGGCAACCTAAGTTGTAGTAACGTGATTGAACCGCCGGTGCGACGGTGGCTGGACTTCCTCCACCGTGCCACCATGAGTTTGGCAGTCCATGGAATGCCAACCTCCTAATCAGGTCCTAAGTGTAGAAAAAAGCTTTATCCCTGGGGGCAAAATGTTTTACCCATGCAAGAAGAAACAGATTTAAAAAATGTGCATTTGTACAATAGGCTTTTTACTCTCGCTAAATAATTCTACCCAACGCAATGAGAAGGTCAAATATGAATTAGGGGTGGGAAGTTCACTACAAGTAATAAAGTCACTAACATGCTAGGTCCAGTCAATGATTTCAGTTATTCAATCCTGAGTTTGACCCCTGGTAGTTATGGCACAGAGCAGATTGGCTTAATTTAGATGAAATGCTTAAAGTATTTAGAAGTACTAAAACAGTTATAAATTCAAACACACAACACAATAAAAATCCCAATCCAATTCATTAATAAAACAGCAAAATGTAATGAACCAAATGTCTTCCTACACCCCCAGGACCTCAGGGGGAGTGCTTAAGTTGTCAGTTGAGGGCAACAGCAATGTTTGGGCTAGGTCCAGGTTGCCACTGCTCAGCTGGGATTCTTCACAGGAATGCCCTCTTCAGCTTTTTTATGTTCCAGGAACCACCCGGTGACTTAGACTTACGGTCCTTGGGGATTGTTCTGTCTTAGCATTTCAAGTGGAAGGGGGGCCAAACTCCTCAGGCTCTTCTCACAAGTCAGAGATGCCAGGTACAGCAGGTTCAGTCTACCTGGTATCCCTACACAAGTCCAGAAGTGCTCCAAGGCAGGTTGGTTTAGGGTCCACCATTGTAGGGTTCACTAGCATGTGAGTGGGGACACCCTAAGACACTTCTATTTCCTCTGGGACAAATAGAGTAAAGGTTCCCAGGCCCTGACAGCATACTTTAGTAGTAGTTCCTGCTTGCTGTACTGCAAACAAGCCCAAAATGCAATATGTTAGGGCAAATGAAAGATAATTAAGGCCTTTGGCCTCACTAAACTTGGACTCTGAGGCTGGGGCAGTGAGTGGGTAACGTACTATGTTAATTCTATTGTCCCCCCACATATAACACTAAAATCCAGTTTGAAACAGGCACTGTACCCACGAAAAAACCAGCGACAGACGTCAGGTAAACCAAAAGCAGAGCTGCTCTTCATCAACCAGAGAGGGGATGAACAAGCATTGTCCTGGCATCCTGTTTGCTTTCTTTGAATGGAGCAAAGGTTTTCCATATGCTTTTGACAAACCTGTCATGCAAGATTTGACAATGTGGCATTAACAGGTGGTCCCCGCCCTGTATATTTTATTGAGCTCAGAGGAGAAGTCATCTCTGCCACCTATTATGTGCTCCTGTGAGGTATTTCACACCTCTTTCACACTTCTTCCAGTGATGGGCACAAGCTGGGAACTGGCATAGGCTAATGTTAATTAGCCTTTCAATAGTGCAGGCAGGAAAAGGGTAACTTTTATTTATGTATTTATTTATAAACAATCCAACTTCCCAATTGAATTGGAATTTATGATAACTATTAATCTAGTCATTTTCTAGCTGTTTCCTTCCTGAGGTGCATTATTAGTAAAACTCTTGTTTTCAGTAAAACTAGCTCCTAGGACCTTGTCACTGTGGGAACATGGTGAAGTAAATTTTCTACTTGTCCCACTTTTAAATACCATGTACCCTACTGTGTTGGCTACAAGCCTTCTTACAGAGTGGCAGTTTACAAATATTCAAAAGAGAGGTTTTTATCTGTTAAAAGAGGAGTATTGTAACAGTTCTCACTGCAGGTTTTACATTGCAACAATCAAGGCTATAATGGTGGACCTGAAGTCATGCTTTTCTTTCCCAAACTAGTGGATGGCTCAATAAGTGTTGCAGTCCACAAGTTACATTTAACTTTCCATGCCATAGGTGTATCTTCTGCACCATATACTATGGCTTTATTAAAAAGTTAAGTGGGTCAAAGAGTTATTAGCCAATTTCCAAATTTTGTGTGGATAAGAACATTAGGCACTGGGCAGTTCTGTCCCAGAGTGCAGAGTCTAAAACCGAGCAATCAAATTCAGCAAAAATAAAAGTGGGTGACCATGCAAGAGGGGCTAATTTCTCAGAGCCTCTTTGTAGAACTATGCATGCCTACTACTGAGATTATTAGTAAATATCACAAGGTAGTAAATCTGCAATCATATTTCTAATGGTATGTGCTTCCCACACACACACTTTTAAGAGTGAAGATTTACTATTTATTTTTAACTTGGATTCATAGAGTATAATCCTAGGTAGTTTCCTATTCCCATTATGTATCTGCACAGAAAGTGACCACCATATTTCCCATGACCCATCTGCACAGTAAGTGACATCACTGGACTTCCCGTCTTCCATTTTCATGGGATCTGAGATTACTGGTTTACAGCCAAAACTGTCTTTACAAGATAAAGCAAAGTAAAAGGACTTCATTTCCCATCTTCCCTCAGCATAGGAAGTGACATCACTAGTCTTTCCATTAACTGTCTGCACAGGAAATGACAATACTGCCTCTCCCCCTTCAATCAACTCTTAGGGAGTCCCATTGCCTGGGGTCCCCGAGCGAATGGCAAATATAGATATGGGTATTGTCAGTTTGGGCTTCTTTTGACCAAATGGGATTCCAGGGTCCTGGGCCAGAACATCTAGTCCACTGAAAATCAGAAATATGATAAAATCAAATACATCACTCAGCACCCCATACTCCCAGATCGTCCCCACGATCACATCCACATGTGGACGCAAAACACTCACATAGCATTTGCACAACTCCTAGAACCAACCTCGTAGACACCCCTCCACCTACCACACACCTCAAACTTCAGAACAGACATTCTAGCTCATGCTCATCAATGCTCGGTTTGCAGTACACTGTACCCCAGACATCACAGAACTCATCACCTATCAGAAGCTTGATGCCATCTTCATTACAGAAACATAGTTGATATCCATATCTTCACACATCCAACATGTTCTTTTTTCGCAGGCAAAAGCATCCAGCCCGTAGACTGCACACATGGCCATATCATCACACATCCTACATGTTCTTCTTCTCACAAGCAAAAGCACCCAGGACGTGGACTACACACATAAGAGGGAGGAGGAAGCCTTGCTGTTATACATAAGTCCTCCTGGGTGTGCACCCTATTCAAACAAATAACACTCAACTACACCGAGCTGCTACAATGTAATTTCTCAACCTCTGCAACTCAAACCACCACCTTCTATATCATCTACTGGCCTCAATAGCAGAACAAGGACTTCATTGATGAATTCTCAGAATTCTGGTAACTTCAACCTCCTGGATAAACAAGCTCAAAGCAACAAGAGACAACCACTTCAAATTCAACTATACATTCTAAATGGCCCATTCTTGACCTTGACTTCTCAACATCACCAACAATCCAATGTAACCCACCTATATCCCTGGACTAGACCGACCATTTTGCCATCACTGTAGCAATACTCAGTGTCCTACCAACAAGCCATGGTTAACGCAAAAAAGAAGACTAAATCTTCATATCCTTCAAAGACTTTTCTATACACAACCTAGTACTTGAACTCATCTCTTACCCTATCACCTCTACATCAGATGCCAACACTCTCATAAACAACTTCAAGAATTTCTTGGAAAGAATGAGAACATCCATGCCCCAATTACAATATGCAAGTGCAACACAAAACCGTCAGCACCCTAGTACTCGGAGGACCTTGCTGACAATAATTTATCTATTTGCAGTCAGTAAAGAAACTGAAGACAAATCAATTTCCAAGGACCTATTGATACTGCAGTCCTTCTGCTCAACATGAAGACTGGCAATTACAACAATCAAAGCAATGTTCTATAATAATACCATCAGCGAAGGAACCAACAGAAGAAGAACACTGTTCAAGACAATAAACCAATCCATCAACCCCTTGCCAGACCCACCCATTTCTCATGCCATAGAAAAGTACATTATTAAAACAATGGGGTTGACCCCATGAGTCAAAGGACCTGGGTAGCAGTTTATATAAAAACAAAGGGGCAGATTTATGAAGGCCTTGCGCCGCCGGTGCGTCATTTTTAACATGGGAAAAAGTGACGCACCGGCGGCGCAAGGCCTTCATAAATCTACCCCAAAGTGGTCGCTGACACAACTTCCAATTCTCACTTAATGTAAATCTTATTTTTTGGGGTAAACAGATACAAAACTGTAAGAAGGAGATGTATTATTTACAGAAAACAATATTAATGAAACAAGCCCAACACAAACAATACAAAAGGCCAATTATCTCTCTTTGTATATATGACCTTTACGTTGCGTGTACCTCCGGACACGCCCCCTAGTTTTGAAACCTCGACAAGACGCTGTTCGGATCTGCCGTCTTCTGAATCCCATTCATTTTGGTGGCCTTTTGAATTATCACCCAACGGACTAATAAAATCCAGGTAATTACAGGCGTAGAATGTCTCTCGACGTTTCTCTCGCCCTAAGTATAATTAGAATTCCTGACTACAGCATCTTTGTCCCCGGCCTCTTTTTCCGATACAGGACCTCTTTTACACATTGAGCCCCTCTATGGTCGGATATTGGCCTTTTACAACTGCCCGTGAGTGAGTGACTCTTCACTAAATCACCCGTGGATGAAAACGGGGGTGAGTTTCTCTTTTAGCTTTTACCCCGTTTACCTGGCTGAGTGAACTTTGGATGTGTGCCAATATAATAACTTGTGGTCCGTGGCACCCCCTTTGTTTTCTCTTTTTCTCATATAGAACAACATATCTGGACATTTGGAATTCTTACATAATTGTACTTCCCATTATCCATTTAACTTTGGAATTTCACCTATAAATCATCGTTAGGTTAGTCTCGGTCTAATTAATTAATTGTTAATAGGCTAGATAGACACCTGATTATTATGCCTTTTGGAGATGGTCACTTAGTTAGTTTTTCCGGCTTTTTCAGGTGGCCCGTCCAGTTGCATTGACGTGACCCCCACACGTTACCAGTGGTAATGTACTCAACACAATCTTATTTAATTAAGTAGGAATCCCTTCATATGATTGGTCAATCTAACTCAATCCAATTCGTTTTTAGGTCCCCTGCCCCCCCCTTTCCCGTGACCCCAGTCCTGAAGAAGACCCGCAGCAGAGGTTGTGAACTCCCCCCTTTTTGCGCCAGGGTCGAAACGTCGACTATTACGCCCCCATCATTCTGAGGCCTACATCATTATTTTGTCATTGTCCCTGTCCCTTCCCCTTTCATATGATTGAACTATTTGTATATTAATGTATGGGTAGGCTTCTTTTGGTTGTCCAACTGAAAAATTGTATGTTTAGTTGTACATAATTATCTAAACTTTGCCTCTTGAGCTATTTCTCTTTTCAATTCACTTGAGCACCCCCCTTCTTTCACTGCAGCCTGCAGTTTTTCCTTTCCTCTATTTTATTAACATGTAAATAAATTTGTTATTATACAAAGAGAGATCAAGTATAATTGGCCTTTTGTATTGTTTGTGTTGGGCTTGTTTCATTAATATTGTTTTCTGTTAATAATACATCTCCTTCTTACAGTTTTGTATTTGTTTACCCCAAAAAATAAGATTTACATTAAGTGAGAATTGGAAGTTGTGTCAGGGACCACTTTGTTTTTATATAAATAGAAAAGTACATTGCCATCAACTTCTTCAGTGAAACAAATAGTGAGGATCTGATAACATATCAAGTATACTAAGCCTGCTTTAATTCTTACCCCACTCCTTCCTGTAGAATCTAGGAATGGTCAGCATTCAAGCTCTCTTTCTCTTAGATCTTAGTCGTGCACTCTGCTCCCTCAAAGCCACTTCTTATGAATATGATGTCTTACTGTTATCCTTCAATAAAACTCTGTGGATGTACTCTTAACCCTACTTAACATTATCAGTCACTGCAGCTACCCAGAAGCTCTTAAGACAGAACAGATCCTCCAACTTCTAAAGACAACTACACCAGACTCTGATGGCCTTGCTAACTACCGACCCATCACTCACCATTCATTGGCAATATCACTGAATAAGAAGGATATGTTCAACTCCAAGATCACATCAATGCTAACCATCTCTTTCACGGCTACCAGAATGGATTCAGATCACTCTGCAGCATGGAGACCGCAACCTTAAACATCATAGACAATGTCCTCTTGACCACACATGAAGATGACCCCTATATCCTGATTTTGCTGGAGCTCTTAGATGCTCTCAACGGAGTTGACCATCTCACACTTCTGTACTACTCATCCTGGATTCTCAAATAAGATTCATCAGCAATAAGCTTCACTGGATCTCCTCCTACATGTCCAACAGTTTGTTCACATGGGCACTGTTGGAACTGGCACTTTTTGATTGGCTGAGCCAGTACCCCAGCTAGGCAGAACCTACCACTACTGTCAGGGGTGAACGACTACACAAACTGTATAACCGGTGCTTATCCTTGGGTAGCTTAGCACTGAGCAGTCAGCCTTAACACAGAGGCAATGTGTAAAGTATTGGCACAGCACTCACTCACAATAAATAACTTGAGCATCCCAAGTCTTCACATGTGCTGTATGCAAATAATGTTTGTATTTAACCCACATAATAATCAACACAACACGAACATCCTATATTTCTGGGCAAAAATCACATAGCGCAGGGTGGGCCACGCAGTCTCTTGACCCACTTCTAAACATTCCTCCAGCCCAGTCAGTCACTCTCATCACCCAGGCCTGACCCTGGCCATACTACCTGGCAGCACGGTGTCATTGGGTAAGGCTGGGTGAGGAGTGGACAGTTTGTCTGCCACACTTAGGGCCAAGTAAGAGAACACTACATGAATAGAGAATGAAGCAGTGGGGACCTCGCAGAAGGAGGAGGCACTCCCTCAGGTACAAGTTGATTAGAGTCAAATCCAGGCAATTCTGGCACAGGCTCGGCTGCATGATGATATGGGTTGGACCAGACAGTTCCGGTCACACAAAACAAAGTGTTGCAGAATCCGTACCTCCTTAGAAATGAGGCACAAAGTCCATGCACATCAATTGTGGCTGCACCAGGGGGGAGGAGCTACGATAGCAACCAAGATGGCCACGTGAGCTCCCGACTCCCGACTCCTGCCTGTAGATCCTGTTGTATATCCTGAATTTGCACCCTGCCTTCTTGTGTCTGAACTGGTCTGGATCGAAATGGTGCAATCCTGAGATTTCTACCATTCCGGTGGAAAAAGATACGTCGTGTGGCAATTTACGGCCTGCACCAGCTTGAAAGCCGGGGTCTCGAGTACTTGCCCAGCCGGGCTGAAGTTGAACAACATCGGACGTGGTTGTGTGACAGGGTCCAGTCAACTAAGGTGGCAAGTTTTTCTTGACCCGCTACGGGCGGCGATTGGTGTGCTTGGTGTACATTGAGAGAGGGGTGACGACACATACTTGCAGCGGCAGGCGGGAGTTCCTGGCCCGGTGGCCCGGTTTTGGGAGTGGCCGGTGTTTGCCAGGTGGGGCTCTCCGCCTGTGGTAGCTGCGTCCGGATTGTCATTGCCGCCAACGGAGTGTCCCCCTCTGCAGTCTTCCGCTCCGCATCCGCTTGTTTCCCCCTCCGGGGGACCGGGCTCCTCGGAGCTGACACTATGACTGAGACCGCATGCAGTGTTGCGGAGCGAACCGGGAGTGACCCGTCACTACTAACTGTGTTGGCGGCCATAGGGTCATTTCATGAGTGTATTGATGCCCACCTACGCACAATGATAACTTGCTTGACTGGAATTGAGCGGATCGGAACGGACCCTGCTCCACTGCGGGAAGCGGAACTACTCGAGATACCCACGATGGCCACTTTGACGGGGGATCCAGACCCTGTACTGTGGGAGGTGTCGGCGCCCCTGAACGGTGTTGTGAGTGATCGGAGAGGACACGATGTGGTGACTGGATTGTTTGGCCTACAACTACTGCCGATTATGGATGGACTACCTGATGCTCCCCTTCCGGAACCTAACGCTTGGAACTGTTGTCAGCCTGGACCTGCGTTACTCCCCTATGTGTCTATGCCGCTAAGATGGCGGCCGCAACACCGCTGTGCATCCGTTAGGATTAGGGGAGTCTCGGGCCATGGTGGAATTCTTGGCACTTTCCGCCCTGTGCTACATCCTGGTTTTGACTCTGTTCCGGTCTTTTTATGTTTTGGCTGTCCTGCGGAAGCGGCTGTTCGTCCGGAAGGGGTTTGTGTGTCCGATCGTAGGGGTCAAGGTTGAGATCGAGAGACTGAGTTTCACATCGAGTCTTGCTGGACACAGGGTTTGCGATTGTATTGTTTATGGAAGGCGGGGCGGTGTTTGAAGTTTCCCTTGTTGTGCCACGAATTTGCAGCTTACTAAGTTTTTGATTTTCACCAGGGGCTTCTTGGTTCGGGCCGGGGTGGGGTGGGGGGGGGTCGGGGATATGGTAGATGATGCCCTCCTCCGTTTCTTCCTTCTTTTAGGGCTTTGTTGGCTGGGGCGACAGGCACACTGCTAGTGGGGTTAGGCTGTAGCCATCTGCAGGGGTGCAGGGTGGGGGGATGGGTTTATTTTTTTATTTTATTTTTTTTTGTCTTTATTTTGTTTCTATGGCCTTTTCATCTTTTCCTTTCCTTTTTTGTACGAGATGAGGGTGTATTATCCTGAGCTGATCTGTTTTTCATATCCGGATGTCATGTGTTCTGGCTTTAATTATCCTGATTTTGCGGGTGGACAGGCTCTGAAGGCTTCAGCCTAGCGGGGTTGTGGGTTGTAATGTCCTTGCTCCTGCCACGTATTAGCTAGTGTTGATGTCTCAGTCATCGTTTAATTGATATGTACCTCTTTAGTCTATTTGCCTGTTCACCTCCGCAATGTGTTCTGTTGTATGATACCCGATATGTTTACTTCTCTCTCTTGTTTTTCTTCAACTAATAAAAATATATATATAAAAAAATTGTGGCTGCACCGGAGAGCTCTGGTCACACAAACAACTAAAAGTTACAAATTCCATACTTCTTGGAAACGAGGCACAATTTTCTATGCACATCGATATTGGTCGCATTCACAGGTGCAAGTTCAGCAATGCCCCATGAGGTAGAATGGTGCACTACGGTTACACCCCCACCTCCGAGGGGCGCAATCTGTTAATCGGAGACCACACACAATGATCATGCAGCTGTGTGCCACATGAGAGAGATGCGGCACAGTCGACATGCAGGTCATGCAGGATCCCATTTTCAGTGAATGTGCTCACCACTAACAAGATGTATATGTGTGCCAAGGTCCTCATAATGCGGGTGCCACACACTTTAGATGTGGGCCAGACCTTCGGCTCAGCACAAGGACATCTGATCTCAGGCACAGTTCTTAGTTCCACTCCCACGCCACAGCAACAGTTTGAATCCAGCAGATGGTGTGGGCACTTGAGAGGGCACCACACTTCAGGTGTCACAGGTAGATGGTGTGGATCCCGTTTAGTAGGGCCAGGATCTGCCTCCAGAAGCCAAGTGTCAAAACCTGTTCCTCCAATCTCTCCAGTCAGCCGGCAAATGGCAGAGGTCTGTTGTTCCAGTTGCATGCCAAGTGTTTTATTGCTGTCACTGGGGAATACCCAGATGTACTCCTCCAACTTCCTTTCCAATCCAATCCTAGCATTTGTATAGTGCGCTACGGGAAACATCCTCTACAACGCAACTTTTACCACGCAGTGCCTTTACGACACAACTTTAACAACGCAAACCATTACAACGCATTGCGCTGGGGGGCGCTCAAGGATAGGGAATAGGTTTAATTTACTATCCAACACCTTCCCTACTATCCACGGGGACCGGAGTTGGAATAGTAAATTAAACAATTCACTATCCAGCTCCCCAAAGCACTATGCGTTGTAAAGGCATGCGTTGTAAAAACCGTATTGTAAAGGCATGCGTGGTAAAAGCATGCGTTGTAATGTCATACATCCCGCTCTACTCACCCGGAAGGGTCTCAAGGCACTGGGGGAGAGGGGGCCGTTACTGCTCGAACAGCCAGGTCTTGAGTTGCTTCCTGAAGGAGAGATGGTCCTGGGTCAGTCGAAGGTGGATGGGGAGGGAGTTCCAAGTCTTGGCTGCCAGGTAGCAGAAGGATCTTCCTCCGGCGGTGCTCTGCGGATGTGTGGTACAGCGGCGAGGGCAAGGCTGGATGATCGTAGCTGTCAGGTGGGTGCATAGAAGGTCAGGCTACTTGGGGCCCAGGTCGTGGAGTGCCTTGTGTGCATGGGTGAGTAGCCTGAACGTGATGCTCTTGCTGACGGGGAGCCAGTTTAGGTCTCTCAGGTGGCCGGAGATGTGGCTGTGTCGGGGGATGTCCAGGATGAGTCGTGCAGAGGCGTTCTGGATGCGTTGGAGGACTGGAGCCAAGCACCAAGGCACACAACGAGTGGCATTTCTGCGTGAATTACGACAAAGCCACCTTTACCACTGGCAAGTCCAATAATAGAAAACGTCATGAGTCCGCTCCACTGTAATCGACTATTACTGTCTGAAGTGATTTCAACCATTTTCACATGTTAGCCTGTGGGAAGAGTAAACCACATAGGCAGTGAACACATGCATGGGTAACATGCATGGGTAATCCTCACAACCTGGGCAGGTGACACGTGTGTACCACCTGCCCTGCTGTTCACCTTCCACTTGCTTCACCCCTTAAGATGTACCCTTAGGGTACTCGGGTGGAAGTGAAAGGTCCTCTCAGGTTGGCTAGTGAATTGAAAAGGCCAGTCTGAGTAAATGGGCAATTGCGGGCATCAGACTGCTATGGCAGGCTCGATGTGAGCACCTTCGATGCAAAGTGCACACCAGCCTGCAATGGCAGGGCGGACACGTATTTAAGGGCACCATTGGTGAGAGTGCACATGCCAGCCTGAAATGACAGGCTGGACACTTTTTTTGCAATCCCAGGTAAGCACCACTGATGTGTGTAGGAAGGGTGCACACACTTTTGCGCAGCATTTACTGTGGGAAAGTGCCCCACGACCTAAGGTCCTAATAAGAGAATGTGCAAAACCTGGGAGGAGAAAGCTAAAAGTTTGGGGATACGCTACCTGTGGAGTTCAGGGCTAACAGGCTCCACCAGTTCAGAAAAGATCCCTGTCACCTTTGGAGTTTCCAAGGCCTTTATGCTGTCTCTGTCATCTTCAACTTTTACATGGAGCCGCTTGGTAATCTACTCACAGATAATGCAAAAACAACAATCTGATGGATGGAATGCTTGAATTATTCTCATCCACTGACTATCGCTAAGGCCACATCCCAATCCATAATTTCTCTCCTACCACACCACCTTAGTTTGGACCCAGCCATATGAAAATCATTCTTGACCCTGGTCCTCATGGGAACAGTCCAGCATGAAATGCCAGGCAAGGAGCTCCCTGAACCGAAAAACAAGCAACCCAGGACTGATTTCACCCTTATTATTCAGCTCAGTATTTATTTATTTTATTTATTTATTTGAACTTAAAATGCGCAAAAGCTACCCGCAGTGGGTTTCCCGGCGCAAGGGACAGACTAAAGCAGAAGGTGAAGACACAACAACAATACCATAGACAGCTAAAGCGGCAGAAAATCTATTAAAAGAGTAGAGTTTTCAGTTTTTTACGAAAACAGAATAAGTTGGTCTCTGATTTCAAGGCGATAGGTAGCGCGTTCCAGGATTTGGGGCCTAAATGGGAGAAGGATCTACCCCCCCATCTTCACAAGTTTAAATCTTGGAACAACAAAATCACAGTTAGCCGAAGATCTTAATGTGCGGCTAGGCCTGTAAGGTTGAACAAGACTCTGAAGATACTTTGGGGCCGAGCCCTGCTTAATCTTAAAAAGATAGCACAGGGCTTTGAATTTAATACGGCTCGGGACCTTGAGCCAATGTAGATCGCGAAGAGCCTGAGTGGCAGAAGATCTCCTCGGGATGTTACATAGAAGTTGGGCCAATGAGTTTTGTACGACCTGCAGTTTATTTATGGTTTCAACGTCGGCACCAAGGTAGAGGACATTACCATAGTCCAGGCGAGATGTTACTAACGCCTGGACAACGGTTCTCCTGGTGGCATAGGGCAGCATCCAGAGAATTTTCTGGAGCCATCTCAAGGTGGTAAAACAGATGGCGGCCACCTTAGGGGCCTGCTGCCTCATAGAGAGCTTGTCATCTATGAGAAATCCTAGGTTGCGGACCACCTATAGCTTGGTTCCAGTGGCACAGTGAGCCTGGAACCCGTGTCTGGGCATACCAGGCACACTTAGGGTGTCAAATGCAAAAACAAGGTAATAGATGGAATGCTTGAATTAATCTCATAAACAAAATGGAATCCACTCAGTGGGGTACGGTTGTTACCACAATGGTGGAGAGCAACCAGTGTTGTTAAAATACCCCTCACACACCAACAGGCCCCTTGGTGTCATGCTTCATCATCGGGGTCTTCGCAAACCTCTACGGGATGCGGCGTGCTACGACTCACGGCTACGTAGGAGCACTTATCTGTGAACTATGTGTTCGGTGTTTGTGAGTAAATAATGTGAGTGGTGAGGTGAAAGTGAAAAATTAAAAGATACCTGGCACGTGAGTACTGAAATTTTTTTTTATTTAGTCTCCGGCTGGTATCGTTAAAAGAGTGCTAGAGTGGTTGTTGTCTACTAATTAGGGTAAACCAACCATGTTAGTGCGTCGACATGTTTCGGAGTTAAAAAACTCCTTCTTCAGGACGAGGATGTGCACTACTTATCCCCACCTTACTCACATGTATGTAGATATAAAAGTGTGCTCTACAAAAATAAGATTAGGTGATAATGTACCTATCTGTGTTTAATATAATAAGGTCTGTTGCACCCAATTGGCGATTAAAGACACCTGAAAATAGAAAGGGTCAGGTAAAACATAGTGTAATACATGTTTTAAACTAATACTGTGTAAATACACAGAAGGGTAACAAGGAACAAAAAGTGAAGGTCCAGGAACCCTAAAAAGAAAAGAAAAAACGAACATAGTATCTGCCGTTATGCGCATGCGCGAACGAGGTTATGGCGCCGCGCATGTGTCGGCCAGGATGTTTTGGATCTTCCTAACCTCGGATATGGAAAGTACATTAGGGTGAGCTGCCAGACATAATAAAGGCTCGAAAAAAGGCTTGAGAAAATACAATCATTATTTAGGGAGTTAACCATAAATCCCTTTAAGCAGCAGGTGTAGTTATCACTGCAAGTATAATTATCACTACATGGATGATAACGAGGATGTTTACCTTGGGAAGGTATTTTAGGCAAAAGTCTCTTACAATAGAGTATCAGAAATTTTCAGTTGTTAACGTAGTTGGCTTTCAGTTATTAACGTGGTTGGCAAAGCAGTTGGGTACCAAGGGTTTTCAGTTTCTAACGTAGTTGGTTCCATGGAATGGAGTCGTTCAACCCAATTACATATGAGCCCAGACGGAACACCCATCTCTGTTCTTTCTCAAATAAGCCTCTTTCTGATGGCAACTGTTCAATAATAGTCCAATGTATGTCATTTACACAGTGCTGTGCTTCAAGGAAATGGGATGCCATTTTTGTTGTCTGTTTTTTGCATCTCACATTGCTCTTGTGTTCATTAATTCTAGTTTTTACAGCACGTGTGGTCATTCCCACGTACTCTTTTCCACAAGGGCATGTAATGAGATACACCACATTGCGGCTGTTGCAATTCGTGACAGCACGTTGTTCCCACTTTTCGCCGTTACTGAATTGAAGGCTCAGGCTTTCCTCAGTGAGGTGGCAGTTGTTGCAATTCCCACATGGGTAGTGCCCATGTAGTCCTTTCAGCCTTGTTTGCTGTATCACATTGGTTTGGGGTCTCGTGTGGACCAAAATATCCTTCAGGTTTCTCCCTCTTCTGTGGGCAAAAATGGGTTTCTCCAGATCTAGACTCCCACTTGTCAGGATGCGCCAATGTTTATTCACCAGCTTAGATACCTGGTTCGACACAGGGCTGTATGTCGTGACACAGACTATTCTGCCAGTTTCCTCTTTTGGTGGGTTGTCATCCAAAAGAGCTTCTCGGTTGTTGTTCCGGGCTTTTTTCATAGCCTGGTTGATGATCTTATCTGGGTATTTCCTTTGTTGCAGTTTTTTACTCAGATCCAGTGCTTGGATTTTGTACTTCCCCACATTGCTGCAGTTACGACGTAGGCGTAGGAACTGCCCATATGGTAAGTTTTCTCTTAGGTGACGTGGATGAAAACTGTCGAACCTAAGGAGGCAGTTCCTAGCTGTCGGTTTAAAGTGTGTCTCGGTTTTTAAATGGCCTGCTTCATGATAGATGTTAAGGTCTAAAAAGACCATGGACTCATTGGACATTTGATGGGTAAACCTCAGAAAATCATTCTGGCTGTTAATCCATTGCATGAAGTCCGTGACAGATTGGTTATTTCCTTCCCATATGACCAAGACGTCATCAATATAACGTCTCCAGGAGAGGATCTTACTCCTGAACGGGTTGTCTTGGTGAAGGATTTTGGTAGTCTCCAGATGGTGTACGTAGAGACCTGCCAGGCTTGGAGCAAATGTGCTCCCCATGCTGGTCCCATGGCGCTGCAAGTAAAGGGTGCCTTCATACTCGAAGAAGTTCTTAGTGAGGGCCATCGAGATGCATTCCATCACTACGCCTCGTGGGGTATGATAATGCCACTATTTGCTGTATAGAACTTCCTCAATGATGTTAAGAGTTTCATCGTGCGGGAGGCTGGTGTATAAGCTCTCCACATCGAGGCTCAGTAAAATTTGAGAGTCAGGATTGAAAGGGTGGTCTCTTAGTAATTGGAGTACGGCTTTAGTATCCTTGAGATACGTATCAGTGGCCTGTACCAGCGGTCTCAAGAAGGCATCTGCAAACTTGGAGAGGGGTTCCAGTATAGACGCGATGCCAGACACGATGGGGCGACCCGGGGGGTTCTCAAGACTCTTGTGAACCTTGGGTATCGTGTAGAAATACGGTACTCGTGGGTTTTTTTGTGTTAAGAAAAGAGCCTCTTTCTTCGTGAGCCAGTCATGGCTGAGAGCTTCTTCAGTCATTGCTCCTACTCGGATGCGTATGGACTCTGTGGGGTCCTCATCAAGAACCTGATAGTTCCTTCTGTCTGCAAGGAGTCTCCTGCATTCCTGGTCGTATGCCGTCGTTGTTTGGATCACAACCGCCCCGCCCTTATCCGCGGGTTTTACGACGATTAGTTTGTTTTGAGATAGTTCCCTCACAGCTTCGTTCTCTAGTCTGGTCATGTTTTGAAAGACTCTAGAGTCAGTATCCATTTTGCCTAACTCCGACATGACTGCTTTTTCAAAAGCCAGAACTTCCACAGGAAGCTGATTATCCTGTGGTGTAAAGGAAGATTTTGGTTTCAAGCCCGTGTCGGATGTCTCGACTCTGGGTGCTTGCTTGTGGAAGAAAGCCTTCAGCTTGATGGTCCTAACAAAATCCTGGACCTCTTTGTGTAAGAGGAATATGTCTGGTTTGTTCGTAGGGACGTAGCCTAGGCCTTTGTTCAAAACGTGTTTCTGCATTTCAGTTAGTGGCCAAGGAGATATGTTTATAACTAGGTCCCTCTCTTGCTGGTTGAAGCTTGACCCGCTGTCATGCTCCTGGTGTGCATTCTGGGGTCTGACTCGGGCACCGGTTGCCAGGTGACGTTGTTCCCTCTCTTGTTCCTGCCCCTGTTGGATCCTGGGCCCCATGATAAAAAAGGTTGTTGATTTTGTTGTGGCACGGTGGATTGGTCTTCCCCCCATTGTGGGTACATTGGTCCCATTTGTGGTGGGCCATACTGGTATTGAGGAAACTGGAAAGGACCCTGAAACGGGTTGAACATGGGTGGTCCTTGGAAACCCCGCCATCCTCTTTGGCGTGGATACTGGTTTCTCTGTTGGCGGTAACCGCCCCTTTGTTGTCTTTTGTTCCTGAATCCCCCCGAGTTGGTACTAGAAGAACTCCCATCCGAGTTGACGCTGTCAGCATCACTCACATTCCCACTAGCCACATAGTCTGCTTTGGTGTATGGGTAGGCCCATTCAGCTGTGAAACGGTCTTTGTCTTTTTTAAATTTATTAAATTTACTTTGTTTCAAAGTGGCCTCAAAATCTGACATTTGTTTATTGAGTTCTTCCAATCCTTTCTTTAAATCAGCGGGTTGGATGTATCCTTTTAGTTGGATTTCCAGTCTCTGTATCTCAATTTTTAATTCTTGGGATTTTTTACTTGCCGTCTGTACTATTAGTACCAACCAGTCCCTGGTGCAATGCCAGGAGATCAAGGACCAGGCTTTTTTGAAGGCGAGGTCATCTTGAAAGATAAAAGGTTCATTTTTTACTAGTAAACCCTGAGGGGCTAGTTTGTTCCTTAAATATTCCCTCATTAGTAGACCATGTAGGGCGGCTCTCCACCATTGTGGTAACAACCGTACCCCACTGAGTGGATTCCATTTTGTTTATGAATATTGCCAGGGGAGACAGAATCCACTATTCCCTCTCCCTCCCCCCTTCTGTTAATTACTATTTGAATTAATCTCAGCCACTGTCAATTGCAAAGGCCGCATCCCAATCCATAGTTTTTGCCCACCATGCCACCTCAGTTTAGACTCAGACCCAGTTCTGACCCTTTTATTCATAGCAACAGTCCAGTCCAAACTGCCAGACCAGGTCCTCCCTGAACCAGAAGACACGCAAACCAGGGCTGCTTTTGCCCTTGTTAAGGGCTCTTCTGCCAGGTATAGCTTGGTTTCAGTGGCACAGTGAGCAGGGACTAGGAAGGAGGGCTTTTTCTTATTCCGCTGGCGGAATTGGAGTAATTTAATAATTCTGTGTTACTAATAAATTCTCCTGTTCCTCCAGTGGAATTAATCAGCATCACTGGGGAAAAGTACCCGGAGTTAGTCCTTTGTTTGTGCCAACTCTGAGTGTGCTTGGCAATGCAGTCAGCAGTGTCATGTAAGCCACCTGTAACTGCTCTGCTGCAGTAGCAGGAGTGTCACTGTCACTGGAGTGCCAGAGATTATCCACAGCTGCACCCCTTCCCTGATGTCCACGCTTGTCAGCCCAGGAGAAACTCGAGGCACAGGCAGGAGGGAAATATTTCACAGCTGATTTAACTGGGAGATGAAACACCAGTCTCCTTTGTTGTTGTCAGATAGGCGAGTGTACTTTTACATCCACCCTCCCTCCCTTGTCGCCATGCCTGGGGCTGCTGCAATCTTACCTAGGAAGTTTACAATGTGATGAAAATATCTTGGATCCCATTCTCAATAGTCTCAGTTAAAAATTATTTCCTGGTGAACACTAAGCAGGCATCTGATTGCAGGCCTGCCTTTTTTAACCTGCACGAGGGACTGATTGTGCCCCATGGTGAGGCTGTTGCCATTCCTGGATGTTACCTGGACTTGCCCGGCAGCATGAAAGTTTGTTGGAGTTTGTAGCAGGGTATTGTTGTTTTACACTATAAAGCACACCAGAACACCACAGAGCTCAAATTTCAACTGTATTCATTACCATGCTGTTATTATCCTGGTCCCTACATTCTGCTGTTGCAGGATTGGAATACGGGCACATCCACAGACCTCCCGAGCACAGTGCACCCCACAGTCCCATTGAATCATTATTGCATTAAGCAGGAAAATAGTATTTTCCTGTTCAATGCAACAATATACCAGTGCCAAATGCCTCACTCTTCCCAGATGTGGAATTCTGCAGAATCCCATTGAATCAAATTACGCCAATTACGCCCACCTCTATCCAGGACTCAAATCTTTGTATACCCAGAGCAGTTAGGGTGTCAAATGCAACAACAACAAGGTGATGGACGGAATGCTTGAATTAATCCCAGCCACTAACAAACACACGGTCCACATCCCAAACCATCATTCTTCGCATACCATGCCACACAAGTGTGCACCCAGCCATATGCAAATCAGTTGACTCTCTTCCTCACTGGAATAGTGCAGCCCGACCTGCCAGGCCATGTCCTCCCTAAACCCGAACACAGTCAATCCCGGGCCAGTTTGACCCTTGTTATGGGATCTTCAGCCTGGTAAAGCTTTGTTCCATTGGCACTGTGAGCCCGGGATGCTACTGTATAATACTGACAGAAAATAACACCAAGATTCACCAATATGCCGATAATGCACAACTGTAATTGAAAGTTTCCTCTGCTTCAGACATCCAATGCCTTAAACACTGCTTGAACATCATCCAAATCTAGATGTCCAGCAACTACCTGAAGCCTAATTCAGCCAAGACAAAATTCCGCTTATACGCCAAGAACAATAAACAAGATGCTGTATAAACCTGGCTCAATGACATGAATCTTGACTGCTTTGAAACCCAACTGTCATCAAATGTCAAGTCATTTGAATCACTTTGGACACCAAAATCATCCACAAGGTACACATTGCCAAAAAGTTAATGACTGCCAGGACCACCTCTCATGGACGTTGATTTACCAAAATGCCACTGGTAGCGGAAATTTCATCAAGCATATGTTGACCGTATTTGCTTCAAAGGCAGAGATATCACATGACCTTTGACCCTAAATCTTCCCAGGAAGTGATGTCACTTGACCTTAACCTGGATGACATCACAATAATTGACATCACTAAAGTTACATTATAAATCTATTGTTAATATCAAAAATCAACACAAATGCCTCTGTTGGATCTGCATACATTAGGGTGCTGACAGAAGCTTTGAAAAATAGTGGATGGATGTAATATAATTCTTGTCAGCATTTATAATGAGAAAACAAAACCTGACACACCACATGTTGACCCTCATTTTATCAAAATTTGCTATGGATGCCCTATATGCCATGAATGATCTCCATTGTGCCAGGGCCAGCATTTTGCCATGGGTGCCCCTTTATGCCAACATTTACAATTACATATAATATGCCAGTTATGGAATGTTGCTATTAATGGCTCCCATGGGTGACCCTATAAACAATTGGCTCGCAAAGGCAGTTGATACGTGCATTGCCCTGTCTTTTAAAAAAGTGAAAGCCCACAATTCTCCAGCTCTTTGGTTTACTGAATTGTTAAAAGCAGACAAATCCAAATGCAAACGGTTGGAACGCATGTGGAGGAAAGACTATTCCCTAGAAGCAGGTTTTGCTTATAAAAAAGAACTAAGATTATATCACAAGGCCTGCACCGCAACAAGGGCAAGTTATGTCGCCAGGACGGTCGCTGAAGCAACAAACAAATCCAAGATACTATTTGGCCTAGTGAAAGAACTAGTGGGCTCCCAAACTATTGCCGAACCACCCCCCTTGAATCAAAACCAATGTGAAGAACTGGCGCAGTTCTTCACAAAGAAGATTGATAATATCTACTTGGATATTTCTAAACAGCATAGCAAGAGTTTTCAGCAGCTTCAGGTGTCCCGCCCAAATAACACTAATCATCTCATTGCTTCTCATTCATCCTATTCTCATGAGGCCCTAAATTCATGGCCTGACATCAGCGTAAATGACCTAACGAGTATCCTTGCCAAACTTAAATCTGGCTCACCAGCTGATCCACTTCCTATCTCTATACTCAAATTACTAGATACCTCTCAGCTTTCTGTGATTTGTAGTACCCTCAATTTGTCTCTAAAAAATTCCACTGTCTCGGCGAATTGGAAACATGCCATGGTGACACCTCTTCTGAAGAAGCCGACGGCTGACCCGAAAATTCTTTCAAACTTTCGTCCCATCTCTCTCTTGTCCGCTTTTTCCAAGATCCTGGAGAAACATGTTTATTACCATCTCACCCAGTTTATTGAGGCCAATGACTTACTTCATCCTTCCCAATCAGGTTTCCTCCCTGGGTTTTCCACAGAAACGTCATTATTGGGCGTCACGGAAAACCTATAGCCAAGTCAAGTCAAGTCAAATAATGCTTTATTCGAGGTTCACTCATTAAAGCAAGTATATAGAACAAAAATTAAAAATCGTTAACAATCATTACTATTAAAAAATATGACTTTCATTTAAAATTAAGACTTGATAGTAAAATACAATTTAGATGCATTTACAATGTAAAGTTATATGCCTAAAATTTTAAAAAGGTACAAGTATAAAAGTTTTTGAGGATAAAAAGTTTTAGATAAAATGACAGTATAAAATGCAGACCGACTAACTAGAAGAAACACAATCAAGTGGCTAACAGTCTCTGTCTAATAGACCACGTCCATCCAAGGTACTTGGCTGTAGCTATTGCTAAAAGCATTAAAGTCCTTGTGCGATTGATACGTAAGGCAACGGTACTACTGGTGGTACCCAGATTTTTACATGTTGGTGCTAGCCAAATACGTCTTGGGTCAGAGTAAGCTGTACAGGAAAATAAAAAATGACCGACTGTTTCTTTGGTGGCACCACAGGCAGGACAGTTATTGTGTAATCCACCTCCCCACCTTCCCGACAGTGATCTAAGTGGGAACGCTCCTGCTCTTAGTTGAAAGAGGAGCTTTCTGTCACCTGGTCTTGTTATAGCGTCCCAGTACAGTTCAAGGCAAGGATATAGCTTGGCTTCTAGAAATCCTCCGGCCATGGACGCTGCACTAGAACTACTCCAGGTCCGAACAGCTACCTTCTCCCAGTAGATTTCTTTTATGATTCTTTTTGTTGGGAAGGGGGTACCCGCTGGATCTTCCCACAGGGCCTGAAGACCAAGTTCGCTCAGGGTTAGACTAAGAGTTTTAAGCCATCCGATTTTGTGAACACATCCCTTTTGATGATATCTAGGAAACCCTCTGCATAATGAGAAAGCTCAGGCATAGTCCAGAGCCTTCACCAGTACAAGATCGGACGAAGTCTAACCAAATCTGCAACCGCTTTTCTTCCCAGATCGTACCTGAGAGGCACCAATGTGGTACTCTTGGGGACACCAGTGATGGCCCGGAAAAACTTGTTTTCCGAGGTTTGGAGTGCTGCTACCTTCTCAAATCCCCACAGCTCACCACCATAAAGTGCAGAGCCGAGAGCCTTAGCTTCATATACCTGCAATACTGGCTTTATTGGTTTAGTCAAAGATTTTCTATGTTCTACACCAAGAGCGCCAGCCAGTTGCCTATGCCTTAATGAAGCAATATCTGCTGGGACCATCTGAGATTGTTAGGTACATGGATTCCCAGATATGTAAAAGCATCCACTACCTCTAAAGAACGACCATTCATAGTTAACTTGGATTTAAAGCTACGGTGGGGGTTAAAAGACATGAGTTTTGTTTTGGTCACGTTAACTTCTAGACCATGCTCCCCACAAAATTGGTCGAAAATAGACAGAGCACGCTGAAGACCGCTCGGCGTCTTGGATAAAATCAACGTGTCGTCTGCAAACATTAAAATAGGAATTTTTGTGCCAGCTAATGTGGGAGCATCCACATTCGAAGACAACATACGAGCAACAACCCCATTGATATATAGTGTACAAAGTGTGGGCGCCATCGAAAACCCTTGCCGGACACCACGCTCAACTGGGAAATCTGCAGTCACCATTCCCTGGCCCCCCCACTGGTAAGGTAAGGTAAGGTAAGGTAATTTTTTATTGTGCATAGTTAATTAAAACCAGTGCAAACATTTTACAAAACAGATTAAAATATCATAAGAGAAGTTGTTTCTTTAAAACGTCATTAAAAGACCAAACAGTAAAAGCCCAATCTAATATCCAGATGCATTACTTTTAGGTAGGAGCAGGTATCATTGAGTTCTGATTAGCATCTGTATGTTTACTGTGTAATGTTTTTTGGCAGTTTCTGCTCAATTAGCGTAAGGAACTTTACATACCTGCAGTTCAGTTTTGTGTTTGCAGGGTTAAGACAAGCCAGTACTGCTTGCCTTCTAGTGCGAGTTCCTATCTGTTTAAGGTGGTCCTTGAAGAACTGTTGGCGTGCTGGCCTAAACTCTTGGCAGAGGCAAGTCATATGAAGTATATCGCCCTTCTCTGTATTGCAGAAGGTGCAGGCATCATGGCTGTTGCTCCTGAGCCATGGTGGAAAATGCTCTCTAGTAGGCAAGACCCCTAGTCTGTATTTCAGAAACTTCAGTTTTATTGTCTTGGAATAACCCTGGCTGAAATATGGTTGTGGTGTCAGGGATTTATATGAGTTTATGGTCATCCATGCATGATTTCTTTTAGCAAATGACTCTTTATCCTCTAGTAGTGAAAGAGTTTTGACAGTTTTCCAAACCAGTTTTTTGAATGCTTTGTGGCCGAGTTGCATATCCCAGATCGCGGTTAGTTTGGTAGCCCCCAAGGCTGTCTTCAGGTAAGATCTTGCCTGAGATACGTCCCTGCTTTGTATGTCTTGACATAACAGCACATTTAAAGTGTTAGTAGTAGCAGAACGAAGTTTGTGGCAGCAGATAATATAAGCTCCCTATCTTGCAAGAGCTTGTTTTTGTAATCCAAATTCCAGCCTGAGTTGGGCGGGCGATGTATAGGACGGGAGCGAAAACATTGTTCGGTAGGCTTTTATCTGGATTAAGTCCAGATTCTTGGCATCTCTCCCACGTAGAGCCTCACTGCCGTAGCAGATGGAAGGTAGTAGCTTAGCCTGGAGGATTTTCAGATAAGGAGTCAGAATTGGTCCCATTAGTTGGTTAGCTATGCTTTTTAATGTGGCAGCAATACATGACGCTCTCCTTTTTGCTTCCAGCTTTTGCTGTGAGATCGACCGTCTTGGTCGAAGATGACTCCCAAGTACTTGTAGTCCGAAGCTGACTGAATGTTTTGGCCGCCCAGTGTCCAAATCTTCTGAGGCTTTTTGTGTAAGTTTATTGACATAGTGCGAGTTTTGCTCAAATTTATTTTTAGTTTATTTTCCGTGGCATAACTGTGCATTTGAATTAATAATTGCTTGAGGCCGATGTAAGTATGGCTCAGTAGCACGACATCATCTGCGTACAAAAGGTTACTCAGGGGTTTCCCTCCCAGCCCCGGGGAATGGAAATTGCAAGTGTTTAATATGCCTGGTAGATCCCCCATATACAAATTAAACAATATTGGGGCAAGCACACTCCCTTGCTTAAGGCCTTTGGTGGTGCGGACTTTAGATGACAGATGTGTGCCGCCTCCTAGCTTCACCTGCACCCAGGTGTCAGAATGGAGAAGCTTCAGCATACTTAACGTGGAATGCGGTATTCCCCATTGTGCCAGTTTCCTCCAGAGTCTGTCTCTCTCAATGTTATCGAATGCCGCACTGAAATCAATGTAGCACATGTGCAGCGGCAATTTTCGTATTTTTGCTGCATCGATCATTAGTGAGATGGCCAGAATATTTGTAGTTGCTCCAGTGTTTTTCCGGAAGCCGGTCTGGTTCAATGGTATAATTTCATTAGAGTCCGCCCATGAAACAATCTCCTCTAAGATTGTACCCGCAAAGTATTTTGCCTCATTGTCGAGAAGGGCTACTAGATGATAATTGTGTGGATCCATTTTATCGCCTTTTTTATGTATGGGGACAATTGTCGACTTTCTCCAGGATTCTGGGATTTTATTTAGAAGCCTAACTTCCCAGAATAGCGTTTGCATAATAGTGGCCCATTCTATGCTCTTTTCCTTGAATAGAGCTGGCGGTATGCCATTGGGACCTGGAGCGCCTTCTTTTCTGCCCTTGCGAATTTGTTTTGATATTAGTGTTATTTGTTTAGAGGCTGATGTAACCATAATACTTTCGGGTAGGCCTTGCTCCTTCTTGATCTGAGACTCCGACGAGGGCGTTGTGTGGTGGGGCTCTATTTTGTTGGATTCTTGGGCTCCTGCCTGTTCCAGGTGGTTGTTGAAATGACTGGAGAGATGGTTAATCCATGTCTGTTCCATGATGTGCGAGCCTGGTTCTTTATATTGTGGACGCAGAATCCTATTCACCGATTGCCAAAAGCGTGCGCTATTACTGCTTTTGGTGTCATATAGCAGTTTTGCCCATGTTTTGTTTTCAGCCTTTTGTTTTATGTTTCATTTTGTGCGTTTGAATTCCGCTCTTTGTTTCCTCAGCTCTATCCGAAGGTTTGTATTCTCGGTAGATGATCTTAGCTTCCGTAAAGTCGAGTTAATTTGTTTTTTGTGTGACCTTAGTTGTGCTCTCTGACCTCTTTTTAAGTTGGATTTGGTGACCTTATTAGGAAGATTGCTTTTTTGGGTGGGCTTGGTTGCTAGATCTCGTAGCAGAGACTCAGTGTATAGCTCCCAGTATTGGATATGCCCAACCACATTTGATTGTAGCGTGTTATGTAATTTAAGGGCAGTTTCTGCCAGAGTTGTTAGATTGGTTGGCGTGCATTTAAGTCTTTTTTGATTGATCGAATGAATAGCCCCTATCATTTTGTCTGGCTTAAGTGCAGTGGGCGTTTTTGCCGTTAAATGGCAATCCTGGGGTCGGTGATCACTTTCTCCCTTGTCCCCCATTCTAAATCACAGGATGTGGGGAAATAAGGCCAAACTGGCAAATGTATAATCCAGGATGGAGCTCGCTGTTTGTGAGTAGAATGTTTCTACAGGCGGAGAGTCGGTGGAGAATCTTCCGTTTCGTGCCCGAAGATTATGATGTTCTAGGTCTTTGAGTATAGCACTGTTTAAATACTTTTTCCCACGTAGCGGTGAGCTTTGTGGAGGTATGGTGTAAATTTTGTTTAAAGCCATAGCCTCTTCTACTGTTGATGAACCAAGCATGTTTTGATTGAAATCCCCAGTCAAGAGGAAGAGTGGTTTGAGAGACATACTCCCCTAGTTGGTTTGAAATTGAGTTAGAGTCATTGACTCTCTGTTTGGGGTGGACATATGCGTTAACCAGGCAGATCTCTTCATCTTTGTTGCCGAGCTGTATTTTATCTTTACTGATAAAGTTGTCGATGTGGAAGATTTCATAAGAACTGCCGATGAGATTGTTGTGTTAGATATATATGTAGCCAAGCCTCCTTACTGGTGACCAAATCTGTTGACGCTAGTTGCTGCCGATGAAAAGCAAGTGAAGCCCGTGATGAGTTGTGTAGATGTTAACCACATTTCTTGCAACATAACTATGTCAAATCAAGAAATATACTTTTGAAAGTCCGGGTCATCCATTTTTGATGATAGGCGATTTATATTCCACGAGCAGATGCCTATAAGTGGCTCCCTGCCCTTTGTATCGTCTATTGTCTGTTGGTGGCATCAGGCCTCCTCGGGGTGTAAGAAGATTGTTCGAGACAATATTTCTCTTGTAAATGCTTGGTTTTGATGAGGGGCTCCCCTCAATATAGCTTCTGTCCGTTCCCACGGTCTACATGTATTGTTGTTTGGCTGGCTTCCTCTCAAAAGTTTAGTCGTAGGAAGGGTGTGGGACTGATAGACCTTCGGCATTGGCCGTCGCCCTCTTGTTGAGTGAGCTTCTAATACCCTCGGTCTGTCTTCCGAGCATTGCCACGATGTGTTCTTTCTTTTTATGGGCAAGCTACCCAAGGCACCTCTGAGGACGCTAAGAGTGTTTGCCTGTATGTTATGTTATGTTATGTTAACCATATTTATTGAGCGCACAGATGACCCTGCAGAGGGGCGTCCTGGCGCTGGTGGAACAGAAATCGGGACACAGGTAGTACCAAAAAGGAGCGATAAAGCAACCTAAAGATCCAGTGGAAAGAGAAAAGTTTTTACCGCTCTCCTGAAAGCCAAGCGATCATCAATAGCGCAAATGTGCACAGGAAGGGAGTTCCACAGCTTAGTAGCGAGCACACGAAAGGAGCGGCCGCCGGCTCTGGTCCTCTTAAATCACGGAACTGTAGCCAAATAAAGACTAGAAGACCTTAGTGAGCGAGTGGGAACATAGGGGGAAATGAGGTGCTCCAGAATCTGAAGGGACGAATGTTTAAGAATATTAAACGAAAGGCAGAGGGATTTAAACTTAATACGCTGGGCAACCGGAAGCCAGTGGAGCTTCTGAATGGTTTTTTTGGCTGAACAAAATCTTGGTAGGCCAACCAGAGCCCTGGCGGCAGCATTCTGCACGCGTTGGAGTCTTAAGAGTTCAGCCTGATTAGCTCCAAGCAAAAGAGCGCTAGCATAGTCCAATCTGGACAAAATTGTAGCTTGTACAATGAGCTGTGTAGTAGGAGTGTCAAAAAAACGGAAGGTAGATCTGAGTCTGCGGAGAGTGCCAAAACAAGTGGCAGCCACTTTTTTTGTATGGGTGACAAAGTTAATTAGGGATCGAGCCAGACCCCCAGGTTTTTGACCTCGGTGACAGGAAATAGGGGTTGGGCCGAGCTCAGACGGCCACCATTTATCACCCCAAAGATGGCTCTGCTTAGCGACAATGAGCACCTCGGTTTTTTTGGGCGTTCAATTGAAGGTAATTGTCAGTCATCCAATGGACAACTGAAAGGACTCCCTCTCGAAACCTGGCGAGTTCCAGGTCAGAGGCCCCACTTATTGCAACCGCCAGCTGCGTGTCGTCTGCGTAGGACACCATAGTAAGGTTCCAGCGCTTAGCGACAGCAGCCAGCGGCTGCACATAAAGATTGAATAAAGTAGGGCTGAGGGCACTCCCTGGTCGATGGAATAAGGTGTAGATTCGATTGGTGGGGTGATAACCTTGAAGGTACGACCAGATAGAAAAGATCGGAACCATTCAAGTGCCACGTTATCGACACCTGCCTCAACCAACCGCTGTAATAAAACAGCGTGGGAGACCGTGTCGAACGCGGCACTGAGATCAAGGAGCACCAGTGCCGCAGTGTGACCAGAGTCCACTACCATCCGAAGGTGTTCGACCACAGAGAGCAGCGCTGTCTCGGTACTGTGACCGGGCCGCAAACCATTTTGCGAAGGATCTAATATATTCGCAGAATGAAGGTGGTTAGATAAGATGGCGTTAACATGGATCTTCGTCAATTTAGCAGCCCAGGGAAGGAGGGAAATGGGGCGGTAGTACTCCGGTTTCAGAGGATCCAGAGCCGGTTTTCTTAAGATGGGAATAACCTGAGCCTGTTTCCAAATATCCAGGACCATACCTGAAGATAGAGATAGATTAACAAGATCTCGCAGTGGAGGAAGACAAAAGGAGGCAGACTCTCTAAAATGAATTGGTCGTAGAGGATCAATAGGGGAACCAGTTTTAACTTTCACAGCAAATTTACTAAACTCCTCCATCGAAAGTCCTGGAAAGAGTGTCAGGCGCATAGAAGTTTTAGGGATCAGTTCTTGCTTCTTAGTTAGCAAAGTGATGGTGGGAAAAGAGCAGTAGATGTCCTTCACCTTTTTAACAAAAAAGCAGCCAGCTCCTCACAATGTGAGAGAGAGAGCAGATCTCAACAGCTGGAGCTCTACTAGCTGTAAGATCCTTGAGCACCTTGAATATAAGTTTGGAGGGATTGGAGCTGGTACTAAATTCTAGAGAAAAGTAGGCACCACAGGCCTTACAGATCGCTTTATGGTATTGCTTAATCCTAGTAAGATCTAGAATTTTCTTCTCAAGCTGATACGACTTACGCCACATTCTTTCAGCTTGTTTACAAGATTTTTTTAGAAGGCGAAGCGAATCATACCAGGGACTAGAGTCGGTACGGCGATGTTTACTCTCCGAGATAGGAATCAGTCTATCTAAAGCTTTAGTAATCCAATTACAAAAGAGAGCATAACCAGATTCCACATCAGTAAAGGGGCCCAGAGGGTGAAGAACAAGCAACTGGTGGAAATCGGCCAGTTTCAACTTTTTCCAGGGACGTCTAAGAGTGACAGGAGACGGGATTCTTAGAGGGGAGGTGTTAGTAGCGAGATGTACCTCGATTAAGTGGTGGTCAGTCCAGGCCATGGACCTAGGAGGCAATACTTTGGCCGAAATTAGATTGGTAAAAAAAGGGTCCAGAGTATGACCACCCACATGAGTATGGCAACTGACTAATTGAGATAGCTGAAGAGCCTCCAAGTCTGCAAGAATAGTACTGACCGCAGGAGAGCAGGGAGAGTCAAAATGAAGATTTAAATCACCTACCACACTAAAATTGGCAGATTTTAAAGCCAGTGAACCTACTATATCAGGGAGAGCAGACCTAAAGGCAACATCCGGGCCCGCCGGCCAGTAAATGAGTAGACCGGAAAAAGTAAAATGATGACTGATGGTGATAGAGAAATGGGCACATTCGCTACCAACCAAATCTATTGCCTTCCAAATACATGGATAGCAGGTCTTAACGGCAGCCGCAATGCCCCCACCTCTCGAGTTACGATTGAGAGAAAAAAACGAATACTCGGAGGGAAGTGCCAGATTGACTGCGACCAAAGCCTCTTCATGAAGCCATGTTTCTGACATAAACAGAATGTCAGGAGTCTCCTCCATGAGATAGTTATAAATATCCAGATGATGCTTGACTAAAGATCTTACATTGAGATGACAAATCTTAAAGTCAGGAGATCCCTGAAATACCACCTGAGGGGGCTCCTTGATGTTAGAAAGTTCGAAGGAGACTGTCTTGTGAGTAACAATAGGAACCGGGGGAGTAAGATGGAAAGCACAGTCAGGGCATTGAAAGGGGCCGCAAAGCGGGTGGAGAAGAGCCTGAGAACAGGGCAAAATGCTGTAGCGAAGGTGACGTAGCTCAGCACTAGAATACATACTAGCCTGCGATAAAAGTGATGTACAAAGCAAAAAGACAAGCTATAGGGCCCTGCCCTTACGCCTCCTTAGCGCGGATGAGCGCAGACGAGCAGGACTCTAGCGCGACTCAGGCGCAGTGAAGGCGCGACCGCTGCACGTCACCGCTGCGCGCTAGAGGGCATGTTGAAATAGGGTGACCGTGAGCTGGCCGCACTACTAGAGCGCTCGACAGGCATCTCCACAACGGCGCAAGCACACCCAAGATGGTGGCGCTAGAAACGAAAGGGAGATCCCACAGACCCGGACCCGCTAAGCAGCGGTGGAATAGCTTTTAAGGTGCAGGTAAGAGGCGAACAAGACCCTAGTAAAATCAGGGTTTAAGAAAAGCAAAATAAAACACAAATACCAAACGGGTAATTTAAAAAGCGCGAAGCGCTAGCTGCAGAGAAGCGTTGCAGCGTGTAGGTCCTTCAGCGCACAAGTGCTCAAATTCGTATCCTAGCTGACCCCCTAGAGGACTGATCTTAAATAGGGTGACCGTGAGCTGGCCGCACCACTAGAGCGCTCGACAGGCGCCTCCACAACGGCGCAAGCACACCCAAGATGGCGGCGCTAGAAACGAAAGGGAGATCCCACAGACCCGGACCCGCTAAGCAGCGGTGGAATAGCTTTTAATGTGCAGGTAAGGGGCGAACAAGACCCTAGTAAAATCAGGGTTTAAGAAAAGTAAAATAAAACACAAATACCAAACGGGCAATTTAAAAAGCGCGAAGCGCTAGCTGCAGAGAAGCATTGCAGCGTGTAGGTCCTTCAGCGCACAAGTGCACAAATTCGTATTGCCACTGGTTCTGGGCTTAGCGAAGTTAGCTTCGCGGAGCCTCATTATCATTGTCAGCAGCTCTTCTGGTACTCCCCGATTCCTCAACACCAGCCACAGCTTGGCACTAGGTCGAAGGCAGCCCGAACATCGACAAAAGCCGCGTACAGGCTGCCCCCGCCCAGCAACACAGTCCTCCACTGAAGTAAGGTGAAGCGGAACACCTGGTCCACCGTACTAGTAGACCTTTGAAATCCCGCTTGGAATGGGGACAGGGCGTTGTTCTCCTCGGCCCAGTCAAGGAGCCTGTTTACAACTAGACGACCAACTACCTTTTGAATGGTATTAATAAGGCGTATGGGCCTGTAATTGCCCGGCTGGGATCGGTCACCTTTCTTAAACACAGGTATTATTACTGCACCCTGCCAGGATGTTGGTACGGTTGTGCCCCGAGCGATTGCGTTGGTAAGGAGATAAATATACTTGCACCATTGCTCTTTATCGTTAATAAAGATGTCAGCTGGAACACCATCTAATCCTGGGGCTCTGCAACTGGACACTGTGTTGAGGGCAGTCATTATTTCTTTAGTACTAAAAGAGTCATCTTTATAGTAAACGGGACTTAAGTCGACCACCCCAGTGGCATAGTGGGTCTCAGCATATTGAGGCTTAAAATATTTGACCCAATCCTCTTCTGGCACATTATTATTAGGAGGTTCGGGTAGTCCCTCTCTGCCCCATTTTACGATGTTCCAAAAATACCTGGAATCTTTCCTATCGCTTGCTGCTTTTAGTTCTAACCAGTGGAGCTCGTCCCATGCTTTCTTTGCCTTTATTACACTATCCTTGTATACCTTTCTAGCAGATCGGATAGCCATAGGTTGCCTCCCTTTAATAGCGGTTCCTAGAGCTAAACGGGCCTTCCTGCATTGGGTATTATACCATTTTGCCTGCTTACGGGGTCCTTCTCCCTTGCTTCTCACAGGTTTTACAAAATGCTTCTTAATGGCACAAAAGAGAGTATCATGAATTGCAGCTACACTGCTTGAACCTGGATTGGACAAATTAATTTGTTCAATGGCCAATATTGCTTTATCAGCTTCAGTGTTATTGCTAGCAATAGCCTGTTGGTTAGTCACAACATGTGCCCATCTTAGCCTGCGCATGTCATTTGAAGGGACGATCGGAGACTGAAGAGCGCCCTCAGTGTTAGAGACCACATTGGTAGAAATCCACCATTTGTGCTCTACACACAGTGGGTTGTGGTCGCTCTCAATCCGCCATTTAACCTCCATGTCACAAACCAGGGACCATATCTTTAAACTACATAAAACATAATCAATTCTGCTTCTGTGCCGTACATTGTCAAATGTACAGGACCCAACCTTATCACTCAGAGTCCTCCCATTTAATGCTCTCAGACCCTTTTCATAACATATGGCATTCAGACAGATGACATCCTCGGACCAACGGGAAATTGATTTCAACTCTAATTTAGGGACTCCCCATTGCCTATCCTCCTCATCCCCAAGGAAGTCATCGTCGATTAACAAGGGTTCAAAGGTTCGGTTTAGGTCACCAGCAATCACAATATTGTTATCTTGGGAATGGGTGTCAAGGAGGGAACCCAAGGCCGCTAAAACCTCTGACCTCCCACCCCTGCTACCCCTGACATAAACATTGTAGATATCAAGATGACCCAAAATACCTGAGTCTACTCTGATGAGTTGTATGTCTCTGTTTCTAGTATCTATGACCTTGACAGTTAACAGAAGACTTTGGCGGACCCAAATGGTTAAGCCACCCATAGGTCTCCCCTTTGCACCCTTGGATGCAGGCACAGAGTAATTTAGGTATCCCTGGGCAAAAGATGGTTCACGTAGCCATGTCTCCTGGAATATGCACCTATCAAAACTATTAACAAAGCTTACCCAATCCTGAGAGTCTTGTTTGGAACGCAACCCTGCAATGTTCCATGAGACCAACCTCCCCAGACCATCCTTGTTGCAACCAGTCGATTTAGATGTAATAATTACAGGGGTAAGTGTGGACTGACCTTGATCTAATACACTTGACATCTCTAGATGTGAATTGGTTTTAAAACCAGCCCTACTCCTGGTATCACTCTCTGGGATAAAGCTCAGTGGAGAGGCTACATCCCGCAATTCGATCCCTGCTGCCTCTGCGATTACTGGGACTTCCATACGTTCCCCACCATTCGGTATCACCAAATTTCCGCTGTCTGACATCAGTAGTACCGCTGTTTGTCAATCATTGTTGTCTAACCCAGAACAATTAGTTACATTTACTTTTCCTACGGTGTTTGGAATGGCCGGCAAAATATGGGGACAAGTTTTCTTTAATTGGATCTGTGATTGAGATGGGGCACTGGATCTAAACTCCAATGTGAAGAGGTTGTCAGCAAGGAATGCAGATATCAAAGTTAACTCTATAGAGTCACATGAGAAAATCGGGGAACTTAACCTTTTTGCCTCTAAGATGTCCTCCCTGATTACCGAGCGGCATCCTCTGACATAGCGTAGCCAGTGGATGGCCTTGTTAGTTAGGGAATCTGGTGCTCGCTGGTACCTAACTTCGAAGGCCTTAGTTTGGGAACATTGGTCATATATATTGTGTTCCTTTTGTAGTAAGCTTTGTTAGAGAACAAATTCCCCTTGTTCCGGGGGTTATTGTCCTCTACATTTGTCGGGCCCACAACCACCCCTGATGGTTTTGCTTGCAAACTAGCTAGACCAAGCGTTTTTTCCCTTGCCTCTTGTCTACTTCCCTCTCTTCCCCGGGCTTGGGTAGAAAACCCTTCCTTCCTGTCTTTCGGGAATGGCGGGCCAGTACTCAAACCAGCGACTTTCCCCGTATTCTGTTCACTGCGCTTATTCAAGCTTTTAACTTGGGGTACTTTGCTTGCTTCGTGAGTTTTTATGGGGAAGAAATTTCGCACAGCAGGTATAGCATTAGATGATGATCTTGTTACCCCCTCATATTTATCATTGACAATAGAAGTTAAGCTAATGACCAAAGCCCTCAAAAGTATAACAAGGTTAGTCAGAGCACCGACTTCCACGGGTAATGCCTTGTCCCTGCTATTATCAATGATTAAGGGGACATTGTGGGTTTCAGCCAGAACCGCAAACCTGTTGCCAAGAAGTACTTGCGAAACGAGTGGCGGAGGCTGGTTTACGCTCTCGGGGTCAAGGTGGATAGACAGATCATCATTATTGAGAGTCTCGACAGAGGGAGTTAAACAATCCCCAGTTAGGTTAATCATACTATCCTTCCGTTTTCTTTTGGCCTTAAACATGTCTGGGATTGTTGTTGGGAGTGCAACAGGGTCATTTACTTGCTTTGAGGGAGCCCCTCCCTTTGGGCTCAAGGCAATCTCACTAGTACCTCCTTGATCAGTCACAAGAATATCCCTGCACTCATCCACAAGAGCATCAATGCGTTCCATTACATTATTTCCGGCAGATTGGTTTGTCTTTTATGATGATTTCTTCCCCTTACCGACCTTCGAGGGATTACCAGATCCGTTTCCCCCCTCCATTGCTTTGCGTTTCCCCATGAAGCCTATAAGAACTTTCGCTAGTGTATCAGCAAGTCCCCTCAAAGTTCCACTTACAGTATTGATGACGGGTATAGTCTGGTTAGATAGTTGTTAGGGATGTGGCCCAGCCCGGCCTCGATCTGCCCCGGACGGCCACAGACGGTCCTGCCCTTGTCCCCGGCTTATCCCGGCGCACTCCCGCGCCGCTGGAAAGTAAGTCCCTTAAATTGTGCCTCAAGCTGGGGGCGTGCCGATGGTCCGGGCCAGGTGTGTGAGATGAGAGGGAGTCTTGGGACTCGTAGTCCCCTGGAAACAGCAGCGAGGATGTAGGTAGTGCCTTTCTCACTCAGGGCGCTGGGCAACGCAGGTAACTCTCCCGTTGGTGCTCAAAAGCTCATTTCCCTTGCATACACCGCAGAACCAAAACGCTTACAGCAGCAGCGCTGCGGGACCCGCGATAGCGGGTTGCGCGAGGTCTTTTGAATGCGCCTCAAGCTGGGGGCGTGCCGATGGTCCGGGCCAGCTGTGTGAGATGAGAGGGAGTCTTGGGACTCGTAGTCCCCTGGAAACAGCAGCGAGGATGTAGGTAGCGCCTTTCTCACTCAGGGCGCTGGGCAATGCAGGTAACTCTCCCGTTGGTGCTCAAAAGCTCATTTCCCTTGCACACACCGCAGAACCAAAACGCTTACAGCGTAGAAAACCTACGGCATCTTTTGGACCGAGGAGACACTGCTGCACTGATTTTACTTGATCTCAGCGTAGCATTTGACACAATCTCCCACACCATACTAATAAAATCCCTTACCTCTATGGGCATAGGCGGTCAAGCCCTGGGTTGGCTTGCATCCTTCCTAACTCACTGTACCTTTCAAATCCTTTCTAATACCTCCACTTCCAATATTCATGTGTGTCCGTGTGGAGTACCTCAGGGATCGGTACTCATTCCTCTATTGTTTAACTTATATGTAACACCACTGGCCCATATTGCGGAACAAGAAGGTCTAACTCTGTTTACATATGCTGACGACTCTCAGATCACCTTCTCCCTCTCGAATACGGACAATGCCCCTTCTTCATTGCTGCAATCAGGCCTCATGAAAATCGCCAATTGGATGAATGACAATTTGCTTAAACTAAACGGAGGGAAAACCGAAGTTCTAATTTTGGGTCCAAAGCAGGATCTTTGGAGTAACAAAGCATTGGCCATCAGAGATGGGTGCCCTCCCTCTTCCATCTGACCAGGTACGAAATTTGGGGGTTATCATGGATAAGGGTCTGACCATGCAGGCTCAGGTTAGGAAACTAACGGCCATATGCAGAAGTCCGTGATTAGTGCCCTTATAACATCTCGGTTAGATTATGGCAACGTCCTCTATTTAGGGGCAACACAGGCAGTCATGAGACGCCTACAGTTAGTGCAAAATGCCGCTGCGAGATTGTTATGTAAAAATCACAGAACGGAACATATTTCTGGGCACCTCCGTGACTTGCATTGGCTCAGGGTAGAGAGCAGTGTCTCCGTTCCTCTTCTCAAGCTCTCTTCAGCTTGCCAAAAGTCAGACTCACCAGAATGGGCGGTAGGTCCTTTTTGCTCTTGGGCCCTAAACTGTGGAATTCACTCCCACTGAGTATCCGTACCGAAACAAGCCAGGTTCGCTTTCGCAGAGCCATTAAGTCCTGGCTTTTCAATCAATAACTTTTTGCTTTACCACGGTATTAACCCTTTGGAAAGCATGCTTTCTGTCTTCTTAGCGCCGGGTAACCCGCATGGGTAGCTGTCGCTCTCTATAAGCTCAATAAATAAATAAAATATGTCAAAATTTACCTCTAGTATGATATCGTCAGCATTTTGTTATGTGTGTCCCCTTCTTATATGCAACAGCTGTCATCCTTAATGCTAAAAATCACATCCAGTGTGCAAGTGAGAACATTTTGTAATGGGAATCCCATATCAAATATTACCTTCCAATATTCGTGTGCCAGGCCAGTCTTTTGCCATTGATGACCCATATATCAAGATTATCTCTGGTATGTCAGGTCCTTGTCTGATAATACGTGCCTCCTGTATGCCAATACCAGTATTTTGCATGGTCCAAAGGCATACTCGCAAGCATTCTGCATTCTCACTCATGATAATTTACATTCACTAATTCACACTCATTCTCACCTAATCACTCCTACTCAACCATTCTCATTTACTTGCTCTCATTTAGGGAGAGGGGTTGGCCTAACGGCTAAGGCGCTCGACCTCGGACCTGGGGATCTGGGTTTGAGTCTCGGTAACGACGCCAAAAACCTCCTTTGATTCTGGGCAAATCACTAATCTCCCCGTGCCTAAAATGAAAGTGTGTCCTCATGTAACGTAACTGGTGCTATGTAAAGCGCTCTGATAACTGATTCGCGCTATATAAAACTCTGCAAAATAAATATATATATCCTCACTCTCTTGCACTCACTCACATATTGTTACTCATTCCTACACTGATTAACTCACAACTACTCACTCACACAGACTTTCATTTGCTCTTACCTTCACTCCATCATTCTCACACACCCTGACTCACTCATACTCACTTAGCGACACTTAGGGGCCGTTTTATCATACTTTCAAGCAACACAATGCAGATAGACAATTTTCTGTGCTGCGTTGTGCTGCATGAATGGGAGCGGGCAGAAAGCTATATTTACCAATATGTGGCCCATTCCTGCTCTCTACTGGCACTGGAGCACAATGTGCTGCCAACGGAGGGATCCTTGTGTTGTGGCGCAAGGATGCCTGAGCTGTAGACAGAATAGATTTCGGCAATAAGAGGCATTTTACTGCACAAAAACAATCCTCAGAGGCATCTTCCTATTTTTGGATGTGCCTTGCATGGCTTTGGTAAATCTGAATCTAGGTTTTGGTCTTCCAGCGTTGCCTTGCTTGGCACAAGTGTGACGCAACACTAAGAAAAATCAGGCCCTTAATCTCATGTATTGCTAGTTCTATCACTGACTGCCTCTTTCGTTCCTAAGCATGCTCACATACACACAAGCTTGTACATAAATACTCCCTCTCCCACACAAACACACCCTCGTCAGCAAGCGCACATTACAAACATTTCAAATCATTTTTTACTTCCCTAATGCTGGATTTTTTTACACTAATAATGAATAATGTACAACTATTCACTGTAAGCATAATAAAACGAATGAGCTGCAAACAAAGAGGTTGAAGCTGCCCCTATCTTCTTGGCACTGATTTTGCCACCACTGAGGCCAGGGGTTCATAAAGACGAGTATCGGTCACATCTGCAACTCCTGGTGACCATTGAATGATGTCCAGGCCACCTCTCTCATAAAGAAAGACAAATAATTTCTTAAAGAAAGCAAAATCAGATCTGCTGCTCAAGCCTTCATATTCTCACAACTAGATGGTGGAAATGTCCTACTTCATGGCCTCCAAGACTCCACACGTTCACCCCCTAGGGCATCCTGTATGCACGTCTCATCCTGGGCCTGGTGAAATATGATACCATCATCCTCATGACACGGCACTGGCTCCTGCACCAACTTCAAAACAAGCTGCATCTTTTACAAAGCTATCATGAACAGCAGCCCGATCATTATGCAGATAAGTCAACCATCTCTGGAAGATCTTGACACCACAGCAGCCAGGAATCCTCAGACAAGACAGTAATCATGTTCCATCTACGTCCCCAGGATCTAGAACAATACCCCCATATCCATGAGGACCTCACCAATGGCGCTCCACTTTAGGAAAAAATTGAAGACACACATCTTTAAAGAACCCTACAACACAATGCATTAACCATCCATGACCCAGCATGTTCTCCTCTTGTTGACTTTATGCTTGTGTTTAATGATGCATTTTGGCAAGGTTTAAGCTATTGAAATACAGCATACATACATACATACATAATTCTGTACATTCATTTTTTTCTAGATAATTAAAAAATATTAATTATTCATTGTTCACAGGCGCCCTTGTACATTACCTAAACTCTTGCAACATACCCCCATGACTGAGATATCCTTTGTAACTTTTGTACCGAATAACTTCTTTAGAAATTCCTACAAAGGCACTAATTATGAGTCAGGTGGAGTAGAATTGTCGTATGGAATTCCTCACTGAGTCTGACCGTTATGGTCTTCCTGTACCTATTGTTGGAATGCCGGACCTGATTTTACAGGGCAATAATACCACCCACATATATTACGTAGGGCATTAGCTGCAGTAGCAGGCAAGCCTTGTTTCCAGTTTTTTTTCCTGGCATTAGGGAGGATACAGTTCTCCCTCCTGCCACTAAGCTTAGATTTCCCTTCCTTTCCCTTCTCTTCCCTTCTCTCCACATTCTCTTCCTCCAACTCCATCCACTCAGAGGCCCCAGAATATATTTACTACCTGCCTAGAGTAGGTGATAATTGCATATGTTACAGACCATGGAATTGTAATATTTATGTGGTTTTACGGCCTGTTAATTAAAAACAGTATTTTTCCATTCCATGGAGATATAACTTGTAATTGAATGGATCTGGTACGGTATTACACATGGTAACAGAACTTTCGTTTGTGGGTTTACCAGTTATCTAGTGCATTGCAAATCAAAGTCAGGCCCTAAATTGTCTTTTTTCATACTTTGTTCTGGAATTCATACTTTGGCAAAGAAACCCAAACATAGATCACATCTAAAATCGAAATTGTTCTACATTCTTAAGAGCAGATTTTGATATGTTTTGAACAAACAGATTGCAGTACAATATTCTTTTCAATTAAAGATTGCAGGACGTTTTTTGTACACATTTTGAAATAAAGACAGTAGATGAGGCAGAGCATAAACTTTGTTCTGTAATGGGCACATCTTTCCCTTAGGCAACAGGATAACAAACAATAATTAACTGTAGACCTAGATGACAGATGTTAACGTTAATGATATCTATAAACGAATATAAATCTGCCAGCATCGCAGCTGCTCCACTAAGGAACTTTTCTTGTAAAAAATAGAACAAAACTACATCTTAACTGGGGATGTGACAAAGGTCAATATCACCTGGAGCACTAATGTAAAATACGTTTCCAATAAAAAATCTCACAGAAGATGACCTAGAAAATCACTAATAAATTCATAAATTGAATTTAAATAAAAAATGCATGCTTAACATCCATATAGCTATTAGAATACTTTATTGGAAAATTAAAATGTACATGATCAAAATTGAGAATTTCACTCTTTACATAAAAATAGAAACGAAATCCAATTCAGTCCATTAGACAGCAGGGACACGTTTCAAGAGTGACTTAAATCAATGGAAGTTTTTATCCCACCAATGAAGTTCCTAAGTTTCTGAAAGTCCAGATGTAAGTAAATAGAAAGGAACTTCCAATGTAGGTCCAGGAGACGTGGATCCATTCCTGAGTTGTAGGGCATGCAAAGAATGAATTTACAAGGAATCAATCTAAATGGAAATATTTTTGATGTAGATTGGTTAGGCTATATGATGCTATATAACAGAAAACACAGATTTCACCGAACAATATTGGAAACATAAATATTGCAAGCAATATTGGAAACTTAAATATTGCAAACCAATACTTAAACAGCAAACACAAAAAATAGATGATAACAATGTTGTGAAAAATATCTAAAATACAACAATATTTTCAAAAACTTTTAGGGCCTAATTATGACTATGGCGCTCCGATGGACCTCCGTAGCCATGGTGGCAGTATGGGCATGACCTCATAAGCGGTCTGACCACACTACTACCAGTTGAGAGCTTGGATCCACATGTGACCACCTCAAACTCCAAGGATCAGAGATCTCTGGCGGTGTTGCAGTGGTCTTGAGGCCGTAATATGTATGGCAGTGCCACTGCGGCACCCCCAAGCACATTACGAGTTTCCTCTTCACCACAGTTTTTATTGCGGGAGCCCACCATGAAAACTGTGCCAGAGAGGAATTATAGGGGGCACTAAGGACCCCTGTTGACTCAGGCCCATGGAGTGCATGCAGGTGGCCCCCGTGTGTGCATCCACCCCAGTTCCCACAGTATGGACTGAACCAATCCCTGCTGTGTAGGAACTACCTTTGACGCTCCCATTGCAGTGCCTTTTTCAGTGGCACCACTTTGGGACCATCACCAGGCACTAAAAACTGCAAAATGCCCCCTTCGCGATGGACTCAATGTTTGTATTTAATTTCTAAAGCAAAAAGGTTTTGTTTTTAAAAATAAAAAAAGGAACTTTGCCATACGGCTAGGTGATGTTTGACAGAGACATACAGCAAATATACAATCTATTGGAAGAAACTGCCTTGACAGAGTCTCCTGTCAGAGGTTGCAATGTCCGCTGGACTGATGGACATTTCAAAATTTGGCGGTCAGAACCTCTGCTGGGGCGGCAGTGCAATTTAATTTGTTGTCTTGGGGGAAGACGGTCTCTCCCTCAAATATTAAATTGGGCCCTCTGCTTTCTTCAAATAACAGGTGCATCTTCTGCAAACAAAAAGAAAAATAAGGTACCTGACAGCGAATTGCTCAAAATAGCTAAACAATTTCTCTCCAAAAATAAGCATGGTAATGAAAGCACAATTTGATATATTTAAAAAATGAAATACGAAAAAGAAACCCCTACTTAACTTTACAATGAAAAAATAAACAAACACAGGTACGGTGAACAACCTTTATAACGCAACTTTTAGCACGCAGTGCTATTACAACGCAGACTTTAAAACGAAAACCATTACAACGCATTACAGTGGGGGGCGCTCTAGGATAGGGAATAGTTTTAATTTACTATCCAACACCTTCCCTAGTGTCCACGGGGACTGGTGTTGGAATAGTAAATTAAACTATTCACTATCCAGCACCCCCCAGTGTAATGCGTTGTCATGGAATGCGTTTTTAAACTTGCGTTGTTACAGCATGCGTGGTAAAAGAATGCGTTGTAACAACGTACATCCCACAGGTACACATGTTTCCTCTCAATAGACTGCTTCAAAAGAGATCTGTGTCAAACCCAAAATCAAACACACTTGAAAAGCAAAAATCTACAACTAAAACAAAGTAAAAAAAACATCCCTGACATAAGTTAAAATATGCACCAGCAATGTAAAAATCTTAATTTACTATAACATCAAATATTATTAAATACAATTCCATTAACGGAATTAGTTATTAAATAATAGAGTATATTCATAAGGAGGAGAGCACCACCAGTGAAAAAAACTCACTGGAAATGCACCAAATATTATTCAAACACATGCTATGACAGGGCTATCTCAAAACTTTAAATAGTTAAGTGTTAAGGAAAAAAAAAAATCCTCTTCATATTATTAAAACAGAAGCCAGAAATATTTTACAGGACCTAAAAGAAGCCAGTACAGGCTAATAAAAGATAGTAGGAAAGGCAAACTTTCTGGTAACTCAAAACCTCAGTAGGAGCCAAGAGGGAAAAACAGACAGGGTCGCCCTCCACTCAAAAGTTATAGAATAATCAAAAAGACCCTATCCAGGGGCGTCAACAGAAGTCAGTAGGGAGGGAGAACAGTCATTTCGTACTGATAACTACTCCAAAGCCAACCCCAACTTGTGGGGGTACTTACACTGCTCTGCGCCCAGATTCCTAAAAAAAACCACTTTCCTTGGCAGAAACACAGAACACCCAATCATGTGACCAACCTAGGTCTATCACAAAACTCCACCCACAGGGTGTGGGATCACATTCTCATCAGAAAAAATGTGTGAAAAACAAGTGACACCTCACGGAAACACCACCAACGGGGTAACTGGTATGTAATTTCCAGACAAGCCCCTGTCTCATCATCGGTAGTCACTTGATTCTCAAAGAAAAAGAAGAAAGTGTCCAAACACAAACAACACAAATATGTGACAAAATGTGAAGATCAGAAACAGTCTGCTGGTGACAAACATACAACATAAAAAAGTGCATAAAACACACAGCAACCAGTTCCCTTAACCAACTTTATTCAAAGGGAAAAAGTTTAGGTGCTGTATCAATAAAAAGGCTGGTAGCTAGTCATGCATACCATTACCTAGTGCCAGTGCCAACATGTTTCACTGCCATATACTTTAAGGCAGTTTCATCAGGGCTGCACTATATGCTGCCACTCCACTTTGGACACTCGTTCTTTGTTTACCATAGACCACCTGGTTGATCATACCGGTTGCCTAAGGGATGGACAAGATGTATGGAACTCCAACCGTGAAATCACACCTTCCCTTTAGCCAATAGCTTTCGTAAACGCTCAGTCGGAGCGTATTATCTCGTCCATCTCTGGTAAACCAACCATATAAAGGTTAATTTCCAACAACACATAGAACAGCCAGGGAAACTCACCTAAAAAAAAATGAAGACGTATACCCCAACACTCACGAATCACAAATAAAATGATCTTTTCACTATATAACAACCTCAATAATGACAAATCAAATGTATGCTACTAATAACAATTTAGTAGCTTTAGCACAATGTAACCCAGCGATGATGAAAGGGCACTGTCATGTTCGGCCTTCCACCATTCAGTCAAATATACACAATACATGGTCAATATCAAAATACATGTATACAAATGGAGTATGCAGTTCCTTAAAGAAGCAAGAAAGGGAAAAGATAAAGCAGTAGGTATGGGGAGGTTTGAGCAAACAGGACGGGGGGATCTGATTCCTTAGAAGCAAGAGCCCTCACGCATCCAGATGGGTGTCATACTTTATCCTCAGTAGCTCCTCGTTGGGTTGGTGCTGCAATCTCTAACGGGCCCCTGATGCAGGCTTTTGCCAGAGGTTGTTTGAAATAAGACACCGTAATAAAGTGTGAGTGGAGGTGCAATGTGTGGATTGGTGCGAGTGTGGTATAAAAATAAATGAGATAGACCTTAAAAGGTTTTCATATGTGGGAAATGAAATGAATTTGTACTTGTAAAGCGCACTTATACCCCAACAGGGGTTTCCTGGCACTGTACGCATACCGCTGTGGAACCCTTCCTGGCTTTTTCCTGTGAATTGTCCACTCCTGGGCACCCCCAAGGTGAAGCCAGGCATCCCAGCGCTGCTGGGGCCATTGTGGAGATTAAGCAACTATTGCCCAGAGTTGCAGAGGGGGATCCATGATTAGAATAGGCACCGAGGCGAGAATGATCAGGTCCGAGGAAATTGAGCCCAAGACCCGCCGAGGCGGGAATTGATCCCTGGTCCCGGGCCAGACCACTGCATCAGGGTCTGCCGCTCTAACCATTTGAGCCACACTTCTCCACACTTCTTATTATAAGTAAAAACAAACAGTGGCTTTGTTGGAGATAGTGACCGAGTACAGCTCACAGGAAAGTGAAAACGTTGTGGAACATGCTTCTTGCCATATAAACTTCCTGTGGATCTCGGCAATTCATCAGGACCATGAAACTTAATCCACCAATGATTGATGTTGCAGTAGTGTTAATTAATAACAATACCCAATTTCAAGAAATAACCCTCAAAGTATGGGCTATACCTTAAGATACCTAAAATATCCTCTTAGATGATGGTAGAGGCTGTGCTAGATGCAGAGTAAAAGGTATCCAGCATGCTAGGAAAGCTGCAACCTACCCTTCTCTGCCACCCTGAACATGCAATGATTTCGACCAAGCATAAAATCACTCTGCAGTTCACATGTGCAACTATCCCTTTAACCAAAAGAGGGAGGCAGCTAAGAAATCCACCCTAAGCATAGAACATGCAATGAATGCAGAATTTGGGCTTGACATATAAAAACTAACAGCATTGGCATATGCCTCTTTTTAAGTGGATTAAATAAACATTATCATCCGCTGATTGAATTCCCGTATTACTAACAACATAAAAATAGTGTAGCTCCAATAATGGGGTATTTTGAGCATACTTGGGTTGATCACCTGCACCGATCAGGCCACAAATGGCAACCCAATTATAGCATTCCATGGCAGAATGTCTGTGACAGCACCATATCCCAAAAATAAAAAACAAATAACACTGTGGAAGGGTGACATCATTCTTTCCAAGAGAAACTTGGAAGAAGCCACCTCACATGCTACCAATGCCTAAAAATACTGAAAAAAGACAAAGCTATCAGGAGCTAAGAATAGAGCAATCCCTAACTATAGTAAACTTGACCTTTCATCAAGGTCGCCCTGGATTGTTTGTCTTTTTGCTGAACCCTATATTTGCTTGCTTCAGAACTCTGCACACCTTACCCTTGCTCACCAGTGGTAAAAGTTCCTATGCTCCTCCTTTGAATTTGATGAAATTGGTGTAGCCCTGATTGGTATATTCAATTTACCTATAATTCTCTAGTATATGATGCAAAGTGTACCTAGGGCTAACAATTAAAATGTCACTAGAGACCTGCAGCACCCTTTTTCACTCCAGTGACAGTGCAAACATAACTACAAGCCTACCATCTGTAGCCTGGCTCACAGGAAATGCTGCAAATATGTGTAGGATGACCAGTGGGAACTATTACCCCATTGGCTATTGCGGAGCCGAGAACCACCCATAGCACGTGGCAGAAATTAATGTGGCACTCAAAGCACCCTCCTCAGAACACTTTGTAGGACCTACAGAAGAACAGAAGAGTATTGAACCAGCTGTATGTGACCTAGAGAACTGACTTTGCTCTCCCTTTAGTACCAAGGACACTGATGTGGACTCCAACAGTCATATGGCTAACCAAGCATTCAAGTGACAGAGACGCGTCAAGCTGTAAGTGGTATTGTTTGCCCAGCTGACCAGTTCCAAATGAACCTGTCCTGGACCCTGTTGCTGGCCTCTGATGTAGAGAATTTTAATCCCCCAAGTGCTGACCCCAAGGTCCTGAAAGCCTAACTAGTATCAAAGTATACTAAGAACTTCTGAACCTGGCACATAGAAGCCTTGCGGCTTCAAAGATATCCTAACAACCAGGACAAACATGCCAAGTTGATCCGATGTTTCTGCTTAGCCAAAGATTGCTGCTCTAAGCTTTTCCACAGCAGCAAATCCTTTTCAGTGCTGCGTTGTGTGACAGGGAGAGTGCAGGATGAGCCATATTTAATATGATATGGTGCATTCCTGTCCTCTCCTTGCAATCGCTCACTTTGTGCTGCTTCTAGCCAACACAGCCACGTATGCGCTATGGTGTAAGTACAATAATCCTTTGAGGCTTTTTCCTCTTTCTTTGTATGCTCCTGGATGCAGTACATGTAAAGGAGGAAAAAACAAGGAGAAATAAATGTATTTCTTCTCATTACACCTCTCCTGGATAGGTGCAGGATTTTGACTCATTCCCAAGTCTACCACTCATGGTAAATCTGGGAATGCAGCAAAATCAATGAGAAGATGCGTGGAAACACCCATGCTCCACCTGTCTAACGCTTCCCTGGGGCACAGTAACACAAGGCAGTGACTTTGTGCTGCCTTGCGTTACTCCAGATATACAAAGCTTCCCTGGCCACACAAGGTGGCCTTGCATAGTTTTATAAATCTCATCTAGGTTTTGCGTCACCCTTGGGTTACCTTCCTTGGCGCAAGGACGACATAAAACGTTGATAAATATGGCCCCTGCTTTCTGTATCTGACCCATGCTTCATCGCAGTCGGCCTCAACCTGTGCCTGGGTACCAGTCAAGCCCAACTATATGCCAGCGATTGGCCCTTAATTCTTTTTGGTCGCCATTATTAAATCTAAACTTTAAAAGTTTATAACTCTCATTTTTGTTTTTTGAATTTTGTTATTTTGGTGTCATTTTATTTATTAAACTATTCTCTTTTTTCATAAATTTGATTGGGATTCTCCTTGTCTTGTGTTTTGACTGTTTTTTATTGTTTTGGTACTGCATAAATACTTCACACATTTCCTCTAAGTTTAACCTATCTGCTCTGTGCCATAGCTATAAGGGGGTTGAGATCAGGTTTATTTAGTGACTTTAATGGTTTACTCTGGCTAGGGTTGTGGTTATTACTTGAGGTGGGTACTCAGCCCACCTTAAATCAGGAAGCTCCCATCAACCTAAAAAAATGCATGAACTCCTGGCATTTAAGGTAAAGCTCTTTACTAACAAGCCAAGACTCCAGCTCAATTGCAAGACCCCTACTTTAAAAAATAAAGTTAAATAACAACCCTGTCATGTAATCTCCCGAAACCACTTGTACTTTATTAATATGAATTTCTAAAAATCATTCAAGCAAATTAAATTCAGATTGATGATTCCAATTTACCAAAATAAACATTTAAAAATAAATATACTATGCAAAATGGCCAAAATTATTTTAGCTAAACTAGCAATGTTCTCACACCCACCTCAAAAAAACTAACACCATAAAAACTCATATATATATAGACATGAATATATCATAATATAATATATAATGGCATTTAACACTTATGATTTGGTATCTGAAGTCATGGAAAGTGAGATATTAATCACAAAAATATAATCCTAAAAATATTGATAAAAATTAGACAAAACAAAATGCAAAAACACATCAGAGGAAAAATAGAACGTCCAATATGAGTTCAATAATGCAAGGAAGTAATCCAGAATCTCAACAATTAGCATACAAGTAATAACTACTCTAGGAAAATTGAATAACCAAGAAAATATTAAAAATAATTTTGGTTACAAACAATGAAATCTTTTTCCTTGCAAATTACACCTTTTCATGCTCTACCTGCTTCGAACTAACAAATACATTAATAAAAACATGCAAACAATACATGCAAAACAGGTGGCACTTCCTATAGGTGAGTTGGAGGCATGTGCTTTGTGCACGCTGAATGGATAAATTGTGGTGAAAGGGAAAATGGTAGAGTGGAAAAGTGTCAAGTGAGCAATAAATAAAGGGGTCGATTATGATGGCGGACGGACCTGCGTCCGTCCGCCACCCCCGAGGTGGAGGGACCATCCGCAGGGGCAGCGGCATTCCCTCCTTAGGAATTAGGATGAGACCGCCACCCTGGCGGTCACATCCCATATATTTAACATTGCGGCGGGTGCTGCTTTAAGCAGCACCCGCCGCAAAGTTAAAAATGCATGCTGTGCATTTGAATGCACAAAGCAGCAGGCATCGCGCGGTGCCTGCCGCATTGTGCATGCAACTGCAGCCCCCCATGTGCACCCCCCCTTCACCCTGGGGGCCCACAACGGGTCCCTAAAGAAAAAACGTATGCCTTCGACCGCCAGCATCTTAATATGGTTGGCGGTGTCTCGCAGACACCGCCACCATATGTGAATACTTTTTCCGCCAGTCACGAAGGCGGCCGGCGAAAAAGCGGCGGACGGTCTTGCCGTCCGCCGCGGACCCCCCAGCCATCCTAATGTGGCGGGGGGTCATTTCAGGGAGAATGGCGGACGGGTTGCCCCCGCCAGCCCTGCGGAGGCAATCCGTCCGCCATCATAATCTACCCCATAGTTCGAAAGTCATACACAGATGTATTTCAGACATGGGACTAAAATCACTTAGGTGGTGTTGGACCTGGCCATCCCTTTAGGGTCATCCACAGACATTTAGCTTTCACTCCTCTTGCTTTGCTGAATTTATTTTTGTTAGCTTGAAGACTGTGCACTTTACCATTGATACCCAGTCCTAACATGTTTGTAAGCACTCCCTATAACATGGACTATACATGATTGACACATTCAATTTACTTGTACATCCCAAATAGATGGCACTACATGCACGCAGGGCCTGTGAATTAAATGCCTGCAGCACTCATTGTGCCACCCACTAAAGTAGCACTTTAAAACTTGTCTCAGGCCTGCCAGTGTAGCTTGTAGGCCCTAAAAGCTCATAGGGCAGGGCTAGGGTGCATTGTAATTAAAAAGTAAGACATGTAGATTTTAGTTTTACATGTACTGTTAGTGAAACATTCCTAAATGAATTTTTCACTGCTGTATTTTTCACTACTCCCATATTACATTTAATGAGTGCTAACTTTGGATTGGGAGCAGATAGAGGTATGCTATTTGGACTCAAATTTATTGTAATTTAAAATCCTCTTTATTGGCAAAGCCAGGTTTTAAAGCACAATTCTTAATATGCAATTTTTAGAAAGTTTCCTTGTCTTAACCATTTGTACCTTCTGCCAGTGTTCTGGGTAACATGACTATGAATGTCTCTGCTGTTAGGCTTTGTGTATTCAATGGTACAAGGGGGAATAGGTGTGGGCAGGATGGGTCATTTCGCCAGGATGGCTGGTGGCAGAACTGTCCCCTGCCCACTTGAACGTCAAAGGGGCCTTCTTCCAGCACACACAAAGAAACCTGACACTAGTATTTTTTGACCCCAGAGTTCTTGGATGGGAGGGGAGATCGTTCCAGTATGAGTAAGACACAGTGTCCCCTTCACACACAAAGGGAGACACCTGGTATAAATTGGATCCCCAGAATGCCTCTTCGGTACCGTCTATGACGAGTGGAAGACTTCAGAAGGACTGCCCTGCCACCCGAGGGCTACCATTCAGCTGCTAAAAGAAGACCGCCTTTCTGGTTGAAGGAGACCTGGGCCATCTCCTTGAACCCAGGACCACCAGAAGGGGCACCAAAGGCTGCGTGAGCTGCAGGGACATAATAATCTTCTGAGGCCTTGAAACCTGCTGCTGGCTTCTGGTGGAGTGAGCCCTCACCCCCCAAGTGGTGCCCCCCTAAGGTCTTGACCCTTGGTAGTTGTGTTGGTGGCACCAGGATACTCCTTGGAGTAACTTACATTACATTACACTTCTCCAAAGACCTGGAACTTAAATCAATTTTCATCAAAAAGTACCTGACTTTGCAGGATCTCCCGCTGTGTACTTCTCCGCACCAGATAATTTTGTTCAACGGGAGCTCTCAGCGAAGATATCCTACCTCACTTGTGGAAAACTCATTGGCTACAGCATGTAGCTCCCCCCTGCTGGGGATTTTTGACTTCCAAAAAGTTGACAAAGCCCAAAGGTAAAACTTTTCACTTCTAATAGCTAATAGATAGGCCCAAATGGGGGTCAACCATTGTTCAGGATAGAAACCTGCCGGGCAATCTCTTCATGTTCATTCAAACCCCTTGAGGCTGTGTCGAAACCATTTGCATTCTCGTATGTTTAGGAGGTTGACCAAACTACCACCCCTGGGAATCAAACTTACTTTCTCCACAACCCACCATTTAAGAGTTTCAGCTTGGTGACCAAATGCGCAGAAACGCTCAACCAAGGGTGCCCCTGGACTTTGCATCTTATTCTGCTACAATGTAGTATCCGTTTTTTATCTTCATAAGGGTCTGACCAATGTACCTGAAATCACAAGGACATGTTATAGTATAGATTACCCCCATTCAATTACAGTTGGTATGGTCCCTGAGGGTATGTGTGTAGGTATTGTAAGTGGGACATGCTTTACAGTTCCCACACTTGAAATGGCCTTTGACAGGTGGTATATGCCATAACGTGGGGGGATTTCTCGTAATGGGCATGGGGAGCAGCGATCTTACTATGTGACCCCTTATGCTCCTGCCCTTTTTGAATGCATGCATAGATGGGTTAGGAAACCCTACCTCATCTGACACCAGATGGCAATGACGGTTGATTACCTTCCTAATCTCATTGCTCTGTGTGCAGAACGTGGTGACACAAATCATACGTTCCTGTCCTTGGTTGGGTTTCTGTTTGGGTTCAAGTACAAATTCCCAGAGATTTGCGTTGCTTTGCCTTACTCATGATTTATGGGGCTACTACTCAAAGCCACACAGGGTGGCTTTGCGTGGCTTCACAAATCAAGATGAGAGCCCTGCGTCATGCATGTGCCACTTCACTAGGTGCAAAAGTGACTTAGGGGTCTCCTAAATAAGCCCCCTGGTGTTTATGTTTCGTGCACTTGTCCTATTCCTCTTTCTACGTATCTGTCCAGTTTGCAGTGGGGTCAGAGAAGTGTGGAAGCTCTCATTGTCTCATTGCTGTTCTTGGATTGGACTGCAAGGTAAGTGTATCTTGACATCATAAAAGCAGAAAAAAAATGAAATCACATCGTTTGGAATTTTTGTGAATGGTCAATAGAAACCAAGGATTCCAAAATCAATTTCCAGCAACCACTCAAAACATATTCAATTAAGCACATGCACAATTGAGGACTAATCACCTAATAGATGGAGATCAAACATGTACTTCAAAGCCAGAGATGGCTGTCCAGATTGATAATTCATGTGTGACATAGAGGAGCTGAAAAATATGAGAAGATCACCAACAATTTGTTCTTAGAAGGTTAAAGGAGCAAACAAAAATAGTTTTCAGCCAGCTACTAGTTTTATACCAGTAAACCTTATGAATACATGGCCAGCATGGCAACACAAACGTTTAGACTGTCCGGACTGTAAACTAAACAAAAAAAAGAAATAATTTCCATTAATTCTAATGCCCCTGACAGTCTATCAATATATACCATTGTAAAATACCTTGCCATGATGTAAATATTGAGAATTTGTATGCATACAATTATATCCCAGTCTGGCATTACAAGTCTTAAATCAAGGACCAAAATGAGAAATGCCAACTTTTTGGCTTTTTTTTTTTTATGGAAATAATACCAGTCCTAGTACTGAACAACATCTCTGCATGTAATTCCGTTTCTAATAACACAGCGATGCTGTTAAAAACAAATTTCCAGTTTTTAAGGCTATCATTTACTCTTAATGTGTTTTTCTGCTGCTCTTTGAAATTGCATCAATTCTTCAACGTAACCCAAAAAAGACATCTGTAGAATTTGGGTAGGAAAGTGTCCAGAATTTAGGATTCCAAATGTCACAGATTTATCAACTAAATAAAATATGACAATTTCATGAAAGGATTTCAACATGCACCAATATGAGATGAGTTGAAGCCCATTCTGTAGTAGCAGAATTAACTATTAGTAAAATACCACACTACATATTCATCCAATTAATATTGTGTTACGTTTAGTTGGGGGCCATGCAAAGCACCCCAGTGAGTATCCTGGCTCTTAAAGAAAGGGGAAACTGCCCCTTCCAGGGCCAACTTGAAGAGCCAGACTTTTAGCTTGTTCCAGAATTCTAGGACTATTCTATTCTGGTGGTTTTGATGTGAGAGGGCCAGGTATGAATCGGCATGGCTGAACTTTCTGGCTCTTCCGATGTGGGGGACAGAGATGAGCAGAAGTATATTGGAGGAAATGGTCTGGTGGGGTGTGAAAGCTGATGCAGATGTTCAGGTATGCGGTGCTGGGTTGTACAGTGCCTTAACTGTGTCAGTCAGTAGTTTTAAAAGGGCATGTCTGTGGGAAGGGAGCCAATGGAGATCTTTGAGGTGAATGGATATATGGGTGTGGTGTGGGAGTTTTAGTCTAAGTCTGCCCACTGCATTCTGGATGAGCCAGTGAGTTGAACGGAGATTTTCTTATTAAGGGCCCGAGTACGATGTTGGTCGGAAAGGCTCAGAATTAGGATTTTCCTAAACCGTGTCGGAACCTATGTTTCCGACTGAGGGCCCCATTAGGATGGCAGGCCGACTTTAGTCGGCCCGCCACCCTAACAGTGCTGGGACCGGCCGCCAGCGGTGTGGCGATCCCGAACTACAACATTGCGGCGGGTGCTGCTGTATGTAGCACCCACCCCAATGCCAAGGAGGCATGTTGTGCATTGCCATACACAACGTGGCAGACACCGCCCTGTGCATGACAATGAAGAGGGGTACCATTGATACCCCCAAGTGCAGCCCTCCTTACCCCCATCCCCTCTGGGGCCCACAACAGGCCCCAAAGCATTCCCCGTCAGCCTTTCCATTGCGGAGAATCAACTATGGAAAGGCCTGTGAAACCCGCAATCATAATGTAGATGGCAGTGCTTTCTAGGCACTGCCACCATATCATGCCCCAGCTCCGACCGGCGGAAAAGTGGTAGATGGACATTCCGTTCGCCGCTGTACCCCCCGCCATTGTAATGTGGCAGGGGTAAATGTGGCTGTGATGGCGGGCGGATTTCCACTGCCAGCCGGGCGGTGGTGATCCGCCCACCATCATAATGACCTCCTGAGTCAGAAACATTTCCGTCTGACATATTATGATAGAAAGGTAACCGTTCGATCATTCCGACTCAGTTCTGACCGGCATTCTGGAACTCGGTCGGAGCCGATTCGTGCAGTTCAAGCGACAGCGTTTCTGACTCACCGATTACGATGTCTGATTCCAACAGCCTTTCCGACTCGGTCAGACTGACATGAAAAGGCTGTTGGAAACAGAATTTGGGGGCTCCTAGCAGCACCCCCTTCATCCAGAGGTATCCGTTTGGGAGCTGTGGGGACACCAAAGGGACCCACCTGTAGAACCATGCACAGTATGACATGCACCATGGGGCGCCCACCACAGGGAGAAATACTTTCAGAAACCACCCCTATTTTAAATGGGAGCCTGTGTTGTCGGTCAGAACACAGGCTCCCATTGAAGTCAATGGGATACTTTCCGAACGGTGTTCAGAAGCATCATAATTGGGCAGTCAGACCCTCTGACCGCTAGTCGGTCGTAACTGTTTCAGAAAGCTTTCCGACCGACATCGTAATCATGCCCTAAGTGTGTTTCCGTAGTCTACCTGACTGGTGATGAGAGTTTATGTGAATTTACGAGAAGTGGACATGCACATCAAGGTATGACTATAGATGAGGATCGCAAGGATCCTAGCCAGGTTTGATGGGTAAGGTACTGCTAGTTCTGGTGGGCAACCAGGCTGAAAACTAGAGTGAGGTGTCGTTTCCAAAGATTATCACCTCTGTCTTATCAGAGTTGAGCTTCAGGCAGTTGGACTTTATCCAGAGGGTAAATTACAGTTGATAAACTTTGCTTAGATACTGGTGATGGAGCAAGGTCTCACATATGCAGAGACATGCTTGGATTCAGCAATCTCGAAATAACCTCTAATTAATTAACCAACATGTTTCATTCACTAATAATTGCATTTCATGACATTTCTAGTATCTAGGGGAAGCGTGACAATGTGATTTTACTAACAGTAAGTCAAATGCATTAAAATGGCCGCCGCAGCGTGGGATTTTCACTGCGTATGCGTCTGCCACACTCACGTATGGGTGACATCTTTTCTGCTTTGGTGGGAAATCTTTGCTTCTGCACACTAGTGCCAGAAATGGCTGCTTCAACCATTACATACTAATGCTTTTGCTGCAGCTTGTACTAAGCTTGTTCATCTTGCTTAACCATTAATGCAAAAGTTAAAATAAAGTAATGGGGTTAGAGTAGAGATAAGTAGAGTAGAGATAAGATGATCTGTCCTCTGGTCGCTGGAGACCTGTCCTCTGGTCGTTCCCCACACCGCACGGCTCCTCCCAGGTGTCCTTGTCCGTGACTCTCCCCCACTGCTGCCGCTGCCAAGGGCTCACCGCTGGTGTGCCCCTGTTATCTGTTTTCTTTTGTCTCCTCTGCACTGATTTCTGTTATTTCCCCACTGTGCTTGTATCTTGTATTTTGTTTTAGGCGATCCTTTTCTGCGACCCTGCCCTCTGTGCCCCACCCGCTCCCTGCTTCCCGCCGCTGCTCCCCTGCGGCCCCAACCCCTTTTGCCTCCGTGTCCCGTGCCCTCGCCCATTGGCCACCCTTCTCCCGCCTCCCAGCTGCTCCTCCCTCCCACTTCACCTCTTATGGAGGACACCGTGTGGAAGCGCAGAGGACGCACGCAGTGGGCGTGCCGCTGGCGCGCCAAAGGCAAGCCCGTCTGCGCCCATCCCTGCCTGGACTGCGCCCAGCACCAGAACCCCTGGACCCCACGCCTGCCGCAACACCAGACTGCACTACGACTCAAGCACCCTCCGCGCACTCAACACCGGACGATACCACCCCTGCTGCAAGGCAACTCCGAAGCACACCCAAGGACACTTCACCTGCCGGAACTGCAGCTTCACCAGCATCCGGCCCGCCAAACCACCAACCAGAGAACTCAACCACCTCAGATGCATCCTCCTCAACACCCGCTCCGCCCACAAGCACGCCATCGAACTCTGGGACCTCCTTGATTCCACCGCCCCCGAAGTCGCCTTCCTGACGGAGACCTGGCTGAACGCCACCTCAGCACCGGACATCGCCATAGTCATCCCACAGGGCTACAAGATCTCCGGCTGAGACCGCGCCAATGGAGTTGGAGGGGGAATCGCCATCGTCCACAAAGACACCCTCAGAGTCTCGACCGACACCGACGACACCCTTACCACAGCCGAACACATGCACTTCCAGATCCACACCGACCCCAACACAACCCTCAGAGGAACACTCATCTACAGACCACCCGGACCACGACCACAGTTCAACGACACCATCGTCGACCACATCAGCACCCACGACCTCACCTCCACGGACTACATCCTCTTCGGGGACCTTAACTTCCACCTCGAAAACAACAACAATGCCAACTCCACCGCCCTCATCGACAACCTCGCCAACCTCGGACTCAATCAGCTTGTAACGACCCCCACCCATGCCGCCAGACACACGCTGGACCCCATCTTCTCCACAAACCCCCACGTCTCCTTCAACCACACCACCGAACCCCACTGGACTGACGACAGATGCGTCCACTTCACCTTCAGGAAACCCACCACACACCACCGCACCCAACAGCTGCCACGCCACTGCTGGGGCAAGGTCATCAAGGACCAACTGACAACCACCCTCGCCCTGAGACCATCCACTGACCCCATCGACCCCGACACTGCCGGGACCAACCTCAAACAGTGGATCAGTGACTGCGCCAACACCCTCGCCCCTCTCAAGATCTTCACAACCAACCACACCAACAAGAAAGCCGCCTGGTTCACCGAAGACCTCCAGACATCCAAGCGCACCTGCCGGAAGCTGGAAAAGAAATGGCTCCACGACCGAACACCAGACAACCACACAGCCCACAAGAACGCCACCCGCAGACACCTCCAACTCATCAGGGCCACCAAGAGGACCGCCTTCAAGGACCGCCTAGAAAACAACGCACACAACACAAAAGACCTCTTCAGCATCGTGAGAGAACTCTCCAACCCCAGCTCCAACACCAACAACATTCCACCATCACAGGACCTATGCGACTCCCTGGCCACCTTCTTTCATCGCAAGATCACCGACATCCACAACAGCTTCAACTCCAACACCCCCGCACCCACCACCAAGACCACCACCCCCGCGACCTCCACCCGCACCAGCCGCCTGACCACCTGGTCCACCGTCAGCGACGAAGACACCATCCAAACCATGTTCTCCATCCACTCCGGATCCCCTTCCGACTCCTGCCCTCACCACGTTTTCAACAAAGCCAGCACTACCATCACGCCCCACCTCCGGAAAACAATCAACATCTCCTTCGAAACAGAAACCTTCCCGGAAAGCTGGAAGCACGCTGAGATCAACGCCCTACTGAAGAAACCCAAGGCGGACCCCAAGGACCTCAAGAACATCCGGCCCATCTCCCTGCTTCCGTTCCCGGAAAAAGTGACAGAAAAGATTGTCAACAAACAGCTAACCCGCTACCTCGAAGACAACAACATCCTGGACCTTTCCCAATCCGGTTTTCGCAGCAACCACAGCACTGAGACCTCCCTCATCGCGGCCACCAATGACATCAGGATCCTGATCAACAAGGGAGAAACAGCCGCCCTCATCCTCCTGGACCTATCAGCAGCCTTCGACACGGTCTGCCACCGCACCTTATCAGCACGCCTCCATGACGCCGAAATCCAAGAGAAGGCCCTGGCCTGGACCCCATCCTTCCTCTCCGGCAGAACCCAGAGCATCCGCCTCCCACCCTTCCGGTCGAAAACCACCAAGATCATCTGCGGCGTCCCTCAGGGATCCTCCCTCAGCCCGACGCCGTTAAATATCTACATGGCACCGCTCACACACTTCGCACGACAACATAGCCTCAACATCATCTCCTACGCCGACCACACCCAGCTGATCATCTCCCTCCCTGAAGGCCCCCACACCGCTAAAGCCAATCTCCACAGAGGAATGAAGGCCGTCGCCGACTGGATGAAGGACAGCAGACTGAAGCTGAATTCAGACAAAATGGAGGTACTCATCCTCGGACCCACCCCATCAGCCTGGGACGACTCCTGGTGGCCCACATCGCTAGGCACTACCCCGGAACCCACCGACCACGCACGCAACCTAGGGGTCATCCTCGACTCTGCCCTCTCCATGACCAAGCAAGTCAACACCGTCTCCACGTCCTGCTTCAACACCCTCCGAATGCTCCGCAGGATCTTCAAATGGATCCCCCCGACATGAGAAAAAACGTCACCCAGGCCCTCGTCACCAGCAGACTCGACTGCGGGAACGCCCTCTACTCAGGAACAACAACCAAGCTCCTGAGACGACTACTACGAATCCAGAACACCTCGGCATGACTGATCCTCAACATCCACCGATGCAGCCACATCACACCCCATCTGAGAAGCCTACACTGGCTCCCCGTCAACAAGAGAATCACCTTGAAACTCCTCATTCACGCACAAAAAAGCACTACACAACACCGTACCTACATACCTCAACGACCGACTCAGCTTCCACACCCCCACCCGCAGTCTCAGCTTTGCCAACCTTGCCCTCGCCTCAGTTCCTCGTTTCCGGAAAACCACCGCCGGCGGCAGATCCTTCTCCTATCTCGCTGTCAAAACCTGGAACGCTCTCCCTACCAGCCTACGAGAGACCCAGGACCTGCTGGCTTTCAGAAGGTTTCTCAAGACCTGGCTCTTCGATCAGTAGCAGCCCCCCCTAGCGCCTTGAGACCCTCACAGGTATGTGGCGCGCTTTAGAAATACAGTGATTGATTGATTGATTGATAAGTGGTATACAGTGCATTCATTATTTTTGTATTCTAATATGTTTCTCTTTGACTTTGCTGATAGCTCGTACTTGGGCCTGAATACTTTGAAAGCTACGCATGCACACTCACACTCCGAAATTGCTAAAGCATTGGCATTGAACCTCGGCCAAGAAGCTTCTTACCCGCGATGTGCCTGAGAACCTCACCCCATGACCTGGGAAAAGGAAGAAGACTTACAATTTATTTTAACATTGTATGCAAAAATGATATTATGTTGGTGGGTGGAATAAAGACGTGAGAAAGTAAATTGTGGGTGGAAACTTGATCAATTCAAGTACATTTTTTATGATCTCATCTTAGTATGTTGTGATGACCTCTCTTCGTCTTTCCAACCAATCTCTGAAGGGGAACACATAGATTTGCAACATTTAGGGGTGGTATATTGCCCTCAAAATGGTATAACTAAGGTAGGTTTAGATAGAGAAATTGTCTGACTTGTTCGAATAGCTGACCTGTCACTGACCCAACGCATTCAATAGGAGATCGAGAGCAGAGGTGCTGGCGGAGCACTCTGTCAGAAGAATCGATTACCCAATCGGGGTACTAATTGGCTTATCCAAGAGAGAGGGGTGTGACGCTGGTGTTGCACTTAGAGGAGATCACCTGTCCTGATCTGCACCTGTCTTGTCCCGTGGGCACCTGATTAGTCTGGAGCCTGGCCCTGGTCGTCTTGCCCTAGCCCGTGACCAGGGTTGGTCATTGCAACATTCTAGGTAAATATATAATCTGTGTGGTGTGTCCTTGTGCTATTTCCCTTTCTCACCCTTCCCAGGTACCAATGTTTAAATGTGTTACTGTCATTTCTTACAAACTTTATGTACTACTGGTTATATTTTTGCTTGTAAACTTCATAGTCTCGAGATTGTGGCTTTCCATGTTTGACTCAGAAAATCTTTCATAGATAAATCTTTTAAACTTCTTCCTGAGTCTGTGATTTATTACAGGAAGGTAAATATGTTTAAAATACTGCCTGTTTAAAAACGAACTCCTTTTTCGATCCCTAGGACTTATAGTAAAGGTGACAAGGATTGGTAAGTCATGGTTTACAGGTATAAGTCCTAAAAGGAATCAAAGCACTGATAGGGTGATTAAAATTGTAATTAGTTAGGCAGGACTACTAGTTCAAAGTGTGAATGTTTTATAGGCCCATGTAAGTATGGTAAACAGAGCTAGTTGATCCCTGCACGCTCTATAACTGATATTGTCATCTAAGAGGGGGAGATGGAGCTCTGAGCTTTATCTCGTTGGTGTATCAAATAATGTTTAGGCCATGGGTACAGATAATCTTTGCTGGTGGGGCCATGTAGATATTGAAGAGTGTGGAGCTCAGAGATGGGCCTTCGGGGACACCACAGATCAGCTTGGAGGGTTCTGACATGTAGGGGACCAGGCTGACAGTGCGCATGTGGCCTGTGAGAAAGGAATTGATCCATTGTAGAGCTGGGCTGCAAATTTCTATCTTGTGAAGGTGTTACATGAGGATTGAATGGAAGATGGTATCGAAGAGTGTGGCAGAGAGTTCATGGATGATGAGGGCCACAGTGTCACCCTGGTCCATGATGAGATGGATGTCATGTGTAAAGGTGAACAGGGAAGGCCCGGTGATGTGGTTTGGTCTATATCTTATCTCAGATGGGTCCATTAGGTGGTTTGAGTAGAGGTGGTCAGCCAGTCTCTTCTGATGAGTTTTTCAGCTTTTCCAAAACTTTTGCTGGTTAGGGTAGCATGGAGATGGGTTCTGTGGTCTGCTGGGGTGACCAGATCCGGTGTAGGTTTTTTCAGTACTGCCAGGATGGTGGTGTGTTTTCTTGTGCCTGGGTAGGTAGCTGTGGTGTGAGCGTCATTGAGGATCTGGGTGAGGGTAGTGCACATGGGTTTGAATCGTTTAATAAAGGCAAAGTGCTGACATGGTTCTGAGGGAGCTCCTGAATGGATAGAGCACACAGTGTTGCAAGTTTTTATTGGGGTGATGGTGAGGTCTGGGTGCTTTGTGGTGTGTTCTCATCAGCATGTTGGAGGGCTTTCAGAGTGGAGAGGTCTGGTTGGGGTGCAAATTTGTTTATATTGTTTAGGTGTGGGTGAAACTTGTTGGGGTTTGATTCCATGGAGTTTCGTGGATTTACATGAAAACGCTGCAAGATTAAACGTAGTTCAGCAAGTGGATTTAATCGGCGCGTAGCGCTGATTTTTAGCGGCAGGAGATTGTTCCGCGCTGCAAATTCAGTGCGAACTGTAGCATGCGTGCACAAGAGGGTGCTGCTTCTTTGCTGTGACTCAAGTAGATTTTTTCCTCAAGCAGCAGCATTCTTATCGCCAATGGTCGTGATCACCCGTGTTCACCCGTGGCCACCAGTGAATGCCCACATTAAGAAAAATGTCACCAGGTTCCCCCCTCGTGCCCGAAAATCCCAGAAGCCAATTCTCACTCGCACTCGCCAACTTACCATTGGCTAGTCGTGCCCGAGGAAAAACTGCCATGCCACAAGCATAACCAGGAGTGGGCAAAACTCTGCAACCTCTGCCGGTGGAGCAGAATTTATCACCCAATCCTAATCTTGTTGCAAAAGTACCGAGCAGGCTGGGAGCAGAGCTTCTGTGAAGGGGTAACAGTCATGGAGCAAGCGGCAAGAGTAGTGAATTCCTTCACTATGGAGAAGATTTCCTTTGAGTAATTGGTCCTGCTGATGATTCATCCCTTCAGGACCAAGAAATTGGCAGCTCTGACTTGCTGGTGGTAGTGTTGAAGAGCTGATTTGTAGGTCTGTCTCTCAATGTCATTTTGGGTGACTTTTCATTGGCGGTCCAGTTTTCAGTTACGCTTGTTGAGCCACAAGTTGTCGGTGGGCCGACATGCTTGAAGTTTGATCTTAGAGGTGATGGTGGTTTTGAGTGGGTGCAGGGTGTCGGTGCAGGAGGTAATCCATTTGCTAAGGTTTTTGATACATTGTAAGAGATTACCTTGTTTATTTGTTTAGTGGGTTTAGAGAGATTGTGGGAGATTGTGTTCCAGTTGTGTCAGATGACTTTTGTAAGAGCAGTTTTTAATTGGCAGGTTAGTTGTAGGTCAAATCGTCCGAGAAAGTGGTCTGTCTGAGTGAGGTGGGTGGGTGTGTCCCCCATTTTGTTAGGTAAATTGGTGGCTATAGGCCTAGGAGATGTCCAGTGGGGTCCTTCGCTCGTTGGGCAAAACTTAGTGTGGTCACTTTTACCCTAGGTTGCTCGTTTTCAGGTCATTGCGGTCTTCCAGATGGAAATTGAGGTCCCCGAGGAGAATGACGTTGTTGCAGTGGAGAAGTACTGGGGCGATAATAACTGCCAGTGTTTTTTCCAAGGTTGGTTCTTGGTTCAGGCAGCCAGCAGAGATGGGCACCTCCTAGGATGGTGTGGTTCAAGTTGCTCAGTTTGAAAGTCAGGAGTTTGAGTTCGTCACAGGTGTTGGCCAAGGTGAGGGAGCACTGGATGTTTTCCTTACAGATTATTGTGAGTTTCTCCTCCAGGTTGTCTGGGTCTATCCTATCTTGTGATCTTCTAGCTCTGTGGGGTGGCTGGTGTGATATCTACAGTAGACCGGGGTTGGAGCAAGGTCTCGGCGAGGAAGAGGAAGTTTGAGAGAAGTTATGAAGCCGGGTCTACACTTCAACACAAGGATGTGCTTTGGGAGTGAGTGTATGTTTAGAGGGCGTAGGTCAGTGTGTAGTGGGTGTTGTGTGCAGCATGTGTGTGAGTGTTGAGGATTTGGGGGAGGGAAGAGGGGTGTTGTGGGTTACAGAAGAAAAAGGAGACAAATCATCCATTTGTACAGATAAGGGTGGCCAGGCTGCAGCTTGGGGAGTAGCACCCAGGGTTCAGGGTGTATGTTCAATAATCAATGTATAAGCAAACACTGACTCATAAATACTTGTTTTAAGACATGTTAAACAATACTACTAATATCACTTTGAAAATATCTTTTTCACCAAAGGGTGCATATTGGTAAACTTTGGGTATGAACAACTGGACACATGCATAAAACAATGTCAGGTGTCTAATATTGATGGCAGCACGTAACATTGCCATAGAACAAGTTCACAACCTACCACAGCACTCTGGCACCAATTCCACATACAACTTGCAGAATATACAGTGGATTTATTTTGGCAGATTTTTAATCCAACCCCTACCAACTGGATGCTTTGTATTCTAAAACATCCAACAGGATATATAAGGCACCTGGTTTTGTGCATGTTCCTCTACAGTTGTACTAATACAATCTCCTCATTCCTTCTTAAAATACATTAGTTCATCTTATATTGTGAAGACTGAAAATTCATCGTAAGCACACTTCTCAGCTAAGGCACCTAAGCTATTTCCTACATCTGTCAGGTCTAAAATAGAGCTATACAAAAATCCTGCAATGACAAACATATTGATCCTGTGGCTCCAGTTACGTTTTAATAGTACTTACATGCATGCATAATATCACCACAGTCTTCAGGCTTCTGCTGATCCACTTGTGATATCCACCATAATGGGTTTTTTCCCCACAAAGGTTTCCATTCCTGTATGCTAGAAATAGCGGACTGCTTGAAAGTATATGCCACATACAACAATACCTTTCTATTAATTTATATGGTATTTTACAAGTGACCCCATCACCTGCTCAGCAAAAATATTGTAATTGCATAATTATTTAAGGGTTTCTCATTGTACACACTTGTAAATGCTGCACATATTATTATTTTTTTACATTTGTTTATTGATGTTATACAGAACAAAACTGTAATACTTCATGTTGATTCTTACCCCAATTTCCCCAATCCCTCACCTCACCACACATGTCCATCATCCAGTAAAGTACCTTCCTTACAGAAACATAACCATACATGCATTCGAGCAGTGTTCCCTACCGCCACATCAGGGCAGTCCCACCATCTAATTGAGTCACGTCCGACATATCTGCCAGTCCCCATATACCCAGTATCTCCAGTCTGGGTTGTAGCTCCAAAGGTAATTCTGTGGCATCCTCCAGCGAGCTCCGTAACCCCTCCCAAAAGGCCCCCTGGCTTGGGTAGTCCCTACATGTGTGGAGATGTGTGGCTTCCATTCCACATCTCCTAAGACATTCTGCACTCTTTGTCCTCCCAATTCTGGGCAGTAAGGGTCTCACGTACTATGTACGGTGTAATTCTTTGAGTTGACTCAGACAGAAACTAATCTTTATTGTCCCCTCTGCGGGGAATCCCAATGTTGTTGGCCAGTTTTCACCCTCTATCCTCCCCAGGTCTTGTTCCCACCGTTCTCACAGCACTAGAAGAGGGTCTTGTGTGTGCTACATTATGGTGCTGTATGTCAACAAAATGAGTTACCTATTCACTTCACATCTATCAGTCTCCCCTCCAATGGGGAGTCTTCCTGGGTCTCCTCTTCTAGTGAGATGCATTCCCAAAGGACATGGAGCAATTGGCAATAATGTAGCCTTTGTGACTTTGGCATCTGATATTCCATCCTCAAATAGTCGAACTGCACCATCCCATTTGCATCTCAAACGTCTGTCAATGTGGCAAGCCCAATGATATCCCATCCCCGTAATCCCATCAATGCAGCTACCGCCCGTCCTGAGTTTCAGATCCTTCGACAGTGGTGCTCTCTGGATTAGTCTAGTGCCCCAGCCGATTTCCTCTTCCATTGTCTATTACTACCTTAGTGGCAAGGCCCACCTCGGGGCCAATGCTCCCCCATACAGCGCATGCAGGTAGCTCCATCTGCCCATTCCTGCTCTGTCCTGCTGAAATGCGTGATCGTCCCAATCCACATAGGCCCAATGATTGACCACTCCTACCTGTTGAGTATCCCAATATGTACAGATACATGGTAAGGACATTTATTATCCATATTTGGACCTTTGAAGAACCTTTGAGGCTATGTTGGGTTGTCCTCTGGCACAAAAGAGTGTAAGTATTAGGGCATCTATTTTCACAAACAGCACACCGGGATCCTAATTGGGGTACCCTGAACGATGTACCAAAATCTAGGAAGAGCTATCATCTTAAACAGGGTAGCCCTTCCCATTAAGGATAGGGGCAACCTATGCCAATGTTTGACATCCCGTTCTACGCCCTGTAGCATGGGTGCCAAATGTGATTCAGAGTGCGCCATATGGTCATGTGTTATCCAAATCCCTAAATATGGATGTACTTTGGGCCAAAGCTCATCCTGACTAGGACTTCACAGAGCTTTGGCCATTCCACAGAGTCAAAGGCCTTAACCCCGGCCGTCCGATGCATCAGTGCTCATGTGCGTAGGAGGGCCCCCGGCCGTCCTCGCACATGGCACAAGGAATCCCTATGGTACTAGAAGGATTCCCTTTCACCTAAAATAGCCTCTGGACATGGGGAAGCACTTCCCCAGCTCTTGAGGCTGCCTGCATGGTTTCCCTGAAATGACGATCAGCACGCACTTCACGCTGACGTCATTTCAGTTTCAGTTTCTACGTGCTCAGGGGGCTATCTCAGCCCCCTGAGCACGTAGAAAATCGGTAGAGGTATCGTTGGATAGAGGAGACTCTCCCCTTTCTAATGGTCCTAACTTTACTACACCTAAATTGAGAAAATTCCTAACTTTAAGACTTTTGGTATTCATAGAAGGCATTTAGGAGTCCTAAAGTTAGGAGTCCTAACTTTACTACTCCTAAACTGAGAAAAAGCCTAACTTTAAGACTTTCCGTATTCACAGAAGGCATTTAGGGGTCCTAAAGTTAGGACTCCTAACTTCTGTGAATACCGAAATAAGTAAGTGCCTTCTGTGAATACTAAAATGAGTAAGTACCTTCTGTGAATACCAAAATGGTAGTAAGTTTAGGATTTTGTCCTAAGTTAGTACTGTGAATAAGGGCCTTATGGTTGCGGGCTGCCCAAAACGGGCATGCCAATGCCCTCACCCCCTCTCACAATAATTACAGTCTTTCTGCCCCACCACCCCCTGCAAAAATGCATCCAATCACCCTGCGTTCCCTTTGTTCTCCCGAATAAAATGATACCTCACTTTGTGTGTGGGCCTGTAGGGGCTAGCGGTGGACAGAGAATGAGACCAGAGTACTGCTTAAACACAAAAGGTTTTTTTTTATTGTTTTTGGTTCGTAAGGGAGCTTTGTCCACACAGTCCTTCCTGAAACAAGGGGGGGGGGGCTGTTGCTGGTTGCTGGGTATGTCCGGGTTGGTCCGTCGTCCCGGTTCGTATGGCCTCAGGGAGAAAGAAAAAGAAACGGGTTTCACTGATCTGTTCTCAGTGCTAGACTGTTGTGCTACCGTCACCGTTTACAACAAAGGGGGGGTGTAAGTGCAAGGATCACCACGGGGCCTCCCGCCTCCCCAAACCGGTTACCTCCCGCCTCCCCAAACGCCCCACCAGAATGCCCCTTTTAGCAACACTTGCCTTGGGCTGTGGCCCGAGTCCCGGACCACAGCAGCTGGACCCGTGGCGTCTTCTCCCCTCAGCCCACCGGGTATGGTAGCAGTATCGGGAATGTTGCTCAGCAGCACGCGCTGGGTCCGCCCTGCCTCTCGGGTCTCCTTCGCCTCCGCCGCTCTCTCGCTCTCCTCTCTTCCTCTTTCCTCCGCCTCCGCTCTCTCGTTCTCCGCTCTTCCTCTCTCCTCCGCTCTCTCGTTCTCCGCTCTTCCTCTCTCCTCCGCCTCCGCTCTCTCGTTCTCCGCTCTTCCTCTCTCCTCCGCCTCCGAGTGCTCCGCTGCCTCCTCTCCGACCTCGCACACCGTCCGTTCCAGACCACTCCTTCTTATCCTTCCGGGTTCCGTCGGCTGACCGGACTCCTCCTCCTTCCGCAGTGCAACGACTAGACCGCGGCCATTGACTTCCTGGTTTTGTGATTTCGGCAACCAGGAAGTGGTGTTTTCCTCGTCCGCGTCTGTCTCTGTGTGATCCGACCGCTCCTCATCCCCACAGGGCCAAAGGCCGGTGACTAGGAAGAACCCAAAACATATAGATTTAGAGTATAGCAACGAGAATTCTAAGTGCTCCATTTTTGAAAAAATAAATTTTTAGCCAGTTCTGCTTTAGACACCCACACAAGTGAGATCATTTTACTCGGGAGAACAAGGGGAATGCTGGGTGGTAGGACATTTGTGCCAGCACGGTGATTCCATGCAAAAATATGTGGAAAATATGTTTTTTCAGCTAAATTTGAGGTTTGCAGGGGATTCTGGTTAGGGAAACGTTGGGTACCCATGCAAAGACATACCTCATTAAACTCCTCAGGGTGTCTAGTTTTCAGAAACATGTGGGTTTGGTAGGTTTCCCTAGATGGTGGCAAGCCCGGGGCCAAAAAACCAGGTCCCCCCCAAAACCAGGTCATTTTGTTATAGGTAATTTTGAAGTCTCTACAATAAGATTTGGGCCATTTCCTGTTTCAGCTACTTTTCCTACCCACACAAGTGAGGTACCATTTTTATCGGGAGACCTGGGGGAACACTGAGTGGGAGGAAATTCGTGGATCCACGCTGATTCTAGAACTTTCCCACACAGAAGTTTGAGAAAAAAAGTGATTTTTTTCACCTAAATTTGAGGTTTACAGAGGATTCTGGGTATGTAAATGTTGGGGGACCCACGCAAGCCATACCTCGCTGGACTCCCCTGGGTGACTTTTCAGAAATGTGTGGGTTTGGAAGTTTCCCAAGGTGGCCGCCGAGTCCGGGGCCAAAAACCCATGTGACACCCTTAGCAACTCCAGGTTGTTTAGTGATAGGTAATTTTGATGTCGCCTCAATAGGTTTTGGGCCCTTGTCTGTCGTGGGTACTTGACCCACCCATGCAAGTGAAGTATAATTTTTTTCCCACACAATAATTTGAGAAAAAAGTGATTTTTTTCAGCTTAATTTGAGGTGTGCGGTGGATTCTGGATAGGAAAACGTTAGGGGACCCACGCAAACCATACCTCGCTGAACTCCCCTGGGTGTCTAGTTTTCAGAAATGTGTGGGTTTGGTAGGTTTCCCTCGATGGCCGCTGAGCCCAGGGCCAAAAACTCATGGGACCCCCCTTGCCTCACGCCCTCCTCACGCCCCATAAAATGATCATGAGATCTCGCCCGCGCAGCGGGCGGGCGCAGCGGGCGCGCCGGCGGCGCGCCGAAGGCGGGCCAAAGGCGGGCCCGTCTGCGCCCGTCTGCGCCCGTCCGCGCCGGACCCGCGCCCAGCGCCATAACCCCTGGCAATTTTCCTCCAGACCCCAGCAAGAGATTGTGCTATGATCATAAGCCGCTCTGGGAATTAGGGGGGAACAACCTGATGAGTGGATGTCAGAGGATGGCCCCGGATAAAGAGCTACAGGTGGGGTTACACTGCTGTACCTCTTGTAAAGCTATGTTCCCTCCCATTACTGGGGATAGAATCAGAGCCCTCTCTCAGACTCCCAGGCAGACGAATAGACGAGGAGAAATTACCATTAACTGTATATTAATTAACGCTAGGTCCCTGGTAAAGCACAGCATGGAATGCGCCGATTTGATTCTCGACTCAAACGCACAAATTGCCTTTGTCACGGAGACTTGGACGGACGCAGCTTCAGGTCCTGACCTGGTAAAAGCAACACCGCCTAATTTCCTTAATTTCGTCTTGGATAGACCAAAAAAGAGGGGTGGAGGGGTGGCTATTATTTACCACTCATCCATCCAAGGGCATTTTTTTCCTACTTCCTCCGGGGCGTGTGAGGCCCTGGGTTTTAAGCTGGATCTTTCCAACCACTACTCCTTCAAGGGATGTCTGCTTTACAGACCCCCTGGGGCGAAGTCCCGCTTTCTTGATACAGTGGGCAGTATTTTAGAGGAGGCGGTTGGGGCTGACTCCTTCACTGTGCTGGGGGATTTTAACTTCCATCTGGAAGATCCCGCTGACTCTGATACCTTGGCCTTATTAGACATTATGTCTGTAGTGGGCCTGATCCAGTCGGTAGTAGGTCCAACCCATCAGGCAGGCCACACTTTAGATGGAATCTTTACCAACAGTTCTGATTTCAGGTTTCAAATAGCCGAACCTCTACCCTGGACAGACCATGGGGTGGTGCGGTTCGCCATCCTTATTCCTCAGGCTAAAACAGTGACAGATGAGGGTCATACTAGCAGTATGTGTAGGCCTTGGAAAAACATCAAAGGAACAGACTTGGAGGAGTTGCTCCTGGCCTCTGGCCCGGCCCGACCGACAGACGTAAATACAGCTACTTCTGAGTACACAGACTGGATTGATCACGCCTGCCTTAAGCTGGCCCCCCCCAAACGATGTCGACCCGCTAGGTCGGCGCCATCAGCCCCCTGGTACTCTGACGTCCTTAGAGAAGCTAAATTAGCATGTAAAAAACTAGAACGGAGCTGGAGGTCCACCTATTCCGAGTATGATAAGGAAAGGCTTAGAGCCGGCCAAAGGGTCTATAAAGATGAGATCAGGCAAGCGAAGAGGGTATACTTTACGGACCGCATTGAGAAGGCTAAGAACTCAACAAAAGAACTCTTTGATACCGTCACCAGTCTTGCCTCTCCGAAGGCGGTGACGGTCCCGCCCAACCCAGAACTCTGTGAGTCCTTAGCAAAGTTCTTTCAGAATAAAGTTCAGGTAATATTCACCTCTCTTGAACCTCAGGTGGCCCAGAGCCTCCTTGAAACCCCTCATGGGAATTCCCATGCGGGATTTACGGGGGCTACTCTCTTGACCTTTAACCCTGTGGAGGCAGAGGAAGTAGCAAAACTGTTGCTAGCCACCAAATCAGGTTCACCTTACGATCCTTGCCCCACCTCCATTGCAAAACTGGCGGCTGCTCCTATCGCGAACCAACTGGCAGGGATTTTCAATTTGATGTTTGAGAAAGGTAACTTCCCTAAGAGTTGGAAACGGGCCTCAATTAGCCCGCTCCTTAAAAAACCCTCCCTTGACATTTCGGACCCCAATAGTTACAGACCAATATCCAGGTTGCCACTGCCTGCTAAATTGGTTGAGAAAATTATGAACTCCCAACTCTGCTCCTTTTTGCGCAATTCTAAAGGTCTTGACTCAGCACAACATGGTTTCAGAGAGGGTCACAGCACTGAGACCGCTCTTATCAAATCCACAGAGGAGATCCGGAAGGTGCTTGACGAAGGGGGCCAGGCAGTGCTGATTCTTTTAGACCTGTCAGCAGCCTTCGATACTGTCCACCATGCATTGTTATTAGATCGGCTGGAGGGCTGCGGGGTTCGAGGCCAAGCACTTAAGCTCCTGGAGGCATTTTTAACGGAGCGGGTACAAGTGGTGGCTATGGGGGAGTATGAATCAAGACCTTTCGAGCTCCCGGGGGGGTCCCGCAGGGATCCTCCCTAAGCCCCACTTTATTCAACATCTATGTTGCCGCCCTTGCCCCAGTAATCAGATCCTTCGGGTTCGAGTTAACATCATACGCCGATGACACCCAGATTGTGGTCTCGGTGCTCCCGGGGACTGAGACGGAGGTGGCAGGCAGATTCCAGGATTGTATGTCTGCAATTAGCTCCTGGATGGCAAAAAGTTGTTTAAAATTGAATTCATCAAAGACAGAGGTGATCATTTTTGGCCCAAGCACTAATCTTTGGAGCCCTAACTGGTGGCCCACTGATATGGGGTCTCCTCCCATCCCTGTAACAAAGGTGAAGAATTTGGGGGTTGTCATTGATAACCTTCTCACCTTTAAACCCCAAGTCAATGCGATGAGTTCCTCAGTACATTACATTCTGAGAATTATCAGAAAGGTTCTACCCTACCTTCCTGAGGGCAGTAGAAAGTCGGTGGTGACAGCCCTCGTTCTATCTCGCATCGACTATTGTAATAGCCTTTTTCTTGAGGCACAACAGGGAGTGCTTAACAAGCTTCAAGTTTTACAAAATGCGGCCGCCCGCTTGATTGGGGGCTTGCCCAGATTTTCCTCAGTCTCCAAGGAATTGGTTAAACTTCACTGGCTTCCGGTACGGAAGCGAATCAGGTTCAAGGCCCTCTGCATTGTCTTTAAGGCACTGCATGGCCTTGGCCCAGTGTTCCTTCAAGATCTTTTTCAGTGGTATAGACCAGGCAGACAACTGAGGTCGGCCAGTCTGGGGCTGGTCAAAACCACCCGGATCAGGAGGGCACGCTGGGGCGGAAGGAGCTTTGTCAGGGGAGCTGCGATGGCGTGGAACTCCCTTCCTCTCTCCCTCAAACTCAATACAAATCTCCTGGCATTCAGGAAGGAGCTAAAAACATGGCTATTCTCCCAATAAGTACTTTGATTCTCGCTTCTCTGGAATTATCACTTCAGCGCCAGGACGCCGATTGGCAATAGCGCGCTTTATAAGTGTAAAAAAAAAATAGGTAATTTTGATGTTGCCTCAATAGGTTTTGGGCCCTTGCCTGTCACGAGTCCTTGACCCACCCATGCAAGTAAGGTATCATTTTTCTCAGAAGCCTTTGGGGAACGCGGGGATAGTGGAAATTTGAGAATCCACGCAGTTTCCAGAACTTTTCACAACAGAAATGTGAGGAAAATGTGTTTTTTTGGACAGTTTTTTAGGTTTGTAAGGGATTTTGGGTAACAGAACCTGGTGAGAGGCAGTCAACTCACCCCATCCTGTATTCCCTGGGTGTCTAGTTTAAAAAAATGTATAGGTTTGCTAGGTTTCCCTAGGTGCCGGCAGAGCTAGGGTTCCAAAACTACATCTAGGCACTTTGCCAAAAAAGGGTAATTTTTCACTATGAAAATGTGGTGTGTCCATGTTGCATTTTGCGCCGTTTCCTGTGACAGGCATTAGGACTACCCACACAAGTGAGGTACGGTTTTTCTTGGACAATTTGGGGTATGCGGGGTGAGTGGAAATTTGTGAATCCACCATGATTCCAGAGCTTTCCACCGCAGAAATGTGAGGAAAATTTGTTTTTTTTTACAATTCTTTAGGTTTGCAAGGGATTCTGGGTAACAAAACCTGGTGGGAGGCAGTCAAGTCAACTTATCTTGGGTGTCTAGTTTTCAAAATTATATAGTTTTGCTAGGTTTCCATAGGTGCCGGCAGAGCTAGGGTTCAAAAAGTACATCTAGGCACTTTGCCAAAAAAGGGTAATTTTTCATTGTGAAATTGTGGTGTGTCCATGTTGCATTTTGCGTCATTTCCTGTCGCAGGTATTAGGCCCACCCACACACGTGAGGTACAGTTTTTCTCAGAAAATTTGGGCTATGCGGGGTGAGTGGAAATTTGTGGTTCCAAGCAGATTCCAAAACTTTCCACCACAGAAATGTGAGGGATATGTGTTTTTTTGGACAAATGTTTAGGTTTGCAAGGAATTCTGGGTAACATAACCTGGTAGGAGGCAGTCAAGTCCCCATCCTGTATTCCCCTGGGTGTCTAGTTTTCAAAAATGTATAGGTTTGCTAGGTGTCTCTAGGTGCCAGTAGAGCTAGGGTTAAAAAACTACAGCTAGGCACTTTGCCAAAAAAGAGTCACTTTTCATGGTGAAATTGTGGTGTGTCCACGTTGCGTTTTGTCCATTTCCTGTCGTGGGCACTACGACTACCCACACAAGTGAGATACCATTTTTCACGGGAGACTTTGGGAAACACGGGGTGGGTGGAAATTTGTGGATCCATGCAGATTCCAGAACTTTCCACCACAGAAATGTGAGGAAAATGTGTTTTTTTAAACAATTTGTTAGGTTTGCAAGTTATTCTGGGTAACATAACCTGGTGAGAAGCAGTCAAGTCACCTCATCCTGTATTTCCCTGGGTGTCTAGTTTTAAAAAATGTATAGGTTTGCTAGGTTTCCCTAGGTGCCGGCAGAGCTAGGGTTAAAAAACTACAGCTAGGCATTTTGCAAAAAAAGGGTAATTTTTCATTGTGAAAATGTGGTGTGTTCATGTTGCGTTGTGAGCCGTTTCCTGTTGAGGGCACTAAGCCTACCCACACAAGTGAGGTACTATTTTTATCGGGAGACTTAGGGTAATTCAGATCTGTAAAGCAACTGTTATTACCTATTGATTTTAGATGTATTTCAGACTTCCAAATGAAAGACAATGTGTAAAAAATAAGTAATTTGGAAAAATGATCGATAATTCTCATGCTAACATGAGTATTCCCAATTTCGGAAATGTTCAAATAGCTAATGTTTCTAAACTCTATGTTTTATTCCCACTTCAGAAATACATAGGTGTCTTTCATACCGATTTTTCTATGTATGCATTTTCCCAGAATAATTGCTATATACCCGGTAGATAGAAAAAAACATTGCATGCCGCTGCTCAGTTTTTGGCTCTGTGTTCGTCGGGTTCTTAGTGAACCTACAAGTCCTATATATCCCCACAATCAGTAAGGTCCACTGGATGTAGTGGTATATTGCTTTTAAAGAGTTGTAATAACCGGCAGAAGTTACATGTGAAAATGTTGACACAAAAGGCTGTTTTTATCAACCAATTTAAAAATTTTCCAATATTTAACTGTTAGTTTTTATAAAGAAACCTTAAACGATCTACACAAATGACCCCTTGCTGAATTCAAAATTCTGTCTACTTTTCCAGAATGTATTGCTTTCCTGGATAAATTATTGCTTTCATACCCATTTCTACCATTAAGTGGAAGGAGCCTGAAAACACAAAAAATAGCAAAAATAGGCAATGTCCCAGAAAAATGCCAAAACTGTGTAAAAAATGTTGGCTTTCCGACAAAAGTCTGCTTGTTTCTGAAAGCTGGGAAGATGGTGATTTCAGCACCACAACCCCTTTTTGAGACCATTTGCAGGGGAAAAAAAGATGCTTTCATATACAACCCTTTTTGGCTAATTTCTGGGTCCCCTCCAGGGGAATCCACAAACCCTGGGTAAATTTAGAATCCCCATGATGTTGGAAAAAAGGACGCAAATTTGCCATGGATGACTTATGTGGTCAAAACGTTACAGGGGCCTAAGCGCAAACTACCCCAAATAGCCAAAAATGCTTAGCAAGGGGGAAATGGCATATTAGCGAAGGGGTTCATGGTGTCGAATGAGACGTTCCTCATGCAGAGATTCTGATCCTGCCAGAGTGTGATGTAGCCCCTTCAGGTTCTGCCTAGTTGATCATCCCGGCATGTACCCTGCTTGGTCTGGGTGTACTAAATCCACTATCACTCCCCTTAGCCTCACTGCAAGAACCTTTGCCAGGATTTTAACATCAGTATTAAGCAGAGAGTTCAGCTGGTAGGAATCCCACTGATTGAACTATCAATTGATTGATAGAGGGTGAAGCAACCCAAAGGAATTCGGAAGAGTTTACTACATGGGTGATAAGGGCCAGCCATGCCTTCAATTTGCTGGCTGTATTTCCTGCTTCATGTGTTCATTTCTGTTTTGCCAGAAAAATCGTTTTCACCTCGTGGCTAGCCACTGTCATATCCTAAGTAATGTGTAACTCTAGTGAAGTTTTAAAATGGGGGGAAGAGGCCAAGTATTCCCTCTCCAGTTGCATCAGTTTCCCTTCCAAGTTGGTCATCCTTCCTTGTCACACCCTTTATCTCTGTTTATATGGTTCCCTTAGTGTGACTGGGCTCTGTACTGATCCCTTGTTTCCCTTAAAATGAAGTTCATTGGCCTAATGTATTCGTTGGACTTCCTGTCTGGTCAACAGAGACCGTGAGCCTGTAGTCAGTTTTATTCACTACGGCGAGTGATCACTTATCCCCCTGGCCAAGTTCTCAGCCTCAGGGAACCTATGCAGGGGAAATTTTTAAGTGAGAAAGTAGTCAAGCTTGGAGTACATGTTATGTGCATTCGAGTAATAAGAGTAGCACCTTTCATCTTGTGAAGTGCTCTCCAGACGTCACACACCCCCATCACCTGTGTAAACTCTTCCAATTTCCCTCAGGTTGCTTCACCCTCTGGCCTTTTGCTCTTACACTGGGCCACAGTGCTAAAGTACACAGAGGCCAAAAACTACTAATATCAGGTCACAGAAAAGGCAAAAAAGTTTTAGGGGTGAACCTGCCAAAAGGGCCAAGTCCAACACAACCCCTTTCCAGCCAAAACACAGGGCTGACCAATCACCGCTGTGATGGGCTCCCCTTCTTGGGGCGATAGAACATGGACGTGGGCCCGCAACTGCAGGTACACCCTCCTGTTCCACACCACAGTGAACCCATGTGGTTCCTTCTGTAAAAGCTCTCCGGAACAACTTGGCTATCCTACTGGTACTCCCTTACTTTCCACAGCAAGGACCAGGCCCTAGGCCACCCAGATGTTAATGGTCCTTGCCCATCCACAGAGTGGGAGGTAGAAACCCCTGGCATGTAGTAGCCATTCTCCACTCTTCCCCTCATCAGGGCAGTTCAAAACTGCCTCTGATCCTCCAGCCTATGGTCCGCACCCTCATGGTTGACCAGAAATCATGGGCGAGGCTCTCCTCCCCCTACCTCTCCTTCTATGGTTCTGCACTCTCCACCTTTGAGAGGCACCCTCAGACCACAATGCTCCCACCAGTTCAGGACTGGTCTCCCAACCTAGGGTCTAACCCCTGAGGTTGCATCGGGGTCAGAGGTGAGGACTCCCGCCCTCTGCTCATCCTTCCAGAGTTCTGCACCCTCCCAACTGGAGCGGTACCCCTGGAAGATGAACGAGTCAGGACACTGGTTACAGATGTCCTTCCCTCCAGGCTAGGCAGATCCTGAACCTGGCCTCCCAACCTTGGGGCTGAACCCTTTGGCAGAGTACTTGCCTTGCATGCCAGGACTTCTGGGGACTCACACAGTATCCCCGTGAGGATAACACATGACTCATGTGTCGTGTGACAGTCTGCCTGGTGCAAATCTCCCATCCCCTGTCCACCTGACAGTATGCAAAGATCCCTCAGGACAGAAGTGGTGTCACCATGGTCACTTCTAGGAGACTCAGCCCTTCTGGCTGGTCCTTGGCCCACTGGTTCTTCCACTGGGGAACACATCCCTCCCTCACCCCTCAATCTGGACTTTCGTACCCTCCCAACTAGAGCAGTACCGCCAGATACTTGAACCACTGGAGCTCTATTTACAGACGCTCCAGGTTCTCCTGTCTCTTCGTTGGCGTGGGTTCAAATCCCACCACTGCCACCAATGTTAGAAACACTGTCTAGTTGTGTATCTTGTGTAACTATCGTAAGCACCAGTGGAGAAAAAGAGCTCCGGCAAAGAGCCCGGTTTACGGTGAGCCCGTCGGACATTACAGGGCAGGCCCGACTAGGAGCAAAGCCCAATGATGAAGCATGACACCTTTCGGGGTGTGTGAGGGACTCATGAAAAAAGACCTGTCTTTCCCCCTCTTCCTCCCCCTCCCACTCTAGGAACTGCATACTCTTTCACTACGTAGTCCTAAAACTAACCACCCCCCAATTCATGGCATGTCTGGTCCCCAAATGACATTGTAACATGTCTCTTGCAACTAGCGCTGGGGCGCAACATGAGGCCAAAACTTTGTAGCAACCTCTAGGCTTCCATTGCTTGTCCCTCAGTTTCAAAGGGGGCCCCACAGCATGTAACAGTCTTTACACAGTCGTCCCACGGGTAGTGAGACCGATCTTCCGCCTCATCCCAAATGCTCCACTGCCATGTCTTCCGTCTGCGTCTTCCAGTTTGTTAGTTGACGCCTACACCTCCTTCTCCATGGCTGAGTATTTTTGTTTATATTCACTGACGGTCAGCAGGATGGTGGCCAGCTGGTGCTCCGTTTCTTTGTCACGGTCTGCCAGTTTTCTGTGTTCATTGCACAGGAGACCAATCTCATTCATGACTGCAGCAATCTGTACTTCCAGCGAAACCTTTGTATTCCTTATGGTCTCCAGGATAGTCAACGTTTGGGTGGGTAAGTGGTCGACCCCTCCCTTGCCTCAAATTGATTGGTCCCCACTTTGACGATTTGAGTGTCACACGTTCTCCCTGGAGTCCACCCCAAACAGCTCAGTCCCAAGACCAAGAGGGAAATGTTGAGGAGTACTCTGTGACCAAATAGACCCTTCAGCCCAGTGCAGCCAGCGGCCATGCAGTGAACTTGGTTGTGCCGCAACAGTTAGCTCTCCCCGTTCCTTTAGCTGACAGATAATGAATTCCATGCAAGGCCTGGTGCAGGCAGTCTTTCTTTCAATAATACTGATCTGCATGGGTCCTCCTCCCGTGCACCTAAGATTGTCCCCGGGCACTCCTTTTGTGTCCCAAGTCCTTGTTGGTGGGGTGAAGGGAAGTAAAATGAAGAATAACAGTGGGGTTGGTGGGGGGTGCTAGGTGCTCCCCAGAGCAGATGTGCACTATGTTCTTCCCCAGATGGTAAGGGCTGCCTCCGAACTTAAGTTCTAGGCCTTGTAGCCACATATAATTGTCTCTCCTACCTGTCCCCAACCCCTCTGGCCTCACTGCTTGTTCGGGGAAGTATCAGGGGGCCAAGCAATGGGAAATTTCCCCATTCTGGGCCATATAGTCACACAACGGGCCATCCGCATTGCTCCCTGGGGCTGCGCCCAATCTCTGGTGCAAGGAAACTCACTGCGTAGCCACTGCCATGCTGACCACTCTGCTGTTACCAGAAACATCGGGGGCTAATTTACAACCCCATTGCGATGGCATCACACATCAGAGGGCCGCGTGCAGCAGCCCAACAGTCTTTGGAGGCCTACTGGCCTCAAAGCACCCTCCGGGAGCTGTGTCGGCAGCCTGCACAGGGGAGTCAATCAATGCTACCAGGCAGCCGCCATCTTAGGCTGTTCCATCTTCAGAGGGAAGTCTCACTTGCTCCATGAACCACCGTATTGCCACGCTCCACCGGCCTCTCTGTCGCCTCACCAGTGTTGGGGGGACTCGCCGCCACCCTCTGGCAGACCATCCAGCACAAGGGTACAGGATTCTAAGCCCTCAGGTCTTTCCCTGGGTGCCCGAGCTGCACGTAGATATGGCGTACAGCATGGCGCTCCAGGCCACACCCCAAATATTAAAGTTTTAAAGTCAATGTTCAAAAGAACACCTCTGTTTAGAAAAACAGCCAGTAACAAACTACAGGAGGATATACATAAACCGGTGTGACTTGGATTTCCAGACCCCTCAAGCAGATTAATTCGTGCTCCCCAAGGGATCCGATTCCAACAAAGGACCCTTGTCTCCGGGCAGTTACTCATTTGGCTCCTCCACAGCAACCCATGCGCGCGCTGCGTCCTAACCTCCAGCCCCAACTTTGCGATGAAGACCCACTCTTCTTTATATCATGTTTTGTCTGACATGGCAGTTCTGCTACATCCTCCAATTCTAACTTTGCTGCATAGTTTTCACATATGCAAAACTCCAGTGGGACTAAAATCCCCATCTACAGAGGGACACCTATATTCAGGAGAGTACATACCAGAGTTCTTTGGTGGGATATAGCACCAACCTTCTGAAACAGTAATACCTATCATTACAAGAGAGCTCCTCCTATCCAGAAAGCCAGTGTGTCCTTTTACATAAAATTATTTAGATATCACTGCTGAATCAACCCATCAACAGCATCAACATTCTGTTGTGGGACAATATACACCATACTCTTCTTGATGTCTCAGCCATATTAATCAGATGCTGATCCTCATGGCAACTAAATCATCAATTTATCACATCAGTTAGTGCAACTCTTCATGAGTGTAGGCGTATTGTGAGTGATCTTTCGGCCGTAAGTAAACCGTGATGTATGCATTTTTCAACGCCTTTGGGTGACCAATAACTGACCATCCACCTGTGATTGATTACAGTACAAGTGAAACACTAGTCTCACTGCATATATTACTATACATTAGTCAATGTGTGCAAACTGAAAGTCTCCTTAAATCATACATTTCATCCTTTAGTTGTACTTTCAAGTAGGGCCATCCATTTGCATTCCCTGATTTCTCGATTAGTAGAGATCTAACCACCTCTGTTGCCAATGTCACTACCACCACCACTTGCCAATAGATATCTCTGTCCATGTATCCTTCTTCTGTAAAGTGTTGAAACAATGGTGGACCCTTAACCACAAAATGGATCCAGCTCTGATGCTTTTTTGAACCACTGCTTGTTCATCTTTGAGCTGTGGGACGCATCTAGTACATCACAAGGACATTTGATTATATACACAAGATATTTGGTGTTGCAATTTGGAAATGACCTCAAGGTAAATGTTCTCATCTCAGTGTATTGGTGAATATTTCTTGCACATTTCAAATGACCCTGTATGCTTGGTAAACCCTACATAGCACTTATATCATATCTGCCATTATCTTCCTTGTGGACTCTCAATCAAAAATTCAATTATTTGTAAAGCGCACTACATACCTGTGAGGGTCTCAAGGCGCTGGGGGGGGGGGGGGTGCTACTGATCGAACAGCCAGGAATTGAGCATCCTCCTGAAGGTCAGCAGGTCTTGGGTCTGTCGTAGGCTCAGTGGGAGGGTGTTCCATGTCTTGGCGGCGAGGTGGGAGAAGGATCTCCCGCCGGTGGTTGCTCTTCGGATGCGCGGGACGGTGCCAGTGAGAGGTTGGCGGAGCGTAGCTGGCGGTTGGGGATGTAGAAGGAGAGCCGTCTGCTGAGGTAGGCTGGTCCGGTCTTGTGGAGAGCCTTGTGTGCATGGATGAGGAGCTTAAAGGATATCCTCTTGTTGATGGGAGCCAATGCAGGTCCTTCAGGTGGGGGGAGATGTGGCCGTGGCATGGTACATCAAGGATCAGTCGCGCCGAGGCATTTTGGATGCGCGGTAGTCGTTTGATGAGCTTAGTCAGAGCTCCCGCGTAGAGGGTGTTTCCGTAGTCAAGCCTGTTGCTGACGAGGGCCTGGGTGACTGTCTTTCTTGTATCTGTCGGGATCCATCTGTAGATCTTTCGGAGCATGCAGAGGGTGTTGAAGCAGGAGGAGTAGACGGCGTTGACCTGCTTGGTCATTGAGAGCATTGAGTCGAGGATGATTCCCAGGTTGTGTGCTTGGTCGGTGGGTGTCGGGGCTGCTCCCAGTGCCGTCGGCCACCAGGAGTCGTCCCAGGCTGAAGGGTTAGGCCTGAGGATGAGGACCACTGTCTTGTCCGAGTTCACCTTCAGATGGCTCTAACTACATAGCCCTTGATATTTTGGTTCCTCTTAAACTTGAACAAGGATGCCTTCCTACATGTGTCTTGCAACAAGTGGCAGTGTTTCCTAATAATGTTTGATGCAATTAAAAATGGGACTCAGGTAAAGTAGGAGTCAAGCTGCACCTGGAGAAGAGTATCAGAAGTTGAGCGTGCTGGATGTAGGAGTTCACCAGCAGCGCTAGTGCCACAGGTGGGTTGAAAGGCAGACCATCACACAGGAGAGGCAGTTGTGGCAATGTTGCTGCTTTGGCCATCGGGACACCAGAAGAAGGGCACAGGCTCTCTGGAGCCGGGCTGTTTCCAGTGTCTTCGCTGTGCTGAGAGGATCCCTCAAGGTGATACAGGCATGGTGTAAGGTTTCTTTACAGTGGTGAGTCACGTCGACACAAGTGCCGGACCTCAACCACTTTGGTACTTTACTGGCCTGGGATAAGAGCCGGGGACTAGAGCCTCCAGCCCAAAGAGAGCTTTCTGGCAATTCACAAAGGCTGAAAGGACTCTGGGGTTTCTTGGACAGCAAGGACAGTCAGTCCGGTTGTCGAGTCCGTTTGTAGCTGGCAGGGTTTTTGCCAGTTTCTGTTGCAGCAGGGCTCAGTTCCTGATCTGTCTGCAGTCTTCTTCCATCATCTTCTTTGCATCCTTTGAATCTGAAGTCAGGTTTGCAGGGAGTCACCTAATCACTGAATTTAGGTGCGTTTTGAGAGGTGGGGTAAGGTAGCAGCAAATGGGCTGCCTACCTGTTGGGTGCCTACTCTCTCTTTATGCTCCACCCAGGTGGGTGGTGGGCATACTATACTTCCAATAGGCTACTGTCTCCATCCTCATGATGGCGGTTAGTGAAAAGTGGGGTCTAGTGGCATAACATAGGCCCCCGTAGCCCCTGTGTTGCAGGGGGCCTCCTAAGCACGGTACTCTGGCCCAGGAGGTCCCTACTGACTCCGGAGGGGGCCCCTCCACATACCTTGCAGGTGGGCCTCCTCAAGTGTTGTTACACCAGTGGTAGGGTCTGAGGGGTGATCCAGGTTTGAAGGTAGACCCACCTCCTACTTTACCTAATTTTCTCTCCAGTGCAGCAGGACTGGGGAGTAGCCATCTGCTTCTAACAGCAGAAGGCTGGTGCAGGATTCAAAGGCAGCATGTCCTGCATTGGGAAGGTGTGACCACCTCCGTCCAGAACAAATATTGTCTCTAGATTCGGAGAGCTCTGGCTCTCAACCCAGAAACATGTCTGGTGACAGCAGGCTGGCTAAAACTAGACAGAGACACCACCAGTGGTCGGTATGTTTCAAGGGACCCTCTAGCAGGGTCTCCTGTGTGAATTTATTAATAAGTCTAATAGTGGCATCAGCAAGAATTTATTAAGATAAGCTGTTTAGTACCAAACATCTTAGTAATCAGTGAAGCCATCATGGAGCAAGGAAACTAATGCTGACAAGTACCCAGCCCATGTGCTCTTTATGGTTTCGCTATTCACTTAGAACAGCCACAATGGACTGGACATTGTGGGGCCTATCAGCTCATGTTGATATGCTCTCATATAGGATATAGTGCGCCCTGCCTTATGGCGAAAGGGCTGCCATTGGGGTGACTTACTTATATTACATGCAGTGTAAGGGTGGCATGGCATGTATGCCATGCTGACTGTTTAGTTTGTCCTCCACCTGGACATGCAGCCTGTGATAGTAGAACAACCTGGTCTGGCGAGGGGTCCCAAGTGGACCTTCTTCTGTCCCCATGTCCTGGGTACCAGGGGTACAATTTACTGGGGCTTACAGGTGAAACAAGAGGTGTGCTAATCGTAGTAAAGGTGTTGGAGAAGGAGATCTGGTACTGAGAACCTGGTTAGCAGGGACCCAGTGCACTCACAGTTTGAAATAACATCAGACATCAGGCAAAGAGTATAACTTGTCAAAAGCGGCACTTTCCTACACTCGCCTAAAGTAACCTTCATTTAGCCAGTAGCTTATGTGTAGTCACAAAAATGTTCAAAATGATTGGTTATCCTTAAGGGCCCATGGGTGGTGACTATAATATCCCAAAAGGGAGAATGTGTCTGTATGCTTCTTGTAAAGAGTAGTATAAAGTGTACCTTCTCTGTACCTTATTAAGAGGTAAAGATAATTGGTTTCATTCGTATTTTAATTCACAGTGAATCTGATGTCTGTGCACTGACTGTTGAGCCACAGATGAAATCCAGGAGTTTGTCAATTCTTCCATGCCGTAAAAGAAGGATCATCTATATAGAGTTTCCAGCATTTGATTCTCTCTCTAAATGGGTTACTGGAATGATAGTTCCTATTTGCTTCAAATTCATCTGCATAAAGCTTCACTACATTAGAAGCACAGCATGCCCCCAATGCCTTTTGCTATTGTTCTTAATAATACTGGACATAAACATCCAAGAATACTCCAAGGTAAGTTTGCATTGAGGAACGCTATAAGATTTCCTAGTAGCACTTGTGTAAGTTTATGTTTGTTTTGGTATTCAACAAACACGGAGTTAATAGTAGTTTTATGACTGCAGAGGTCCTGCTGTCAGGGCTGAGAATTCTAACCATAAAAAGAGTGTAGTAGCCTACGCTTGTTTGGAACCTTTGGTGCAGAGCCTCACTGTGTGTGAGTTCTGTACCAACAATTCCAACTAGGACAGTTGGAGTTGTTCGTTGAACTTCGTAGCTGTTCTGCTTGGTGGCTCCTAATGAAATAAAGTACTTTCATCTTACCGCCTGTTTTCTGATGAATTACCACATCTCCTTTTTGGCGACGAGTGACTGGAGCCAGCAACACGGACTCACTGTGTGTTTCCGACGTTGTCCGCTGCTTAAACTAAGAAAGGAAGACTTGTTTAAGTTTTCCAGACAGAGTTCGGCTCTCAAGGTACGTCCGATCTCCAAGGCGGCTAAAGAAGGTGCAGCGGAAACATCCTCGTGAAATTTGAGGCAGAATCCAGTAAAACGAAGATCAGCGGACATCTGGAACGTAGAATCAGTGTCTGCGGTCCAGCAACGCAATGTGAGTGATGCAACGGATAACGTCTGTGGTGTGAAGACGTGTGGTGACGCTAGCACGTTACTGCAGTTCAACGCTGAACCGCACAGCTTGTTTCCTGAACGTGATGTCACAGTGCCTCTTTGTGCTGTTGTAGAAAGAAACTCTAAGACGAGAGTGTTCTACACAGTGAAGTCTGCCAGCTGCTTGGTTTGTAATGTCATAAATAGACAAAAGGAGAGGCAGTGAGACTAAACTCAGAATATATATATATATTTTTGTGCCTATTCAGTCAAAGAAGCTTATCTTTATTAACATTGTGTGTATGAAGATTCACACAACAACAGGAACAAATCTAGTTCAGTCGTTCTGTTGTTTTACAATACTGATTGGTCTTAATTCGTTATTTACTAGTTCTCTTCAAACTACGTTCTCAGATACATAAAGGGCCAGATGTAGGTCACCAAATACCGGTTGGTAACGGCCGATTTCGGTCATTACCGACTGGTATTTGGTGAATGAGATGTAGGGGGCCTATATTTTACAGAATCGGTAAATTTACCGATTCGGTAAATTTACCGATTCTGTAAAATACCGATTCAGTAAATATACCGAATCGGTAAATCTATATGTAGGTGGCACTGGAAACAGTGCCACAGGCCCCTAAGAATTTGTTATTTACCATGTAATACTATCTCATGGTAAATAACGAATTCCTGTGTACATGCACATCTGTGCATGTACACTGTGCCATGTGGCACACATATATGCCCTGAGGGCATGGCACATGGCACACAAGCCTGAATAAGGGGTGGCACAGGGTGTCAAAGTGACACCCTGTCCCCCTTGTCAATTCGGTAATTTTACCGAATCGGTATGAGGCCCATAGGAATCAATGGCAATTACCGAATCGGTAATTACCGATTCGGTAATTACCGAATCATACAGATTCGGTAAAAATTACCAAATTTTTTTCTACATCTGATTTAACGAATCTAGAATACAGAATTGGTAAAATTCGGTATTCTAGAGTCGGTAAATCAGATTTACCTACATCGGGCCCTAAGTCCTCTATTTCAGGAGGAAATTTATAACAAAAATATATATATATATATATTACCTACTGGCGGTCGCCAGTAGGTATACATAGTTAGGATTTTTTTGAATAGGGATTTCTGAAAATTCTATGTTGAATAACTTTGGCGTTGATGGACGGAATTGGCTGAAATATTCAGGAAAATGGCACATTTTGTTTCCGAGCGTCCCCTGAAAGTTTGGGGGGGTTTCGTCAAGCGGGGGCCGAGAAAAAAGGGGGGTCCCAAAACGTGTTTTTAACATTGAGTTTTCCATTGGGCGGTTGGACTCACTTTTAGCTCGAACGGCTGAATGGATTTCCACAAAACTTGGCAAAATTGTAGGGACTGGTAGCCCGATGTGCCTTTGCTATGTCTCAAGATATATGCTCCAGTGGTTTTTACGAAAATTAACTTTGAAAAATATATATTGGGCTACATTGGGCTATATATATGTTAGAGCCCAAATGTAGCCCAATGTAGCCCAATGTAGCCCAATGTAGCCCAAAGATGGCCACCAGAGACAAAAAAAAACGAATGTAGCCCAAATATCAGCCAGATGTAGCCCAACTATAGCCCAATGACAGAATGTCCCAGAGTGTTCTAAAGAACAACTAGAACGCTAACAGTCTTACTTAGGACAAAAGTATGGCACTCCTGAAGTCATCTTGATTGGAATAAAGTGGTAACACTTAATACATTTAATTTGAAAAGGAACAAAATGAGGGGTTTCATTTTGCCATAGAAATGTTATATATATATATATATATATATATTCACTGAAAAAACCATAGGTTGTAGACCATATATAGTTAGGAATTAGCATTTAAAAAACCTTATTTTACTCACACAAAACCATTGAAATTCCATATATAGTTAGTTGCACTAACTATATATCGCGCACCCGCAATCCACTGCTGATGATGTCACATATTACATCATTCATGACATGGTCAGTGACATCACTGATGACATCACTGATGACATCTCAAATGACATCACTGATGACATCACTGATGACATCATCCAGTGACTGTGTGTTTCTGTAAAGTTTAAATATGTTTTACATATTGAAGAATGAGTAGATGTAGAAGTGTCTGGATGAAGGATTTAGTAGGTGCGTGACTGACTGTATGAGTGAGTGATTAAATGTGTCTCACTGAGTGCATGGGTTAGTGACTAAACTGTCTTAATTTGTGCATCATTATGTCTGTTGTTCTGTAAACTGCTGCATGTGTTGATCAGTAGCTATATGAGTAACTATATGGGTTATTGATTGATTGCCCAAATATTTGTATGGGAGACTGAGTGTGTGTGTGGCTGGCTGGGAGGTGTGTGACTCTGTGCAGATCAATGTGTACTTGTATCAATGATTGTATAAGAGAGTAATTATGTGTTAGTATATGTTTCAAAATGTAAGGTGCTCTATGTTTAACTGTATAGATTAGAAAATGGAAGTGTGATTGATTCTTTACAGGACTGACTAGGTGTGTGAGTAACTCCATGGATGAGTGACAGAGTGTGAGAGTCTGTATAGGTGTATGAGTGCATATGATAGTGTTGTAAAGATGAGTGATTGTATGTATGAATGATTGTATGGGTAAATGAGTGAATGTGTGTGTAAACATAGGAATCACTGAGTGCGTATGTAGTAACTAGTATTGGTGTGTCAATGGTTTCAAAAATTATACTCTGTATTTAACACTGGGTGTAACAGAGGTTATATTAAAGTGTGAAGAGATGCATTGTATTGTCACATGAATGATATCATCAGTGATGTGGTCATTGATGTCAAATGAGATGTCATCAGTGATGTCATCAGTGATGTCATTTGAGATGTCATCAGTGATGTCATCAGTGATGTCACTGACCATGTCATGAATGATGTAATATGTGACATCATCAGCAGTGGATTGCGGGTGCGCGATATATAGTTAGTGCAACTAACTATATATGGAATTTCAATGGTTTTGTGTGAGTAAAATAAGGTTTTTTAAATGCTAATTCCTAACTATATATGGTCTATAACCTATGGTTTTTTCAGTGAATTTTCAAGGTTTTGTAAATGCTAATTCCTAACTATATATGGTCTATAACCTATGGTTTTTTCAGTGAATTTTCAAGGTTTTGTAAATGCTAATTCCTAACTATATATGGTCTATAACCTATGGTTTTTTCAGTGAATTTCAATGGTTTTTTAATAGCAAATATCATAAGCTGTCGAATGTCAAGTACGTGGTAAGAATTTTTTTTTTCGTGTTTATGCACACTGATCTGCTTTGATTGCTGCCCCCCACCCCTCATTTCTATTAGGAGTACTCTCTCTTTGCAGATAGTGAAGGGTAGTTAACGCAGCCCTTTCCCCCTTTGTAATCCGTCGTGCCTGCTTCTCTCTCCATTTGATTGATTGTTCTCTTTGGTTCATTCTCTATTTACAAACAAGCACAGAGTCGCAATACTCTGTTTAGTCTTTGCAGATAGCGAAAAATCGTGTAAAAAAACAAAAGGAATCGAGCAAAATCAGTAGGCCACTAATGGGATCTCTTTTGACCTCGCTAAAATAGAAACATTAGGAACAACCTGTTGAAAATAGCAATGCGTATGTATATAAGCGGCGTTCATTTGTGTTCACAGTACCCCTTGTTGATTGTTTCAATCGAGCATTGAATTGTTCGAAGTTAATTCTCTTAACGATCTTCTCTACCTGCAAACGAGGAAGAATAGGAATATTCTATCTCCCTTTGCAGATAGTGAAGGGTAGGTAACGCAAGCCTTTAACACGTCGTACCTATTTCATTCCTCATTGATTGATTGATTGTCCGAACATTGACTGTTTGGGAATTAGTTCTTTTTGGAGGTATTCCCTGTTTGCAAATAAACGTAGGAAAATCTTTGCAAGTAGTGAAAGGGTACGTAATGCGGACCGTTCTCCCCCGTTGTAATCTGTCATGCCTATCTACTCCCCACTGATTGATGCACCTTTTTCACCCGGACCATTTACTAGAGATACGTCATCTGGCCCGACCAGAGAGCACCCCTAGTGAAAAGGACATATGCAATAATAACGAAGTGATCACTGTATCCTGTTAACAGAAACTTTACCATGAAACAACCTGGAAAGAAAAAAATAGGAAAACGAAAATCAGTAGGCCACTGATGAACATGAACTTTTATTAAACAACGAACAAAGAAACGATAACATAACGTAATGATAAAACCTATTAATGTCCTAGAAACAAGAAAACGTTAAAATATGCCAGTGGTGAGAGACCAGAAAAACAGTAAGAGAAACCAAATCACCCCTCGCTGTCCCACCGCCTGCCACGCCAAAAAAATCGATAGACTAGGGAAAATGCAAGTCAGTAGAACATCCACCCCCACTCTGGAAACTTCCAAGGTGGGGCAGGGTTCCGGCTACGCCCAGCCGGGAGCAGCCCATATAAGGCAGGTCCTGCTGCCACGCCTCGGCCAGGAGATCCTAACGTAGGGTGTAGCCGAAGGAGAGGCCGAGGCCAGCGGGACCCGGCCAGGGGATTGCCTTTACAACGCTGAACAGTTGCAGGGGGGGGGAATGTCTCCTCGACCCTCCCCTCTCTCTCCCAGTCCGGCCGCGGTGGCCCTTGAGAGTTGCAGGTAGTCCCGCCACATGCTCTTCCGGTCCGACCACCAACGGTCGGGGGGCCGAGGCCGACGGGATCCGGCTGCAGCCGATAAACCAAGAAACCCGTTCATGGGGCCAGAGCCAGGGGCGTCCGGCCGACATCCACCGGAAGCCCGGCCCGAAGACGGACGGGACACTTCTTTCTTTTATAATGGCTGCGACAACACTGGGGGGGGATGTCTTGCACATGCCTCCGACCCCCCCCTCGTCCTCATCGCCTGGTCCGGCCATAACAAATCTCAAGCGAGACGCCGTGGGGTGCACTGGGAGGGAGAGACGGTGCGAACAGGCCTCTCCCGCCTCCCCAGGTGGAGACTTCCCAGCTGCACCCTCAGCTCTCCAGGCGGTGGCATCCTAACAACTACAGTGCTGCACAGTTTCGGAACGACCTAGATAACGGTTCTTCCACTGTGGCCATGCTGCAACGTCTCGCCCGGCAGGGTGGAGCCCGTCCGCTCATGTGACCCCGCGATCGCCGGTAGCTGCCGAACTCTGAAAATGGCGGTCGACCTGGCAAGAGCGGGCCCAACATAAAGAAATGGCCCGGTCACTGGTTGACTCCACCACCGTAGTCCTCCACGACCTTGAAGATTCTAGAGGAGCCGCGGGAGTCTCCGACCCCCGATGGGGAATGACTGCCATGATCGCCCGTGGAGTGACGAAACTGTATCCGCGGGACGTCGGCGCTCCCATGCTGGCGCCAGCCTCACTTTGAATTACTACAATCCTGCAGACCTCACTTCCGGTGAAAGCACAGTGTGACCCGGTAGGAAAAATTATTGCACCCCCTCCCCTTTTTGACTGATAGTTCAAACCACCGATCCTTTCCTTTGCCCTTTTAACGGAACTTTGGACTGCCTCCCCCTCTTTTACATTTTCTAGAGAAAACAAAACATTAACCACTACATTAGCATAGCAGTTGACACCAGAACTGTTTTCAAATTGAAAACCAACAACATCTTCAACAGAATCCTTTTTGTTTCTGCTGTGACCCTGCTACAGCACAGGCATTGTCCCCAGCAGTAATTCTGCAATGCCGGTAAGAATAGCTGTGGTGCCTACTGGACTCACTCACCCCCGCGGCGCCCCACGCCGTTTTTTGCTGGGCGGCAACTTACTAGACATCACTTTCGTGCCATCTAGATTTCAGCGCGTTCTGCTGCCTTGGAACTATTTGCACAACAGACCGCTACTGACAAGAATATTTCATTATTGGTGCTGTCAATTTCAATAAATCTATTGGATAATTAAAAAGAAATTGCCACGGTCTCTTCGTTGTTTAAATGTTTTTACTGTTTTTGTTTTGTTGTATATATTTATATGTTATTAAAGTTTTATATTCCTACTACTTTGTTGGAGTGCTATATATTTTTAATGTGACACATAATTGTAAAAACATTGATGTACAAAGAGTCATTCCTGGAATCTTCCGCTTCAGGCTCGGTCCCCTCCCCAATCACAATACAGGATGGTTTTCAGATAGTAGGAACACGTGTGGTGTGACGGATCTCATCGAGTGTGGGCCTTGATCTACTATAACTCCTTTGAAGAGGGGTGATTCTTTACAGCTGGGGCCATAAACTACATCTGCAGGGCTAGCTGATAGCCTGGACAATCGGACACAGAGAAAGAGGAGTGTCAGAGGGTGCGGTAGTGAATAGGGCGAAAGGGAGGTGTCGGGCGGGCACAGAGTGTGATTCTCAGGGAAGAGCAGCGCAGATGGGGGGAGGTTTATTGCCCATGCATAAGACAGAGAGCGGTGGTGACCAGTGCCTGGGGGAGATGCTTACGAGGGTGAGGAGCCATGCTACGAATCGACAGCGTGCAGAGAGTGGGTCTGGTCAAGACATCTAAAATGGCTGCCGTGCACGACAAAAGTGTGGCATTTCAAAAAAGGCAAGATGGCGCAGACAATGTTTTTCAACACTTCCTCATTTCCTTCGAATCGAACGTTAACAGACGTTGGGGCATATTACCAAAGTTAAGCGATATTTATCGCTAACGATGCTTACCAACCAATTTTTTACCACTAAGCATCGTCAGAAATTATCGAAGATAAACCTTACTATTATCAAGGTTTATCGCAAATGCGATAATAAACGGCCGCAATGCATGAATATCGCTAAAAACTCAGCGATATTCATGCATTACCGAGCTAATACTCTTAGCCATGTTATCCACCTCCCATTGGATAACATGGCTAAGAACTGCTCAGGGCAGGTGTTACTTTTTGGAGATATTCGCGCTTAGCGCGAATATCTCCAAAAGTTGGTAATAGGAGATAGATATCTTGCATGTTGTAATGCAAGTTATTGTGGTATATGGAACTCATACCATAATCTCTCAGGAAAGCAGAAACTGATCCTTTTGGGACCGCCTAAAAAGGCCTAGGGGGTGAGGAGTACTCTACTTTGCCCCCTTTTCACGTTCCGAACTATTTTATTTTACTCTCTTCTGTAATTACACAAAATACCAGCGATAAGATGCATCGGAGACACACAGTGAGAGAAAGGAGGCCGGAGATGAAGAAGACATGTCAAATACACATTGGAGATAATATAGTGGCAGAAGGGAAGTAAATATGAGTAAACTTACCATGTAACATAAAAATGTTGCACTCTATACTATAAGTCTCATTTTATACTACAATCACTTCGCTACAACCTCATAAATTAAAAATAAAAATGAATAATGTCTCAAACAATTTTTGATTTCTAAATATAAATTTATTCTTCAGAATTTTCTAAATTTGAAAGAACTAGTAACATGTCCTCATCAGCAATGTCCTCATTAAAAGTCTCCAATGATGATTCTTGTAACTCTATGGTCTCCAAACACTCGATAAATTCGCCATCAAGAGATTGATCAAAAAAATCATTCAAGTCATCTCCTCCTTGTGACAATATTTCATTATTGGTGCTGTCAATTTCAATCAATGTAGTGGAATCATTCAAGTCATCTCCTCGTGACAATATTTCATTATTGGTGCTCTCAATTTCAATCAATGTAGTGGAATCATTCAAGTCATCTCCTCCTTGTGACAATATTTCATTATTGGTGCTGTCCATTTCAATCAATCTAATGGAATCATACAAGCCATCTCCTCCTTGTGACAATATTTCATTATTGGTGCTCTCAATTTCAATCAATGTAGTGGAATCATTCAAGTCATCTCCTTGTGACAATATTTCATTCTTGGTGCTGTCCATTTCAATCAATCTAATGGAATCATACAAGTCATGTCCTCCTTGTGACAATATTTCATTATTGGTGCTCTCAATTTCAATCAATGTGTTGGACAATTCAAAAGAAATTGCCACGGTCTCTTCATTGTGAGCCATTTTATTTTGAAATTGCTTGCTGTAAATTGCAGAAAAAAATAATCACTTTCATTTATCGTCTTTAGTAATACATAATATAAAACTAACTTTATCAAGTATTTAGTATAACAGAAGGACTGCAAATAAATAACAGAAAACATTTTTCAAATTATCTTCACGTGTACAACATAGTTCCCCATACAAATTAACAACTCACCTTTTTAAAAGTAGCAGAAGTGTTAGTACTGTGTAAATCAAACACCAGAAATTCACCACCAAAAATTCCTCACAAATGTACCTCAGACAGTAGTATCACAAAATGGCTGTGGTTTCCTCTCATTTGACATATATACATAACCAATTAACTTTCATCACACACAAATACAAAACCAAAGTAACATTTTAATTGGTTCTAAATTTCAACACTTTCAAATGTGTTTTCCCCATGCAATTTTCCATAGGACATTTACATACGTCTACAGCCTGAATGGCTGAACGGAATTACACCAAACTTGGCAAAATGGTACATCAAACCTAAGAGGTCAGGAAGGATCTACTATGCCCCCTTATGGTCATTTCCCCCTTCGCTTTGGCCTCCTCTTGTCTCTCAATCCTACCGAGGGACAAGATGGCGGCCGCTACGGACTGTTTGGAATGTTGACAGACGCCGGAGAACCAATCAGCTTCGCAAAGCTCCGTAACGCGAAAAGTACGCGAAGCGGAGCGCTGTTACAGATATATATCTTTTTTTCAACGTTAATTTCTCAAAATCCACTGGAGCACATATATTGAGACCTAGCAAAGGCACATCGGGCTACCAGTCCCTAATATTTTGCCAAGTTTCGTGCAAATCCATTCAGCCGTTCGATTATTATTATTTTGTTTTTTTTTTGCCCCGCGGGGCCCTTTTAAAACCTCCACATCAAACCTAGGGGGTCAGCGAGGATCTACTATGCCCCCTTATAGTTATTTCCCCCTTTGTTTTGACCTCCTCTTGTCTCTCGATCCTACCGAGAGACAAGATGGCGGCCGCTACGGACTGTTTGGAATGTTGACAGACGCCGGAGAACCAATCAGCTTCGCTTCACAAAGCTCCGTTGCGCGAAAAGTCCGCGAACCAGAGCGCTAACCGGTCCGCTGTTACAGATATATATCTTTTTTTAAACGTTAATTTCTCAAAATCCACTGGAGCACATATATTGAGACCTACAAAAGGCACATCGGGCTACCAGTCCCTACAATTTTGCCAAGTTTCGTGCAAATCCATTCAGCCGTTCGGGCTAAAAGTGAGGCCAACCGCCCTATGGAAAACTCAATGTTAAAAACACGTTTTGGGACCCCCCTTTTTTCTCGGCCCCCACTGGACGAACCCCCCCCAAATTTTCAAGGGCTGCTCAGAAACAAAATGTGCCATTTTCCTGAAAATTTCAGCCAATTCCGTCCACAAACGCCAAAGTTATTAGACATAGAATTTTCAAAAAACCCATAGAGAAAAAATCCTAACTATATATACCTACTGGCGACCGCCAGTAGGTAATATATATATATATATATATATATTCACTGAAAAAACCATAGGTTATAGACCATATATAGTTAGGAATTAGCATTTACAAAACCTTGAAAATTCACTGAAAAAACCATAGGTTATAGACCATATATAGTTAGGAATTAGCATTTAAAAAACCTTATTTTACTCACACAAAACCATTGAAATTCCATATATAGTTAGTTGCACTAACTATATATCGCGCACCCGCAATCCACTGCTGATCATGTCACATATTACATCATTCATGACATGGTCAGTGACATCACTGATGACATCACTGATGACATCTCAAATGACATCACTGATGACAACATCCAGTGACTGTATGTTTCTGTAAAGTTAAAATATGTCTTATATATTGAAAAATGAGTGGATGTATAAGTGTCTGGATGATGTATTTAGTAGGTGCATGACTGACTGTATGAGTGAGTGATTAAACGTGTCTCACTGAGTGCATGGGTTAGTGACTAAACTGTCTTAAATTGTGCATCATTGTGTCTGTTGTTCTGTAAACTGCTGCATGTGTTGATCAGGAGCTATATGAGTAACTATATGGGTTATTGATTGGTTGCCCAAGTATTTGTATGGGAGACCGAGTGTGTGTGTGGGTGGCTGGGAGGTGTATGACTCTGTGCATAGATGTGTGACCAGTTGATTCACTAGATGTATGGGTTCAAAAGTGCATGTGGAAACAGCTGTATGGGCGGTTGACTGTGTGCATGAGTGTATTGGTGAGTGAATGGATATCTCAGTGCTACATGTCAAAGTAAGTACATATGTAAAACACAGTACATGTGAGAGTTGACATATATAAATAACTGTGCATAAGAGCCAGTGAATGTGTGAGTGGCTGTATGGATCATTGTGAACTTGTATCAGGGATTGTATAAGAGAGTAAATATGTGTTAGTATATGTTTCAATAAGTAAGGTGTGTTTAACTGTATAGTTGAAGAAATGGAGGTGAGATTGTTTCTTTGCATGACTGACTGGGTGTGTGAGTAACTCCATGGATGAGTGGCAGTGTGTGAGTGTCTGTATACACTGAGTGTATCTAAGGTTATATTAGAGTCTGAAGAGGTTTATCGTATTAGCACAAGAATGATGTCAAATGAGATGTCATCAGTGATGTCATCAGTGATGTCATTTGAGATGTCATCAGTGATGTCATCAGTGATGTCACTGACCATGTCATGAATGATGTAATATGTGACATGATCAGCAGTGGATTGCGGGTGCGCGATATATAGTTAGTGCAACTAACTATATATGGAATTTCAATGGTTTTGTGTGAGTAAAATAAGGTTTTTTAAATGCTAATTCCTAACTATATATGGTCTATAACCTATGGTTTTTTCAGTGAATTTTCAAGGTTTTGTAAATGCTAATTCCTAACTATATATGGTCTATAACCTATGGTTTTTTCAGTGAATTTCAATGGTTTTTTAATAGCAAATATCATAAGCTGTCGAATGTCAAGTACGTGGTAAGTGAAAACATTTTCGTGTTTATGCACACTGATCTGCTTTGAATGGTGCCCCCCCCCCTCATTTCTATTAGGAGTACTCTCTCTTTGCAGATAGTGAAAGGTAGTTAACGCAGGCCTTTGCCCCCGTTGTAATCCGTCGTGCCTGCTTCTCTCTCCATTTGATTGATTGTTATCCAAGTATTTACTATTTTAGAATTAGTTCTCTTTGGTTCATTCTCTATTTACAAACAAACACAGAGTCGCAATACTCTGTTTAGTCTTTGCAGATAACGAAAAATCGTGTAAAAAAAAAGAAAAGGAATCGAGCAAAATCAGTAGGCCACTAATGGGATCTCTTTTTGACCTCGCTAAAATAGAAACATTAGGAACAACCCCTCATGACAAATACAAAACTAGTGAGATGAACTGAACTCCACACAATGATGGCTGCAAAACAGCTCGGCTCCGCCACCCACCCCGCCCAAAATAACGATAAAGAGCGGCTGCCATGATTGGTTGTGGAATGGCCACGACGGAGCTACGAAATGGTGCTGCTCTCATGCTAACCCCAGCTTCAGTCTGAAACATCCAGAAACACTGTAGACTACCAATTCGATCAGTTCCGGTAGCGCCCCAATGTAACCCGGTAGAGAAGAACTAGCCCTCCCCTCTTTGACTGATGGTTCTTGTTGCCTGTCCCTTCTGTTGTCATTTAACAGAACTATTTAGCCTGCTGAAAGGGGTTGTGTTTCGACCGCTGGTTGGTGGAGACATTTTGACTATATTCTGGACCTGCGTTGTCGCGTAATGCGTCATATGACGCGCCGCGTTAGCGCATCCGGAAGTCATCCGGGGCGCGCAGCGCGTAACGTAAGCATAACAAGTCATGTGACTTGTTAATAAAACTTTTCATTGGTTCATTTTACTTTTCTTATTCTAATGATGAAAGCCTTGGTCATATCACCTAAAAATTACGCTTTTAATTACTTCCGAACATTATTTTTTCTTAAATATATGTTATAATGTTCCAGGCTAATGTACTTTCCCGGAAATTTTACAACTGTCCTGCAAGTAAAATATATTCTTTTTTCGAGAAAAAGAGCGTTTCTTCGTCCCATGACGGAGCCGTTGAGCAAAAGAGGGTCGACCTGCTGTCTTAGTCGCCGATACGCCTGAATATGAGATTCTTATCGATCACTTTATGTTGCAGGAATAGAAAACACAACAGCCCTTGACCATTTATCTTTACTGCGTTCCTTCGTATTATACCTTTTACCCTTCATGTAATTGGTCTGCTTTATTTCACTTGCCTTTTAATGATTCTAAAACAGTGACTATTATTAAAAACTTTACCAATGTATATACTACTACCATGTTTTCTTTTAAAAACCTTTATTGTGAAAATTTCATTATACAAATACGAGCCTATAACCACGTGGGCCTGCCACGGAGCAAACTGTAATCGTATATGATGAATAGACATTTACACTGTAGAGGAACGTAACGGGCGGGCCATTAGGTTGCAAGAACTAAGGTGTCTAACAGTTACGGAATCGGTGGACGTACATTTTATAATTAAAATACGACAGGGCCAGTTACAATAAAATTATCTAGATATACATTTGCGGGCAAGTACCATGGGTGACGTTAATTCGAACTTTCAACAGTACAGTAATCAATAACACATCAGAACTTAATATCAATAGGGATGTCGAAATATTCAATCAATTCTCGTCCCCGCCCGCCATGTGCTTCAAAACTGCATACGTATCTCGTGATTTCAAGGTTCTGCAACCAGTACACAACAAGGAGTTACGAGTCCCATTTATTCTGGCGCCATTTTGGGCGAGGACGGGCAGGTCCAGGATATAGTCAAAATGTCTCTACCAACCATCGACTATGATGATGTTCATATGCTGTATTTATTAGAGTAACACTCATCTGTCCACATGAAATTAATTTACCACAATCTAAACATGTCATTTTAATCTTTCCAAAGTTCTTCTAAATATTTGGGACCGTTTCCCTTGCCTCTGAAGCTCTCAGTGCCACTTCTTTGATGAATGTACTAGCAGGTCAGGGGTTCTCCTCCAAATCTCTCTTTTATGCAGCACTATAATTAATTGGTGCCACCTCTCCATATGACGATGCATGGTATAGTTACCACAACTATATTTTTTTTTGGTTCCTCTGGAGAGTTCATCGTGGCAGATGAAGCGTGTAACGTACCGGGCATTTACCTTTTTTTGCATGTACAGGAAAGGAAAAGAAAATCGAGCGTCCAAGTTCTAAGGTGTCCCAGGGCCATTTTAGTGGACCAGGCCCAAATCCAAAGAACAGGCCGCCATTTTGAGAAACTCAGCTGAATGGCAACTGAAACGGTAAATGGGCGCCCCACTACATTTCAGCATTGTAGGATGACCACACCAGTACAGCAACTTGCTAGACATCACCTCGGTGCCATCCGGATCTCGGCGCCCCACTGCAGATGAAGAGCCTCTCAACTATGAAACCACCACGGTGACATCCGGATCTTGGCGCGTCGTGCTGCCTTCGGCCTATTCGCACATCGGTCCGCTACTGACGCCATCTCACAGGCTAATGGGGTGACCCACGCCGAGTTTCAGCATTGTAGGATGACCACACCAACTTGCTAGACATCACCTCGGTGCCATCCGAATCTTGGCATCTCAACGCCTAGTGGTATCTTCCATACAGAAAATATTGTTACGCTGCCTTTGGCCCCATTCGCACATCAGTCCGCAACTTAGACATCACCTCGGTGCCATCCGGATCTTGGCATCTCAGCGCCTTGTGGTGTCAGTCAGAAAATATTGTTGCGCTGCCTTTGGCCCCATTCGCACATCAGTCCGCTACTGACACCATCTCACAGGCCAATAGGGCGCCCCACGCCGACTTTTACCATTGTACGATGGCCACACCAGTGGCACAACTTGCTAGACATCACCTCGGTGCCATCCGAATCTTGGCATCTCAACGCCTAGTGGTATCTTCCATACAGAAAATCTTGTTACGCTACCTTTGGCCCCATTCGCACATCGGTCCGCAACTTAGACATCACCTCGGTGCCATCCGGATCTTGGCATCTCAGCGCCTTGTGGTGTCTTCTACTCCGAAAATATTGTAGAAAATATTGTTGCGCTGCCTTTGGCCCCATTCACACATCAGTCCGCTACTGACACCATCTCACAGGCCAACAGGGCGCCCCACGCCGACTTTTACCATTGTACGATGGCCACACCAGTGCCACAACTTGCTAGACACCACCTCGGTGCCATCCGGATCTTGGCATCTCAGCGCCTTGTGGTGTCTTCAAATCAGAAAATATTGTTGCGCTGCCTTTGGCCCCATTCGCACATCGGTCCGCTACTGACGCCATCTCACAGGCCAACGGGGCGCCCCACGCCGACTTTCAACATTGTAGGATGGCCACAGAAGTGCGACAACTTACTAGACACCACCTCGGTGCCATCCGGATCTTGGCATCTCAGCGCCTTGTGGTGTCTTCTATTCAGAAAATATTGTTGCGCTGCCTTTGGCCCCATTCGCACATCGGTCCGCTACTGACGCCATCTCACAGGCCAACGGGGCGCCCCACGCCGAGTTTCAACATTGTAGGATGGCCACACCAGTGCGGCAACTTACTAGACACCACCTCGGTGCCATCCGGATCTTGGCGCGTTGTGCTGCCTTCGGCCTATTCGCACATCGGTCCGCTACTGACGCAAACTCACAGGCCAACGGGGCGCCCCACGCCGACTTTCAGCATTGTAGGATGGCCACACCAGTGCTGCAACTTGCTGGACACCACCTCGGTGCCATCCGGATCTTGGCGCGTTGTGTTGCCTTCGGCCTATTCGCACATCGGTCCGCTACTGACGCCGCCTCACGTGCCAACGGGGCGCCCCACGCCGACTTTCAGCATTGTAGGATGGCCACACCAGTGCTGCAACTTGCTGGACACCACCTCGGTGCCATCCGGATCTTGGCGCGTTGTGTTGCCTTCGGCCTATTCGCACATCGGTCCGCTACTGACGCCGCCTCACGTGCCAACGGGGCGCCCCACGCCGACTTTCAGCATTGTAGGATGGCCACACCAGTGCTGCAACTTGCTGGACACCACCTCGGTGCCATCCGGATCTTGGCGCGTTGTGTTGCCTTCGGCCTATTCGCACATCGGTCCGCTACTGACGCCGCCTCACGTGCCAACGTATTTTCTCCGCATTTTACACCCTATGCCGCATAACAGGTCATGTGACTTGTTTATAAAACTTTTCATTGGTTCATTTTACTTTTGGTTTCCTAATGATGGAAGGCTTGATCATGTGACCTAAAAACAACACTTTTCATTGGATGAAAACTTTTTTTTTTTCCCAAACGATGAAAGCCCCACCTTGTTTCTGGATGTTTCAGACTGAAGCTGGCGTCAGCATGAGAGCACCACCATCTCGTAGCTCAGTCGTGGTCATTCCGCGAGCAATCATGGCAGCCGCTCCCCACCAGAAGCCTGCAGGAGTCGGAGCCCCCAAAACTTTTGATGAATTCTCAAGGCGGAGGGGACGCTTTCGAGAATGGGGTCCAAGACCTAGCAGACAAGCGTCCGATTTCCAAGGTGTCCCAGGGCCATTTCAGTGGACCAGGCCCAAAAAGGAAACAGCCTGCCGCCATTTTGAGAGTCCTGTGACACCCGCCTATCGCTGCACCGCAAGAGTGGGCGCAACTCAGCTGAATTGCGGCTTTTGACACAGTGGACCAAAAACGGACGGAATGGCAACTGAAACGGTAAAGGGGCGCCCCACTACAACAGATGACACTCCACCTGGACAGGCCCGTTCACCGCCTCCCCCGGGGCGCCCCGCGCCGTTATTCGGAGCAGCATTGTAGGATACCAAAACCAGTGCGGCAACTTACTGGACATCACCTTGGTGCCATCGTTCTGCTGCCTTGGAACTATTCGCGCAACAGTTTGCTACTGATGACCCACCCCCCGCGACGCCCCATGCCGTTATTTGCTGGGTGGCAACTTACTAGACATCACTTTCGTGTCATCTAGATTTCAGCGCGTTCTGCTGCCTTGGAACTATTCGCACAACAGTTTGCTACTGATGACCCACCCCCCGCGACGCCCCACGCCGGAAATCTGGACGTTGTGCTGCGTTGGGACTATTCGCACAGCCAAACGCTACTTCGTTGTTTTTCCCTAAAAATGTTTATATGTTATTACTATTTTTGTTTTCTTGTATATATTTATAAATTATTAAAGTTTTATAATCTTACTACTTTGTCAGAGTGCTATATATTTTTAATGTGACACATAATTGTAAAAACTTTGATGTACAAAGAGTCATCCCTGGAATCTTCCGCTTCAGGCTCGGTCCCCTCCCCAATCACAATACAGGATGGTTTTCAGATAATAGCAACGCTTCTGCTGTGACGGATCTCATCGAGTGTGGGCCTTGATCTACTATAACTCCTTTGAAGAGGGGTGATTCTTTACAGCTGTGGCCATAAACTACATCTGCAGGGCTAGCTGATACCCTAGGACCAGCCTGGACAATCGGACACAGAGGAAAAGGAGTATCAGAGGGTGCGGTAGTGAATAGGGCGAAAGGGAGGTGTCGGGCGGGCACAGGGTGTGATTCTCAGGGAAGAGCAGCGCAGATGGGGGGAGGTTTATTACCCATGCATAAGACAGAGAGCGGGGGTGACCACTGCCTGGGGGAGATGCTTGCGAGGGTGGGGAGCCATGCTAAGGATCGACAGCGTGCACAGAGTGGGTCTGGTCAAGGCATCTAAAATGGCTGCCGTGCACGACAAAAGTGTGGCATTTGAAAAAAGACAAGATGGCGCAGACAATGTTTTTCAACACTTCCTGATTTCCTTCGAATCGAACGTTAACAGACGTTGGGGCATATTACCAAAGTTAAGCGATATTTATCCCTAACGATGCTTAGCAACGATTTTTTTACCGTCAGAAATTATCGCAGATAAACCTTGCTATTATCAAGGTTTATCGGAAATACGATAAAAAACGACCGCAATGCATTAATATCGCTGAAAACTCAGCGATATTCATGCATTACCGAGCTAATGCTCTTAGCCATGTTATCCACCTCCCATTGGATAACATGGCTAAGAACTGCTCAGGGCAGGTGGTAGCTTTTGGAGATATTCGCGCTTATCTCGAATATTTCCAAAAGTTGATAATAGGAGATAGCGATGTTAGCGACTGTTTCCAGTCGCTAACATCTTGGCATGCCCACTTTGCATGTCATTAGTGATAAATATCACTCACATGCAAAGTGGGGCCCAAGATGGTCGCTATCTTCTACTAGCCGTCGCTAACTGGTGTTAGCAACAGCTAGGTAATACACATATAATTTTATCTCCGCGAAGCGGAGCGCTGTTACAGATATATATCTTGTTTCTGAACGTTAATTTCTCAAAATGCACTGAAGCACATATATTGAGACCTAGCAAAGGCACATCGGGCTACCAGTCCCTACAATTTTGCCAAGTTTCGTGCAAATCCATTCAGCTGTTCGATCCTACCGAGAGACAAGATGGCGGCCGCTACGGACTGTTTGGAATGTTTACAGACACCGGAGAGCCAATCAGCTTCGCTTCGCAAAGCTCCGTAACGCGAAAAGTACGCGAAGCGGTGCGCTGTTACAGATATATATCTTTTTTTGAACGTTAATTTCTCAAAATCCACTGGAGCACATATATTGAGATCTAGCAAAGGCACATCGGGCTACCAGTCCCTACAATTTTGCCAAGTTTCGTGCAAATCCATTCAGCTGTTCGATTATTATTATTTTTATTTTTTTTGCCCCGCGGGGCCCTTTTAAAACCTCCACATCAAACCTAGGGGGTGAGCGACAATGTACTATGCCCCCTTATGGTCATTTGCCCCTTCGCTTTGGCCTCCTCTTGTCTCTCGATCCTACCGAGAGACAAGATGGCGGCCGCTACGGACTGTTTGGAATGTTGACAGACGCCGGAGAACCAATCAGCTTCGCTTCACAAAGCTCCGTTGCGCGTAAAGTACGCGTCCTGGGACGCTGCCAGGTCCGCTGTTACAGATATATATCTTTTTTTAAACGTTAATTTCTCAAAATCCACTGGAGCACATATATTGAGACCTACAAAAGGCACATCGGGCTACCAGTCCCTACAATTTTGCCAAGTTTCGTGCAAATCCATTCAGCCGTTCGGGCTAAAAGTGAGGCTAACCGCCCTATGGAAAACTCAATGTTAAAAACACGTTTTGGGACCCCCCTTTTTTCTCGGCCCCCCCTGGACGAACCCCCCCCAAATTTTCAAGGGCTGCTCAGAAACAAAATGTTCCATTTTCCAGAAAATTTCAGCCAATTCCGTCCACAAACGCCAAAGTTATTAGACATAGAATTTTCAAAAATCCCATAGGGAAAAAATCCTAACTATATATACCTACTGGCGACTGCCAGTAGGTAATATATATATATATATATATATATATATATATATATATATATATATATATATATATTTATTACCTACTGGCGGTCGCCAGTAGGTATATATAGTTAGAATTTTTTGGAATAGGGATTTCTGAAAATTCTATGTTGAATAACTTTGGCGTTGATGGACGGAATTGGCTGAAATTTTCAGGGAAATGGCACATTTTGTTTCTGAGCGTCCCCTAAAAGTTGAGAAAAAAGGGGGGTCCCAAAACGTGTTTTTAACATTGAGTTTTCCATAGGGCGGTTGGTTTCACTTATAGCTCGAACGGCTGAATGGATTTCTATGAAACTTGGCAAAATTGTAGAGACTGTTTGCCAAGTTCTAATATGGGTTATTTAAATGTAAATGTGTGGAAAAGCACTTCATGCTTTAAAGCAATTGTATTTTTGAACTGATTGTTCTTTCCTCTTAGTCCTCCTCTTTGGTTTTTTTCCCCACACTCTTCTTCAGCATGATAGTTGATAAATTCGTTCCCTCAAAAAATTTATATACATAAAAAATTATATTAAATACATATAAAATATATTTTTCCTTTAAAAGAAGAATACATTTTACAGCTTTTGATATTTGCTATTAAAAAACCATTGAAATTCACTGAAAAAACCATAGGTTATTGACCATATATAGTTAGGAATTAGCATTTACAAAACCTTGAAAATTCACTGAAAAAACCATAGGTTATAGACCATATGTAGTTAGGAATTAGCATTTACAAAACCTTATTTTACTCACACAAAACCATTGAAATTCGCATATATAGTTAGTTGCACTAACTATATATCGCGCACCCGCAATCCACTGCTGATCATGTCACATATTACATCATTCATGACATGGTCAGTGACATCACTGATGACATCACTGATGACATCTCAAATGACATCACTGATGACATCACTGATGACAACATCCAGTGACTGTATGTTTCTGTAAAGTTAAAATATGTCTTACATATTGAAGAATGAGTGGATGTATAAGTGTCTGGATGAAGGATTTAGTAGGTGCATGACTGACTGTATGAGTGAGTAATTAAATGTGTCTCACTGAGTGCATGGGTTAGTGACTAAACTGTCTTAATTTGTGCATCATTATGTCTGTTGTTCTGTAAACTGCTGCATGTGTTGATCTGTAGCTTTATGAGTAACTATATGGGTTATTGATTGGTTGCCCAAGTATTTGTATGGGAGACTGAGTGTGTGTGTGGGTGGCTGGGAGGTGTATGACTCTGTGCATAGATGTGTGAGCAGTTGACTCACTAGATGTATGGGTTCAAAAGTGCATGTGGAAACAGCTGTATGGGCGGTTGACTGTGTGCATGAGTGTATTGGTGAGTGAATGGATATATCAGTGCTACATGTCAAAGTAAGTACATATGTAAAACACAGTACATGTGAGAGTTGACATATATAAATAACTGTGCATAAGAGCCAGTGAATGTGTGAGTGGCTGTGTGGATCATTGTGAACTTGTATCAGGGATTGTATAAGAGAGTAAATATGTGTTAGTATATGTTTAAATAAGTAAGGTGTGTATAACTGTATAGTTGAGGAAATGGAGGTGTGATTGATTCTTTGCATGACTGACTAGGTGTGTGAGTAACTCCATGGATGAGTGACAGTCTGTGAGTGTCTGTTTACACTGAGTGTATCTAAGGTTATATTAGAGTCTGAAGAGGTTCATCGTATTATCACATGAATGATGTCATCAGTGATGGGATCAGTAATGTCAAATGAGATGTCATCAGTGATGTCATCAGTGATGTCATTTGAGATGTCATCAGTAATGTCATCAGTGATGTCAACAGTGATGTCATTTGAGATGTCATCAGTGATGTCAACAGTGATGGCATCAGTGATGTCATCAGTGATGTCATTTGAGATGTCATCAGTGATGTCATCAGTGATGTCATTTGAGATGTCATCAGTGATGTCATCAGTGATGTCATTTGAGATGTCATCAGTGATGTCATCAGTGATGTCACTGACCATGTCATGAATGATGTAATATGTGACATGATCAGCAGTGGATTGCGGGTGCGCGATATATAGTTAGTGCAACTAACTATGTATGCGAATTTCAATGGTTTTGTGTGAGTAAAATAAGGTTTTGTAAATGCTAATTCCTAACTATATATGGTCTATAACCTATGGTTTTTTCAGTGAATATATATATATATATATATTACCTACTGGCGGTCGCCAGTAGGTATATATAGTTAGGATTTTTTCTCTATGGGTTTTTTGAAAATTCTATGTCTAATAACTTTGGCGTTTGTGGACGGAATCGGCTGAAATTTTCAGGAAAATGGCACATTTTGTTTCTGAGCAGCCCTTGAAAATTTGGGGGGGGTTCGTCCAGTGGGGGCCGAGAAAAAAGGGGGGTCCCAAAACGTGTTTTTAACATTGAGTTTTCCATAGGGCGGTTGGCCTCACTTTTAGCCCGAACGGCTGAATGGATTTGCACGAAACTTGGCAAAATTGTAGGGACTGGTAGCCCGATGTGCCTTTTTTTTAGGTCTCAATATATGTGCTCCAGTGGATTTTGAGAAATTAACGTTTAAAAAAAGATATATATCTGTAACAGCGGACCGGTTAGCGCTCTGGTTCGCGGACTTTTCGCGCAACGGAGCTTTGTGAAGCGAAGCTGATTGGTTCTCCGGCGTCTGTCAACATTCCAAACAGTCCGTAGCGGCCGCCATCTTGTCTCTCGGTAGGATCGAGAGACAAGAGGAGGTCAAAACAAAGGGGGAAATAACTATAAGGGGGCATAGTAGATCCTCGCTGACCCCCTAGGTTTGATGTGGAGGTTTTAAAAGGGCCCCGCGGGGCAAAAAAAAATAATAATAATAATAATCGAACGGCTGAATGGATTTGCACGAAACTTGGCAAAATTGTAGGGACTGGTAGCCCGATGTGCCTTTGCTAGGTCTCAATATATGTGCTTCAGTGGATTTTGAGAAATTAACGTTCAAAAAAGATATATATCTGTAACAGCGCACCGCTTCGCGTACTTTTCGCGTTACGGAGCTTTGCGAAGCGAAGCTGATTGGCTCTCCGGTGTCTGTAAACATTCCAAACAGTACGTAGCGGCCGCCATCTTGTCTCTCGGTAGGATCGAGAGACAAGAGGAGGCCAAAGCGAAGGGGCAAATGACCATAAGGGGGCATAGTAGATCCTCGCTGACCCCCTAGGTTTGATGTGGAGGTTTTAAAAAAGGGCCCCGCGGGGCAAAAAAAAAAAATAATAATAATAATCGAACGGCTGATGACCATAAGGGGGCATAGTAGATCCTCGCTGACCCCCTAGGTTTGATGTGGAGGTTTTAAAAGGGCCCCGCGGGGCAAAAAAAAAAAAATAATAATAATAATCGAACGGCTGAATGGATTTGCACGAAACTTGGTAAAATATTAGGGACTGGTAGCCCGATGTGCCTTTGCTATGTCTCAATATATGTGCTTCAGTGCATTTTGAGAAATTAACGTTCAAAAACAAGATATATATCTGTAACAGCGCTCCGCTTCGCGGAGATAAAATTATATGTGTATTACCTAGCTGTTGCTAACACCAGTTAGCGACGGCTAGTAGGAGATAGCGACCATCTTGGGTCCCACTTTGCATGTGAGTGATATTTATCACTAATGACATGCAAAGTGGGCATGCCAAGATGTTAGCGACTGGAAACAGTCGCTAACATCGCTATCTCCTATTATCAACTTTTGGAAATATTCGAGATAAGCGCGAATATCTCCAAAAAGTAACAGCTGCCCTGAGCAGTTCTTAGCCATGTTATCCAATGGGAGGTGGATAACATGGCTAAGAGCATTAGCTCGGTAATGCATGAATATCGCGGAGTTTTCAGCGATATTAATGCATTGCGCTCGTTTTTTATCGTATTTGCGATAAACCTTGATAATAGCAAGGTTTATCTGCGATAATTTCTGACGGTAAAAAAATCTTTGCAATGCATCGTTAGGGATAAATATCGCTTAACTTTGGTAATATGCCCCAACGTCTGTTAACGTTCGATTCGAAGGAAATCAGGAATTGTTGAAAAACATTGTGTGCGCCATCTTGTCTTTTTTCAAATGCCACACTTTTGTCGTGCACGGCAGCCATTTTAGATGCCTTGACCAGATCCACTCTGTGCACGCTGTCGATCCTTAGCATGGCTCCCCACCCTCGCAAGCATCTCCCCCAGGCAGTGGTCACCCCCGCTCTCTGTTTTATGCATGGGTAATAAACCTCCCCCCATCTGCGCTGTTCTTCCCTGAGAATCACACCCTGTGCCCGCCCGACACCTCCCTTTCGCCCTATTCACTACCGCACCCTCTGACACTCCTTTTCCTCTGTGTCCGATTGTCCAGGCCGGTCCTAGGCTATCAGCTAGCCCTGCAGATGTAGTTTATGGCCACAGCTGTAAAGAATCACCCGTCTTCAAAGGAGTTATAGTAGATCAAGGCCCACACTCGATGAGATCCGTCACAGCAGAAGCGTTGCTATTATCTGAAAACCATCCTGTATTGTGATTGGGGAGGGGACCGAGCGTGAAGCGGAAGATTCCAGGGATGACTCTTTGTACATCAAAGTTTTTACAATTATGTGTCACATTAAAAATATATAGCACTCCGACAAAGTAGTAAGATTATAAAACTTTAATAATTTATAAATATATACAAGAAAACAAAAATAGTAATAACATATAAACATTTTTAGAGAAAAACAACGAAGTAGCGGTCGGCTGTGCGAATAGTCCCAACGCAGCACAACGTCCAGATTTCCGGCGTGGGGCGTCGCGGGGGGTGGGTGATCAGTAGCAAACTGTTGTGCGAATAGTTCCAAGGCAGCAGAACGCGCCGAAATCTAGATGACACGAAAGTGATGTCTAGTAAGTTGCCACCCAGCAAATAACGGCGTGGGGCGTCGCGGGGGGTGGGTCATCAGTAGCAAACTGTTGTGCGAATAGTTCCAAGGCAGCAGAACGATGGCACCAAGGTGATGTCCAGTAAGTTGCCGCACTGGTTTTGGTATCCTACAATGCTGCTCCGAATAACGGCGTGGAGCGCCCCGGGGGAGGCGGCGTGAACGGGCCTCTCCAGGTGGAGTCTCATCTGTTTTAGTGGGGCGCCCCTTTACCGTTTCAGTTGCCATTCCGTCCACTTTTGGTCCACTGTGTCAAAATCCGCCATTCAGCTGAGTTGCGCCCACTCTTGCGGTGCAGCGATAGGCGGCTGTCACAGGACTCTCAAAATGGCGGCAGGCTGTTTCCTTTTTGGGCCTGGTCCACTGAAATGGCCCTGGGACACCTTGGAAATCGGACGCTTGTCTGCTAGGTCTTGGACCCCATTCTCGAAAGCGTCCCCTCCGCCTTGAGAATTCATCAAAAGTTTTGGGGGCTCCGACTCCTGCAGGCTTCTGGTGGGGAGCGGCTGCCATGATTGCTCGCGGAATGACCACGACTGAGCTACGAGATGGTGGTGCTTTCATGCTGACGCCAGCTTCAGTCTGAAACATCCAGAAACAAGGTGGGGCTTTCATCGTTTGGGGGAAAAAAAAAGTTTTCATCCAAAGAAAAGTGTTGTTTTTAGGTCATATGATCAAGCCTTCCATCATTAGGAAACCAAAAGTAAAATGAACCAATGAAAAGTTTTATAAACAAGTCACATGACCTGTTATGCGGCATAGGGTATAAAATGCGGAGAAAATACGTTGGCACGTGAGGCGGCGTCAGTAGCGGACCGATGTGCGAATAGGCCGAAGGCAATACAACGCGCCAAGATCCGGATGGCACCGAGGTGGTGTCATAGTTGAGAGTTCTGAGCAGCGGTTGTAACACTGTCTGAAGCTTATTTGCAGCTGCTGCAGCTTCACTACGCGCCAAGATCCGGATGGCACCGAGGTGGTGTGTAGGAAGTTGCCGCACTGGTGTGGCCATCCTACAATGCTGAAAGTCGGCGTGGGGCGCCCCGTTGGCCTGTGAGTTTGCGTCAGTAGCGGACCGATGTGCGAATAGGCCGAAGGCAGCACAACGCGCCAAGATCCGGATGGCACCGAGGTGGTGTCTAGTAAGTTGTCGCACTTCTGTGGCCATCCTACAATGTTGAAAGTCGGCGTGGGGCGCCCCGTTGGCCTGTGAGATGGTGTCAGTAGCGGACTGATGTGTGAATGGGGCCAAAGGCAGCGCAACAATATTTTCTACTATATTTCCGGTGTAGAAGACACCACAAGGCGCTGAGATGCCAAGATCCGGATGGCACCGAGGTGGTGTGTAGCAAGTTGCCGCACTGGTGTGGCCATCCTACAATGCTGAAAGTCGGCGTGGGGCGCCCCGTTGGCCTGTGAGATGGCGTCAGTAGCGGACCGATGTGCGAATAGGCCGAAGGCAGCACAACAATATTTTCTGACTGACACCACAAGGCGCTGAGATGCCAAGATCCGGATGGCACCGAGGTGATGTCTAAGTTGCGGACTGATGTGCGAATGGGGCCAAAGGCAGCGTAACAATATTTTTTGTATGGAAGATACCACTAGGCGTTGAGATGCCAAGATTCGGATGGCACTGAGGTGATGTCTAGCAAGTTGGTGTTGTCATCCTACAATGCTGAAACTCGGCGTGGGTCACCCCATTAGCCTGTGAGATGGCGTCAGTAGCGGACCGATGTGCGAATAGGCCGAAGGCAGCACAACGCGCCAAGATCCGGATGTCACCGTGGTGGTTTCATAGTTGAGAGGCACTTCATCTGCAGTGGGGCGCCGAGATCCGGATGGCACCGAGGTGATGTCTAGCAAGTTGCTGTACTGGTGTGGTCATCCTACAATGCTGAAACTCGGCGTGGGTCGCCCCATTAGCCTGTGAGATGGCGTCAGTAGCGGACCGATGTGCGAATAGGCCGAAGGCAGCACAACGCGCCAAGATCCGGATGTCACCGTGGTGGTTTCATAGTTGAGAGGCACTTCATCTGCAGTGGGGCGCCGAGATCCGGATGGCACCGAGGTGATGTCTAGCAAGTTGCTGTACTGGTGTGGTCATCCTACAATGCTGAAACTCGGCGTGGGTCGCCCCATTAGCCTGTGAGATGGCGTCAGTAGCGGACCGATGTGCGAATAGGCCAAAGGCAGCACAACGCGCCAAGATCCGGATGTCACCGTGGTGGTTTCATAGTTGAGAGGCACTTCATCTGCAGTGGGGCGCCGAGATCCGGATGGCACCGAGGTGATGTCTAGCAAGTTGCTGTACGTGTGTGGTCATCCTACAATGCTGAAACTCGGCGTGGGTCGCCCCATTAGCCTGTGAGATAGCTGTTCTTTGGATTTGGGCCTGGCTCGTCTGCTGTAGTGGGGCGCCCCTTTACCGTTTCAGTTGCCATTCAGCTGAGTTTCGGCTGCTCTTGATGCTACAGCGACAGGCGGCTGCAACAGGACTCTCAAAATGGCGGCCTGTTCTTTGGATTTGGGCCTGGTCCACTAAAATGGCCCTGGGACACCTTAGAACTCGGACGCTCGATTTTTTTTTCCTTTCCTGTACATGCAAAAAAAGGTAAATGCCCGGTACGTTACACGCTTCATCTGCCACGATGAACTCTCCAGAGGAACCGAAAAAAAATATAGTTGTGGTAACTATACCATGCATCGTCATATGGAGAGGTGGCACCAATTAATTATAGTGCTGCATAAAAGAGAGATTTGGAGGAGAACCCGTGACCTGCTAGTACATTCATCAAAGAAGTGGCACTGAGAGCTTCAGAGGCAAGGGAAACGGTCCCAAATATTTAGAAGAACTTTGGAAAGATTAAAATGACATGTTTAGATTGTGGCAAATTAATTTCATGTGGACAGATGAGTGTTACTCTAATAAATACAGCATATGAACATCATCATAGTCGATGGTTGGTAGAGACATTTTGACTATATCCTGGACCTGCCCGTCCTCGCCCAAAATGGCGCCAGAATAAATGGGACTCGTAACTCCTTGTTGTGTACTGGTTGCAGAACCTTGAAATCACGAGATACGTATGCAGTTTTGAAGCACATGGCGGGCGGGGACGAGAATTGATTGAATATTTCGACATCCCTATTGATATTAAGTTCTGATGTGTTATTGATTACTGTACTGTTGAAAGTTCGAATTAACGTCACCCATGGTACTTGCCCGCAAATGTATATCTAGATAATTTTATTGTAACTGGCCCTGTCGTATTTTAATTATAAAATGTACGTCCACCGATTCCGTAACTGTTAGACACCTTAGTTCTTGCAACCTAATGGCCCGCCCGTTACGTTCCTCTACAGTGTAAATGTCTATTCATCATATACGATTACAGTTTGCTCCGTGGCCGGCCCACGTGGTTATAGGCTCGTATTTGTATAATGAAATTTTTACAATAAAGGTTTTTAAAAGAAAACATGGTAGTAGTATATACATTGGTAAAGTTTTTAATAATAGTCACTGTTTTAGAATCATTAAAAGGCAAGTGAAATAAAGCAGACCAATTACATGAAGGGTAAAAGGTATAATACGAAGGAACGCAGTAAAGATAAATGGTCAAGGGCTGTTGTGTTTTCTATTCCTGCAACATAAAGTGATCGATAAGAATCTCATATTCAGGCGTATCGGCGACTAAGACAGCAGGTCGACCCTCTTTTGCTCAACGGCTCCGTCATGGGACGAAGAAACGCTCTTTTTCTCGAAAAAAGAATATATTTTACTTGCAGGACAGTTGTAAAATTTCCGGGAAAGTACATTAGCCTGGAACATTATAACATATATTTAAGAAAAAATAATGTTCGGAAGTAATGAAAAGCGTAATTTTTAGGTCATATGACCAAGCCTTTCATCATTACAATAAGAAAAGTAAAATGAACCAATGAAAAGTTTTATTAACAAGTCACATGACTTGTTATGCTTACGTTACGCGCTGCGCGCCCCGGATGACTTCCGGATGCGCTAACGCGGCGCGTCATATGACGCATTACGCGACAACGCAGGTACAGAATATAGTCAAAATGTCTCCACCAACCAGCGGTCGGAACACAACCCCTTTCAGCAGGCTAAATAGTTCTGTTAAATGACAACAGAAGGGACAGGCAACAAGAACCATCAGTCAAAGAGGGGAGGGCTAGTTCTTCTCTACCGGGTTACATTGGGGCGCTACCGGAACTGATCGAATTGGTAGTCTACAGTGTTTCTGGATGTTTCAGACTGAAGCTGGGGTTAGCATGAGAGCAGCACCATTTCGTAGCTCCGTCGTGGTCATTCCGCAACCAATCATGGCAGCCGTTCTTTATCGTTATTTTGGGCGGGGTGGGTGGCGGAGCCGAGCTGTTTTGCAGCCATCATTGTGTGGAGTTCAGTTCATCTCACTAGTTTTGTATTTGTCATGAGGGGTTGTTCCTAATGTTTCTATTTTAGCGAGGTCAAAAAGAGATCCTATTAGTGGCCTACTGATTTTGCTCGATTCCTTTTCTTTTTTTTTACACGATTTTTCGTTATCTGCAAAGACTAAACAGAGTATTGCGACTCTGTGTTTGTTTGTAAATAGAGAATGAACCAAAGAGAACTAATTCTAAAACAGTAAATACTTGGATAACAATGAATCAAATGGAGAGAGAAGCAGGCACGAAGGATTACAATGGGGGCAAAGACCTGCGTTAACTACCTTTCACTATCTGCAAAGAGAGAGTACTCCTAATAGAAATGAGGGGGGGGGGCACCATTCAAAGCAGATCAGTGTGCATAAACACGAAAATGTTTTCACTTACCACGTACTTGACATTCGACAGCTTATGATATTAGCTATTAAAAAACCATTGAAATTCACTGAAAAAACCATAGGTTATAGACCATATATAGTTAGGAATTAGCATTTACAAAACCTTGAAAATTCACTGAAAAAACCATAGGTTATAGACCATATATAGTTAGGAATTAGCATTTAAAAAACCTTATTTTACTCACACAAAACCATTGAAATTCCATATATAGTTAGTTGCACTAACTATATATCGCGCACCTGCAATCCACTGCTGATGATGTCACATATTACATCATTCATGACATGGTCAGTGACATCACTGATGACATCACTGATGACATCTCAAATGACATCACTGATGACATCACTGATGACAACATCCAGTGACTGTATGTTTCTGTAAAGTTAAAATGTGTCTTACATATTGAAGAATGAGTGGAAGTATAAGTGTCTGGACAAAGGATTTAGTAGGTGCATGACTGAATGCATGAGTGAGTGATTAAATGTGTCTCACTGAGTGCATGGGTTAGTGACTAAAGTGTCTTAATTTGTGCATCATTATGTCTGTTGTTCTGTAAACTGCTGCATGTTTTGATCAGTAGCTATATAATTAACTATATGGGTTACTGATTGATTGTCCAAGTATTTGTATGGGAGACTGAGTGTGTGTGTGGCTGGCTGGGAGGTGTGTGACTCTGTGCAGATCAATGTGTACTTGTATCAATGATTGTATAACAAGGTAAGTATGTGTTAGTATATGTTTGAAAATGTAAGGTGCTCTATGTTTAACTGTATAGACAAGAAAATGGAAGTGTCATTGATTCTTTACAGGACTGACTAGGTGTGTGAGTAACTCCATGGATGAGTGGCAGACTGTGAGTGTCTGTATAGGTGTATGAGTGCATATGATAGTGTTGTAAAGATGAGTGATTGTATGTATGAATGATAGTATGGGTGAATGAGTGAAGGTGTGTGTAGACGTAGGAATCAGTGAGTGCGTATGTAGTAACTAGTATTGGTGTGTCAATGGTTTCAAAAATTATATTCTGTATTTAACACTGGGTGAAACAGAGGTTATATTAAAATGTGAGGAGATGCATTGTATTGTCACATGAATGATATCATCAGTGATGTGGTCATTGATGTCAAATGAGATGTCATCAGTGATGTCATCAGTGATGTCATTTGAGATGTCATCAGTGATGTCATCAGTGATGTCACTGACCATGTCATGAATGATGTAATATGTGACATCATCAGCAGTGGATTGCAGGTGCGCGATATATAGTTAGTGCAACTAACTATATATGGAATTTCAATGGTTTTGTGTGAGTAAAATAAGGTTTTTTAAATGCTAATTCCTAACTATATATGGTCTATAACCTATGGTTTTTTCAGTGAATATATATATATATATATATATATATATATATATATATATAATGTATTTTATAATTCAACTGATGCATACAAGAACATGCAAGCTGTTTCACCACCTTCACCATTTTCAGAAACACCTGGTCAACCACGGATAAAATGGAAACAGTGGTTTGATGGTTTTGAAGCCTACCTAGGTGCGATTGGTGCAAATAGATACAGAGTAGAACGGAAAAAATACCTTTTATTACATTCGCTAGGATATGAAGGGAGAGAAATTTTGAAACATCTTCCTCCTCCAGTTGTTGATGGGGATAACGATCTTGATGAATATCAAGAAATGATTAAAAGACTCAAAACAAGATTTGATGTTCAACCCAACATAGATGCACTCCGCCATAAAAAATGTTTTACAGACACAAAACACAGGAGAAGATGTTGATAATTACATCACAGCCTTCCGGAGACTCGTAGCGGAGTGTCAGTTTGAAAATGTTGCTGAACAACTTGTTCGATATCAGTTTACTTGTCACTGTGATGACAAAACTATCAAACAAAAATTGCTATCGATGGGGAACCCAACTTTGGATGAAACGAAAAAGTGGTAAAAAGTATTGAGACTTTACAATTGTCATCCAAGGAACTTGAAAAAAATGGTAAAACTGTTTCTGCCGTGAAAGTTAAGGATAATAAAGATAAGGAGAGTAAAACCACAGATAGACCTCAACAGACCTTTCAGGATCGTCAAAACTCATTTTTTAACAAACCAATGTTTGCTTGAAATGTGGTTATAAAACTCACATGGGAAGTGGGAAATGTCCTGCTAGATTTGTAACTTGCAGACTTTGTAATTTTGCCAAAGTATGTAAGACGGCGAAAAACAGATCAGTTACTCAAACATCATCTGTAAAGTGTGTAGTTGATGCAAATGAACTTGGTGATGATGAGGAATTAGTTACTAAAGACCTCAGCAATATGGTTGTTGTTGTTCAAGATGATGGGATCATTAGGGGTAATCCTGAATTGTGTGTGGATCCTTTTGTAGAGATACTAGTCAGAGATAAGATGTTAAACCTTCTTGTTGATTCCGGTGCACGTATCTCTATGATCACATTAAGTCTTTATGATTCAACCTGGCCAAATGGAGCTTTACTCCCTTCTGATCTTAAGACTGTTTCATACGAGGGATGAGAAATCAGTCTGTCTGGTTATATTAAAGAAATTATGGAGTTCAAGGGGAGGAGGATTATTGGAAAATTGTATGTTGCACAGAAAGGTTTGAACATCTTAGGTTGGTTCCACCAGGGTCTATTTGGAATGGTGCTTAGACCAGGTACAACTGAACAGGTATTGTATTGTATTGTAATTGCACTTATATAGTGCGTACTACCCCTGACGAGGCGTCCATAGAGGATTAGTGTTGAATTAGTATAGTGAAACATGCAAGTACATTTTAAGTGGTGGATAGGTTAGTCAGTTATTTGGATTTGGAATGATAGCAGAAGGATAGAGGAGGACAAAGGTTTGTATTTATATAGCTCTTGTTGATGCACGCTATTCAGGAAGCCTACAAAGGATTAGTGGTGAATTAATATGGTGAAATATGAAGTAGTTTCAGTGGTGGATATTAGTCAGTTAGTTGGAGTGAGAAGGATAGCGGAGGGATAAAAGGGGAAGAAAGATTTGCATTCATATAGCACTTGTTACCCCTGATGGGTGTTGGATAACTTTTCTGGCGAGTAGCAAGCCACTCCGGAACCCATAAAGGATTACTGTTGAAAATTATTATAGTAAATGAAAAATATGAAGTAATTTGAGTAGTGGAAATGTTTTTCAGTTATTTGGGTAGTATATTAGTATAGTTTAATATGGAATTTGAGAAGTGAACACGTTAGTCTGTTAATTGATGATTGAAAAGGATAGTGAAGAGATAAAAGAGTGAAAGATTTTTTCTTTTTTTTTAGGTTTTAACAATAGGAGGAGGCTTTTGGATGATTAAAAAAGAGTTTTGGGTATTGCTAAATGTGAAAAAAGCAGCATTTCTGTCCCTAGTCCCGACCAGTCTCGAACAAGCTCTAACAGGCAACTGCACTTGTCCTCTCTGCCCTTAGCTGAGACACCCTGGCTGTGACGCCCTAAGCCTGGCCTTTTTTATAGCCCTAGTAATCAGGTGAGCCCTTTAGCCAATGGAAACCCTAGCCCTAACACTATCCAATCACAACACTAGCCCTAAAATCTAGAACCAATAGGAGACCAGGACCTTACAGCCCATCTTAGCCCTAGTCCAAGCACCCAATCAATTCAAAAACCCTGATCTCTACGTTCAATAAAGGCCCTAGCCCTACCAGTAGTCCCAAAACAAGTCCATGCAAAAAAGGGCACAGGTAGCCCTAGTCCCTACTTTCAATAGAAAGCCTAACCCTACTCTAAGTCCCACACCTAGTCCAGCAACCAATCACCCCAGAAGCCCTAATCGCTACTTCCAATTAAAGGTCTAACCCTAGGCCAAGTCCCACCCTACTCCCAACAACCAATAACATAGGAAGCCTTAGTCCATACTTCCAATAGAAATCCTAACCCTAGCCCTAGTCCCAACCCTATCAATCAATCAATCAGGAGTTTGTTAAAGCGCGACTACTCACCCGTAAGGGTCTCAAGGCGCTAGGGGTGGAGGGGGTTAGGGGGGTGCAGGTTCCATTCCATCAAGGAGGGGGTCTGTCGAAGAGCCAGGGTTTGAGGTTTCTTGCGAAGATGGGGAGCGATGTTGTCTGTCTGAGGTGGAGCGGAAGGGCGTTCCATGCTTTGGCCGCGAGGAAGGAGAAGGAGCGGCCTCCCGATCTGGTCTTTCTGGTGCGGGGGACCACAGCGTAGGAAAGCTGGGCTGATCGTAGGGTCCTTTGGGGTGCGTGGAATTTGAGTCGGCTGTTCAGGTATGCTGGTCCGGTGCCGTGGAGGGCCTTGTGTGCGTGGGTGAGCATCTTAAAGGTGATTCTCGCCTCGACGGGGAGCCAGTGGAGTGTGCGCAGGTGCTGGGAGATGTGGCAGTGTTTTGGCAGGTTGAGGACCAGTCTTGCGGCGGCGTTCTGGATGTTCTGTAGCTTGCGGATGAGGTTTTTGTTTATTCCGGCGTAGAGTGCGTTGCCGTAGTCGAGTCTGCTGGTGACCAGGGCGTGAGTGACTGTCTTTCGGTGTTCGAGGGGGATCCATTTGAAGGTCTTACGAAGGAGGCGGAGGGTGTGGAAGCAGGAAGATGAGACAGAGTTGATCTGGCGGTCCATTTTGAGCTCGGAGTCCAGGATGATTCCCAGGTTGCGTGCGTGGTCTGTGGGGGTTGGCGGGTTTCCGAGGGCGGTGGGCCACCAGGTGTCACTCCAGGCGTCTGGATTTGGGCCCATGATGAGTACTTCTGTTTTGTTGGCGTTTAGTTGTAGGCAGCTGTTTTTCATCCATTTGGCGACGGCTTCCATGCCTTCTCGAAAGTTGCGTCTGGCGGTGTTGGGCTCGTTGGATAGGGAGAGGATGAGCTGGGTGTCGTCTGCATATGACACGATGTTGAGTCCGTAGGTTCTGACGATGGGGGCAAGTGGAGCCATGTAGACGTTGAAGAGCGTCGGGCTGAGGGAGGAGCCCTGGGGGACTCCGCAGGTGATAGGTGTGGGGTCCAAGAGGAAAGGGGGGAGTCTGACCCGCTGCGTCCTGCTGGAGAGGAAGGAGCAGATCCAGTCGAGGGCCTTGTCCTGGATTCCTGCATCGTAGAGTCTGCGTATTAGGGTGCGGTGGGAGACTGTGTCGAACGCCGCTGATAGGTCGAGGAGGATGAGGGCTACTGTTTCTCCTTTGTCCAGTAAGGTGCGGATGTCGTCTGTTGCGGCGAGGAGGGCAGTTTCCGTACTGTGGTTTTTTCTGAAGCCGGATTGGGAGGAGTCGAGGATGTTGTGTTCTTCAATGAATGTGGCGAGTTGGCTGTTGATGGCTTTCTCGATGACTTTCGCTGGGAACGGGAGCAGGGAGATGGGTCTGTAGTTTTTGAGGTCGGTGGGGTCCGCTGAGGGTTTCTTTAGGAGGGGGTTGACCTCGGTGTGTTTCCAGTCATCGGGGAATGAGGCGGTCGCCAGGGAGCGGTTGATGGTTTGGCGGAGCATGGGTGCGATGGTGTTGGCGGCTCTGTTGAAGATGTGGTGGGGGCAGGGGTCCGTGGGGGCCCCTGAGTGGATTGACTTCATTGTCTTCAGTGTGTCTTCGGTGGTGAGGGCTGTCCAGTCATCAATCGCTGGTTTCCGGGTGTCGGGGGTGGTTGGTGAGGGTTCAGTGTGTTGGTTGTCTTCGTCTAAGTTGTCGTAGATGCTCTTGATTTTGTGGTGGAAAAAGATGCTGAGTTTGTCGCAGAGGTCTTGTGAGGGAGGGATGTCGGTAGACTCGCTGGTGGGTTGGGCAAACTCCTTGATGATGCTGAAGAGTTCCTTGCTGTTGTGTGCGTGGGTGGAGATTCTGTCTTCAATCGCTTTTTTCCTCGTTTCTCTGATGAGTTGATGGTGGGCGTTGGTGGCGGCTCTGAAGTTGTTGTGGGCTTCTGTGGATTTGGTGTTTCTCCAGGCCTTTTCGAGGCGTCGGCATGTGCGCCTGGACTCTCGAAGTTCGGTGGTAAACCATCTGGCTTTCTTGGCACGGTTATTGTTGTTTGTGTTTACAATGATTGAATCACAGACCCAGAAACCAATCAGAACCCTCAAATACCCAACCAATGAGGACATTAACCATAATCCAATTGAAGCACCAGATACAACCACCAATCAGTAAACACATGTACCAACCACAAGCAGACCATATAAGGTCCCAGCGACCTCAACAAGGTTTGCTGGCCAGGGAGTTGGAAGCTGATTCTCCTGTTCAGAATATCCTAGGAGACAGACAGGCTCAAACCACACTTTGGACTGCAGCAGGTAAGGGCCTCACTAACTTGAAATCTAACAATACTGTTTGAATAAAACTTTACTCCCCGTGCTGGCCAAAAACGAAGTGCACAGGCCTTAGTAAAACACAATTTAAACAGCTCACAGAAGCACCCTCTGATGTAGAAAAATCCCTGTTGCTGGGGGGGGGGGGCAGGGGTGCTGGTTTCACTGGCCTGTGAACACAAAATAGTGGCTGGGAGTGCACTGTTTTAACATACAGGTCTTAGCACAGAACAAAGGAGAAATTTGGAGGGAAAACAGAATTGTCACCAAGGAATGAGAGGGACAAACTACAGAGGTTGGACTGCAAATCCCATAGTTCAACACACTTGCCATAAGAGTCAGTCCTGATCTTGAAGTTCTAATCAATACATTTCCACATGTGTTTTCTGGGGAATTGGGGAAAATCAGGAATTTCCCCCAAAAAATCGTTGTGAAAGATGGTGCATGTCCTGTTAAACATAAATTGAGGAATGTACCCTTCAGTGTTAGACAAGACCTTCAAAAGGAACTAGATTCCTTGTGCACCAAAGGAATAATCTAACCAATTGAATCATCCTTATGGTTATCTCCATTTATGGTTGCCCTTAAGCAGAATGAGGCGCTTAGGGTCTGTTTTGATCTCAGGTGCTTAAACAAATAAATCTGGGTAGATTACCACCCTCTACCTAACATTAATGAATTGTTAGCAGGTCTTAAGGAAGTGAACATTTTTACCAAATTAGATTTAGCATCTGCTTATCATCAAGTAGAGCTAGCCCCCGAGTCCAGACACCTTACTGCATATGTGTCACCATTTGGCACCTTTCAGTATGTCCGAATGCCATTTGGACTTGCATCAGCTGCTTCGGTCTTTCAGCGACTTATGTTCAATATGCTGAAGGGGATTGAGGGTCTATCAGTGTTCCAAGATGATCTGCTTATCTTTGCACCTGCCACTATAACACATGACACTGTCTTAGAAGAAGTGTTGTCCAGATTTAAAACTAATGGGGTGGTATTACAGAGAGATAAGTGTGTGTTTAAGACCAAAGAAGTTGAATATTTAGGTCATCTAGTTAATGGAGATGGTATTCATCCCAAATCTAGTTTAGTTGATTCTATTGTCAAGTCCACACCACCCACTGACAAGTCCAGTCTCAAGTCATTTTTAGGTCTGTGTGAATTTTATTCACAAATCATTCGAGACTTTGCGAGCAAATTGAGACCTTTGTCACAAATGTTGATGAGAGGAGTTGTATTTTAATGGAGTGATGTTTGTCAGAATGTTTTTGAGTGGGTGAAACGGCAACTTATCTCACCTAAAGTGTTAAAGCACTATGATCCTTCTCTTATGTGCACTCTCAAAGTTGATGCTAGTAATGTTGGTGTAGGGGCTGTTTTAACTCAGAAGAAGGATGGGGATGTCAGGACTATTTAGTATGCCTCCAGAGTCTTATCCTCTTCAGAAAAAAAGTATACTGTTATTGAGAAGGAGTTGTTGGCATGTTGGTGGTCAGTGATGAAATTTAGAAATTTCATTTGGGGAAGGAAATTATGTCTCCAGACTGATCACAAGCCTTTAGTTTTTATTCTTAATGGTAACAACGTTAGGATTTTTACTCCTAGGATTGCACGCTTGTTCTCGAAGCTTCTCCAATTTGATTTTAATGCAGTGTACATTCCTGGAGGAAAAAAGGGTGAGTATCTTATACATTTTTATATCACCCATGCAACAAGAAAAGAACTTAAGGGGATAGATGATTGTAACTAGGATAGAAGATGCTTACCCGCAAGCCTGGACAATGGATGGGGGACAGACAAAGAGGCCGAGTTTCTTGTAAGCACAGATCAGATCACCCCCTATTTCTGGCCAGGGTAAACATATGATGAACAATCAACAGGTTCTCAATCAACTAATGTCTTTTGGAGAATGCCTTGTTATTATTTCGTGCTCTGCTCTGTTTAATGAGTAATTATCGACATTGGTTATGCACGAAGCAAAACTGTACTTCACATTATTGTACACATGTGGGTTCGTTTTTTTAATTGTAGCATTAGTCTCTAGTAGTAGTGTTTGTCTCTAGTTGCAACAAAAGGCATGATAGCAGGAAACATTACAAAGTACATTGTCTGACACCAGTTGGTGTCTTGGTGCTTGATTGTTTTATCTGCAATTATTATTCATGCATGCATGCGCACGATACCTCATTTTTCTGATTCTTTCTCTTTTCTTTTTCAGGTGTGGGCTACAGACTCTACAGCGTGCCAGGCGGTATTTGGGTATCAGATGAGTTGGTCGCTGGGTGGGATTGTAGTAAGTTTCTGCTTTCACGCAGTCCAGCGGCACCCAGGACCGCACCCCAGCCACATACAATATGGCAGTTGAAAATGCTGAGAAATTGCAAGATATTGTTAATCTCGGAACACAGAGTGCTATTTCAATCAAATAGCATCCAGTGCGTAGAGGCAGACAAAACCAGGTAAGCAAAGTTTGTGAAACAAAAAATACATATATCATAATTGCATTGTCACATGGTGCTCAGAGGCATATGTTATGTACATAAGGTAACAGATCAGAGCACCCCGTGCTCGGGGGCATAGGTTCATGAGGCAACAGACATTCAAGAGCAATATATCCATGTTGCATAGTATAGTAGAGTGCTCCGGGGCATAACATATTAGATAGTCCACATTTATGAGCATCCCACAGGAGCGCTTCTGATCAGGGGCTGTGAAAAGTGCTCCATAGATGATGCATGGCACAGAAAATTATGCCTGTGCTCAACCATTGGGTAGCTTGCCTTGGAACAGTCAGACTTAGCCCAGAGGCAATGTGTAAAGTATTTGTTCAACACGTCAAACAACAACACAGTGAAAACATACCACAAAAGGACCCACAGCAGAGTTAGACAAATAGAGTGAGATTAAATACATATAAAAAGATCAACACAACACAATCCTATCAGTAGAACCTGAGATATTCAATTGTAAAGATTGTAGCAAAAACAGTGCTAAAAGGTGTAAAGAGCCAACTATGGATGTCTGGTCACGCCGGACTGTGAAGAATTGATAGCTTTAGTCTGACCGCGATGGAGCACGGTCCAGCTACATGAACCCAGTTAGGCCCACTGAACAGAGTACTATAAATTCTAGTTTGGGGAGTGATGAGAGGATCCACATTGAAGATGTGTCACTCAGCTGACATGATGAGGCGGATCTGAGATGTGGCAAAACTGCAGTGCAAGGCCTTGCTGCATTGTCTTCAAAGATCCTATCGACGAGGGCTTGCATTGTGAAGTCTGGAATCAATGATGCGTTGTTCAGTTGAGGTGATGCTTTGGTTCCTAGGAGCTGTGAGGTTGAAATTTGGAGTCTGAAGTCGATGCCGCCATTGATGAGAGATGTGTCGCACATCAGCAGTTCCGATGTGGCAACAGGCTTCAATGTGATGCGGGTATTTGTGACAGTTCCGATCCATGCAGCAGTGGAGATGCGTTGGTTCAGGTGGATCCACAGAGGCTAGTAAAGCACCTTAGGCCCACTTCTAAGGGTCCAGGACTGGGGTAGAACCACTTGTCAGGATAGACTCACAGTACGCAGAATCGAAGTGCAGAAGCAAGGTTGTTGGAGCCTTCTGTCCTTTAGGATCAAGTCAGAAGGCCATCCAGCTAGCCCTTGGAGACACTCTGGAGTTCTGGGTTCAAGAGGTGAAGGTCCAGTCCTTCACACCCGGGTATAAGTGCAGCAGATCAGCAAAGTAAAGCAGCAGCAAAGCAGAAGTCCAGCAGGGCAGCAGTGTGGCAGAGAGAAAGTCCTTCAGCTGTTCAGCAGTCCTTCTTCCTGACAGAGGAGCCACTGGTCCAGAAGTGTACTGAATAGTTGGTGTCTGAGGTGAAGTATTTATGCCCAGTCGTGCCTTTGAAGTGGGTGGGAATCTTTAGAGGTTTCTCTTCGACAACCGCAGGCATCCTGCCTTCCCTCTCTCAGCTCAAGACTAACTACAGGGAGTATGCAGCCCTTTGTGTGGAGCCAGGAATGTGACTGTTCAGGTGTAAGTGTGGTTGTTGCCAGCTCCTTCCTCCCATCCTGCCTGTGATAGCCTACCCAGACACACCTAAGCTCCCTAATGCGTCTGGCTGTCAAGGAGGAATGCACAAAGCTCAACTGTCAGTTACACCCAGAGACAAGCTACATGCACCAAATGGGTAAGACAGGAAAGTGCAAACTTTCTAAAGTGACATTTGCAAAATTGTAATTTAAGATCTGACTTCACCTTAAGTTAGGTTTTTAAATTACGATCCTAGAGACACCAAACAAGAACTGATTACCTATTCCCACGTATTAAATGCAATAGGGTAACCCCAATGTTATCTTATGGGAATAACTGCAATGTTATTTTATGGGAGACGTAGGCCTTGTAGTGGTGAAAGATGAATTTGTTCACTACCAGGACATGTAAAACATAAAAACGCATGTCCTACTTTTTACATACATTGCATTCTGCTCTCTGGGCTGTCCAGTGAATAATTTAGGGGACACGTACATGTATATTAAAAAGGAAGGTTTGGGCCTGGCAAAAGGTTTACTTTGCCAGGTTGAAATGGTAGTTTAAAACTGCTCACACAGGCTGCAATGGTAGGCCTGAGACATGATTAAAGGGCTACTTAAGTGGTGGCACAATTAGTGCTGCAACACCACATATAACAGGGAACAACCGTTCCTGTGGACAATGTATGTAAGACATGATAATATTTAACTTAACTGCAGTTTACATGGGCAAAGCGAAGTGAGAGAGAGAACAAGCATTTGCAATCTAATAGGTCTCGCATTTGCAAGAGTTTAAGCTATTGGCATTGTAAATAACAATGCCTTATATTCATCTGTTTTGATAATTAACACATAAATAAAAGGCATTGTTATTTACAATGACAATAGCTCAAACTCTTCTAAATGCGAGGCATATTTCATTTCAAAGAAGCGGCCGCCATTGTCCCGGGTTGCTTGGAAAGTGAAAGCGCGCATGGCACGCTAAATGTTGTAGGAAAACATGTGGTGCCTGCAGTCGGAGAAACTCATTAAAGAAAATCTCACAGGACAGAGAGCAAATGCAACACCAGAAACTCTTTAGGGCTGAAAGAATAGGAAAACTGGCAACTTTCGAAAGTGGCCTGTGAACCAGTACCCCTTTCATGCAGAGTGGGAAAAAAGGATCAAGTGACACCATTCACCATTGCAAGAATCAAAATAAACGTGCCTCTGTCTTTCAGCCATTAAACATTTGCAAAAATGTCGCAATGCGGGACGGGGCAAGAAGGCACGGACTGCTGGAGGAGCAAGGGAAGGCATAAGAAAGTAGTGGTTGCAATCTAAAAAAACATACTGTGCAACACTCGAAGTAAAGGGGGCAGTAGCCATGGAAGGATACAAATGACAATATGGCCATCATAAGGAGGGACTAACAAGCCTAACACCAATCGGAAGGCAGCATTTATGACACAAGCAAATGTAAAAGATGGGTGGAGGGTGGGAGGAGCATCCACGGAGCTCCCACTCCATGCTGAATACTGCATGCCTCGCAAAGCGAGCAGCCCATGAGCGCTGCCACTATATGTTCGACCTAAAAAGGAACTCATATACAACAAGTCAGTTCATAGATATTTGCTGTATATGTAAATATTTAGTCAAGTTAATCATAAAAGTGCATGGTGTCTCAAGTGAACATATAACCTACATATCAATTTAGTGACAATTTGTGACATAAAAATAGGGGGCATATTAGCTAGAACCTCATTAAAATGATCGCCGTTTTAGCGGCAGGAAACTGCCGCTAAAAAGGCGATAATGGTTTGCTAATATGTGTTATAGAATTCCAATAGAAGTCCAGGTTAGATGTCCTGCACATCTAACCTGGGCTTCTATTGGAATTCTATAGAGCATATTAGCAAGCCCATTATCACCGTTTTAGCGGCAGTTTCCTGCCTATACTGTATAACAGCAGTACACACTTGGGATTCTCAAGAAACCTCACAACATAGCAAAACTGTGTTGCTAACAACATGGCTTCCTCCTCATTGTAGAAGTTAATTCCATAACCAATCAGATTTTTGTTTGTCATTGCTATGTACTGCGTTAGTACCATGGCAGTACCACTGTACTACCCCAACACCATATTCCACTAATATGTTGTGTTTTATAACTTAATAATCGCTAAACAAATTCCACTGAAATACCAAAAAAGATCCATCTAGACACTATAATTTATATTCCTTGCAATTTTCATTGATCTCTATTCATACGTTTTTGTTCTACGTCCAATACAAAGGTCTTTGGAAAATACATTGGTGGAAAAACCTGTTTTGGGACCCCCTTTTATCTTTCCACTCCCTTAATGAATCACCATGAAACTTTAAACATCGGGCAATGTAAAAGAAGATATAGGTCTGTCTAGTTTTGTGGAGATTCGTCAGATGGGGCAAATATATATAAACTAAAATAAATATTTCTTAAAGATAAGGGACCATGTTTACAAAGGTAAATTCCATCATAAATGTAAGTTTATACCTGCCTCCAGCTAACAGCGAGACTCCTATTGGGTATAAACTACCTAGAGTAAATGTCTCTGCTACAGCTGCAAAAAAATCGCAGTAGTAAATTATACTCAATAGGTGGGTGATCCAAGGTGTGGTTTGCCTTGGAAATTTGGAAATGCCCAAATGCCCATGTATGTCTGTGGACATTCCAAATCCCCTCGCCAACCACTTTACACCCTGGTATATTTGGATATTTACTCTCCATCCTATATGAAAATGGCTTACTCCATGGAGCAAAATGTTTTGACCGCTGATAAAACACAATGTGTATCTGCACATGAGGATTTATTGTTGAGTTCTCTGATATGGACGGGGAATAGCAAGTATATGTCACAGTCCTAGAGGTGCACCGTAAAACCGCCATCTACCTAACTTTCCAGGCGTATTCATGAGGAGAAAATAGAAAAAAGTATGTTAGCTATAGCAGTAAATGTGTGCTCATGCAGATTTGTTATTAATTGTAGCCCCATTTTATTTTGTCCACAGCGTATATAGTCGTTGATCTCAGTAATTTATGGCTTTTTTTGCTGATGGCCTGAGCACTACATTTCTCGTTAGCAACGATAAAAGGGACATTTCTATAGAATTTGACTTGCATTATTTGAGAGATTTTAATTCAAATGTTCTTCACTATCTAGCTGTACCAGACATTGTGGTCAACTATTGACAATTCTGTAAGTGAGGATTAGAATTGAACAGACATTGCAAGACATGTGTGCATTATTTTTTTGCAAGATAGTTTCATCAGAGGGACAGATGCACAGCTGACAGATTTATATTCTTTCATAACAATCATTAGTGTAACATCTGCCATCTAGGTCTATAATCAAATTGATTGATATCCATCACCTCAGACAAGGATGCACTCATTGCTAAGCAAAGTTTGCTGTCTTCATAATAAACTCTACTTGTTTTAATGCTGTGTAGCAACAACTTTGTGTAATATTTACTCTGCATGAACATGCATAGACAATAGATATTTCAAGAACGATTTAAAAACATATGGGGCCTCATTTATGAAAGGTGACGCATTGCTGCGTGAAAACAGCGATGCGTCACTTTTCACTGCGCCCGCCTTGCGAGACCAATGATGCGTCATATTTACAGTATAACGCATCATGGCGCAAGGAGTTATAGATAGGTATTTCTGACGTATCTGTATGGCGCAAAAGTGACACATTGCTGGAGTGTGTCACAAAAGTGACGCAACTCCAGCAATGCGTCCTTTCACATGGGGAAAGCCCCATATGAAAGGGATTGCATCAGTCTTACGCCTGCTGTGAGGCAGGCGCAAGATTTTGACGCAACAGCGTCCTAAAAGTGACGCAGTGAAATCTCATAGATTTCACTGCGTCACTATTATGAGGCTTTTTGCGGGGGAACGCCCCCTCTGCATACATTATACCTGACGCAGGTATAATGTAGCGCAGGGGTTTACAAAGTGACGCATCTGCTTAGATGCGTCACTTTGTAAATGGTGCGCAACAGGAGGCATGTTTTCCGCTGCCGATGCGTCACAAAAAGTGACGCACCGGCGGCGTAAAAGTGACGCACGGCCTCATAAATGAGGCCCATGAATTATAACAAAATCATCATAAAATAATGTAATAAAGTATGTTCACAAAGCACTTAGGCCATGACTAAAAAAATTTATTCGAATTACATATGTGTAGGTTACACCTAAGCATGATCGTAATTTACAAGTGTTTAACTAGATCACAATCATCCCAAAGTTCCTTACTATTTCTAATTAAACATTGACAGTTCCAAAGTCTACATGTAATGATGCTCTTCTGTCGGTCATTGCCAAATAACATGTATTCGCAAATAACAATTCAATAAAAAGTATTCCTAAAGAAGGCACGCCCTCAAAGAGTAGCCTGAAGCAGTACTGATAAAAGGGGCCAAGTTGCCAAATAACCTGAAAGGGCAATATACTGATCTCCTATTATAAAACCAAAAAGGAAGAAGTACTGGCCAAGCAAATAGGTCTGGCTTTTTATTATTGAAAGTGAGTGCTGATTGAGGGGTAAGTTTTCTGTGTTTATATGGGGGTACTTGGATGGGTGACTTCCTGAATGTGGGGTTTATATGAGTGGATGAACGTGGGCCTCAGTGGATGGATGAAGGGTTGAGTGACTGGGTGTAGTGATGGATGCATGGTTGGTGGCCTTAAGGAGAACACGAGCAACATTTTAGTCAGTGGGAATGCAGTAATCTATTCACCCAGTTATTTCACTTTGTATTCACTTACTGATTCATGTGTGCATTCACTCATCCATGTACTCACTCATTCAGCTGTGCATCTAGTCACCCCTCCATACTTCTATATTTTGATTACTTTCCAAAGAGAGCATTTTAAAAGCAGTGCCCAATTCACATAAACTAGTGTATGAGTACGTCTGGCGTACTCTTGTAGTATTCATGGCTTACTTATGAACTTCAGGAGTAAGGCAGAAGTCATTTCTTACTCTGGCCTACTCCGGGAATTCAGGCATAAGCTATGTTTGAGCTACAGCAAAATCTGTGTGATTCAGGCCCAAAACCAACAAAGAACAACTTTCACATTAATGGAGATTTATTTGCAAACTGAAAAAACAGGCATGAAAAAACTTTCTCATTTGGAGTAGATTCTAGAAAAATAAATGAAGGGGCATATTACCAACAACTAGCGATAATTATCGCTGTGTTGGCTTAGCGGCAATATTTCTATCGCCGCCCTTCACCTGTTTTTATCGCTGAGATACCTTGCTATTAGCAAGGTTTATCTCAGGGGCGATAAAAAACAGGCGAAATGCGTGAATATCGCTGTCAATACAGCAATATTCAGGCATTACCGTGACAATGCTCTTAGCCATGTTATCCACCTCTCATTGGATAACATGGCTAAGAACTGGTCAGGGCAGGCTTTAGCTTTTGGAGATATTCACGCTTAGCGCAAATATTTCCAAAACAACGCCTGTGTTGATCATAGTAGATAGCGATTGCAGCGACTGTTTTCAGTCGCTAACATCTTGGCACGCCCACTTTGCATGTCATTAGCGATAATTATTGCTGACATGCAAAGTAGGCCCCTAAATGCCCGCTATAGCCTACAAGCTGTCGCTAACTGGTGTTAGCGACAGCTTGGTAATAGGGCGATAAAATTATCGCCGCATTAGCGGGAAAAAGTCCCGCTAATGCGGCGATAATGGCCCTTGGTAATATGCCCCGAAATTCGCAGAGAGAACGTTTAGAATGATGCTCACTCAAAGGCTGCGTCAAAAAAAGTTATTAATCGCAAAATCTGGAAGGTAGCAAGAGCTCTCTCTCCTTCGGATCGGAAATGGACATTCACGGAACAAACAGAGGTAATGAAAACATTTGCTAACCTGCAATCATAGATGCAGACTTTTGGGAGAAAATTAAAATGCATCATCAGGAACAGGAATATCAGATACAAGGGAAGGACTACACTGAAAAAATTAGCAAGAAAAGGAGGAGCAAAAACCTGCCGCCTGTGAGAATGGGTACTGTATAAACAGCAAGCATTTGCAATGCAATAGGTCTCGCATTACTGAAAGTTTAAGCTGTTGGCATTGCTAATAATAATGCAATGCCAATAGCTTAAACTTTCAGTAATGCATTGCAAATGCTTGTTTTTGGTAGGCACGGGGAAATTAAGTAATTTATCCAAAATCACAGGATGTGGAGTTGACGCCCAAACTCGAACCTTGCTGCATCCCCACTTTGAAAGTCAGCAGTTCTATCTATTAAGGCAGCACAGTTTCGTTTAAATTTGTTGCACTGTTTATTGGCCATGCCCAGCCTCCGATTGGCAAGGCGGGCAATTGGCCATATCGATGGGCCTCTGGCTGAGGCCAGTTGGCAGGCCGGTTTTTAGGTCTACTAAAGACTCCACACCTGGTGCACAGCATGAAAGGCAGTTGTTACAGCCTTAACAAGCATAACCCCAGGGACCTGAAGTCAGGCCAGTGGACTTATGTCAGAGGCAGAATGACAATGGGCTGCTGCACTCCAACTATCACTGCATGAAGTGTGCCTGCTTCCCTCCAGGTATGACAGAGTCTGCAAGGAGCTTCTGGTGGGAAGCCATTAGCACTTACTTTTCAGGGGACTGCAGCAAGGGAGAGGACTGGAGCATCGGGTGGGGGGGGTGTTGGTGAGAGCCTGGGAGGGAGCTCTCCAGTTCATTTTTGTCTCCCTCCACTCCATGGAACAGGCGGAGACAAAGCAGTCTCTGCTCTTCTCCTTTGTCTGCCAGATAATTTCTGCAGTCAACAGGGACAAGTTGTGGCCTTAGTTGACTTTGAAACTGGGAAACCAGGTTCAAGTTCCAGTGTCAGTTTGACATCCTATGTTTCTGATTAAATCACTTTATCTTCATGAACCTAAATAAAAGAATATGACCCTCTGTAATGTTATCAGGTGCTCAAGTAAACCGCGCCAATGCCTCTGGGCCTAGTTCATATTAGATAAAACTGCACGTAAGAAAAGTGACACTATTTTTTGTTTCTTTTTGCATTTACTCAATAGCCTCATTCCCTTTCTCGGAACGTACAAGTGATGCTAGCAGCAAGTAAAACAAGAAACAGAAATGCTCCTTTCACCAGTCTCTGAACATTGGACGGCCTCTCTTAAGTACTTCACAACATAAAATGAATATTATAAAAAAGTAAGTGTAAAAGGCATATCATGTTCCCCAGTGAACATTAATCAAAACATTCACAGCAAACGTATGGACAAAAAACACAATTAAGAGTGAGTTCCTAGTATTTTTGATACTTCTGTGCTTCTAAAGTATATATTTTTTTCATTGGAATGTTAACTTCCTTTTTAAGTAATGGCCCTATAAGCTTTAAATTACTTTTATTACCGCAAATGTTTGTCATCATTTAGCTCCATTATCATAACTAAGCAGTGTATTGCGAAAGGTTGCTGTCTGGACTGTTGGCCACTTTAATTGGCTGTCTGGGCCGAATTGTGGCGTCAATCCAACCCTGGCCGTGCCCAAAGGGTGGAACCAAGTTAAATATGGAAGTTCAGAAGCCGCGACTCTGGGATTCAACAGTACACTTCATTTTATTTTGTTCTGAATCAGGGCTTTATTTATGGTCAACTTCAATAGGATTTCGCAGCACCATTGTTGTCAGGTCGCCACGTTAATCAAACTCAACCAGCTAAGTTCTGCAATTGTTGCATGACAAACATGTTTCTCTATTGTATTTTTTTTATAGGCGTGATCAGAAAGACGCTGAAGTGGTCTTTGTGGTTGATGGATGCTTTATCATTTATTGCGCCACAATGAAATTGTTTTATTGGTTTTATACATTTCTGTAATGATTCTGTTCATTTGAATTAAGATGTTATTCTCAATATTTTCCTATGATGTATGTTGTATATATATAGTTCCGTGATTGGATTGTAATATTTGAGTTTTTGTTTTTTAATCTGAATAAGACTAGTATGAAAAAAGAACACCATACGCAATGCTAACATGTCACTCAGCATTCGTGCCTAATTCTATTTTTATTTCTTTTGTAAATTTTTTATTAAATATTTTCCCCCTTTTTATGTACAGGGCACTGTAAACATAGGATAAAAGCAAAATCAGTATTTATACAAGAATGCATATGAATATACATAACCATACACAAATTGAAGCAGACAAGGGGTTTTAAACATTAATTAATTAAACATATATACTCCAAGTTTTTATCACATGATGAATCAGTGAACTAAGGCTGCCTTTTCTTCCAATTATTTATGGGTTCCCATATTTGTAACCCTAATTTCCTTCCCCTTTTACCCCTCCTTGCATAGATCGCCTTCTCAAGGTTATAAACTGGCAGGAGTTTGGCCAGCCATTGGTGAAAAGCAGGTGGAAGTCGATCAAGCCATGCCGAGGCAATGCACATGCGGAAAACTGCCATAGCTACAAATAGAAAGTAGCCAAATTGAGCCTGTCTGATATCATTGTTTACCCCGAGCAAGATTGTTGATGGCGTTAATGTGATTCCTCTTAAAAATGATTCTATAGCATCCTGGATTGGTTGTAGGTGCGGGCATGTGGCAAAAATATGTACTATGTCAGCTTCTAAACTGTCACAGCAAGGGCACTGAATTCCATTTGTTCCTCCCCATTGCGCGATCCTTGCAGGTGTATAATACAACAAGTAGAGTGTTTTATAATGCTGAGCCTGAAGGGCCGCTGAGCATAAAACTTTCTGACCCAGGTCTAGTGACAAGCGAAAACATTCCTGGCCTACCCCTAGCTTGTTTACCCATTTAAATTCATATTTCTCCAGGTCAGCTTCCTTACATTCCATCAACTCGGCATAAAATCTTTTTATAGTGCAGTCGGCTCCACCTTGAATGATTTCTAAAATTGAGTTCTTTCCAAACCCAGTCGGTCCACCTTTCTTAGCCGCAAAGAAACTTCTAATATGTAAATACTTTAAAAAACTTCCTTGAATCAAGGCCATAGGATGTCCGTATATCAGAGAATTGCCTCATTTCCTCTATCCCTGTCATATCTCCCAATTTCATTAATCCCCGCCTCCCCTAGTCTAAAAAGACAGCCTCTGAAAATATTTCCCGAGGGAGTGCAGGATTACCAATCGGTCTAGTATACACATTAAACCTCCCCAAACCAAATTGTTTCATAAAAGCCTTCCAAATATTATGTGCAGTATATTTCAAGAAGGGATTCTCTGCCTCAGCACCCAGCACCAATGCATATATAGCTAAATTTCCTAGCACATCATCCACCTCCATCACCGCCCCCCTAACAGCCCGTCATATATTGTAGGGCAGCTGCCCAATAGTACATCTTCAAGTCGGGTAGGGCCCACCCTCCTCTCTCCCTAGGAAGCGACATGTACCTCAACACTCTTCTAGTCTTGCCATGCGCCCAGACGAACCTATTTATCATCTGCTCTAGTGTGATGAACCACTTTGTTTCAAACATAAGCAGAATGGCCCTGAATAGATAGAGAAACTTTGGGAGGGACTTTGGAAGGAAAATCATCTTGACAATGTTGGTGCACCCCACTATGGACAGATGAAGGTTGTTCAGCCTATCCAAATCCTTCTTGGCTTTAGTGATTATTGGCCCTATGTTCATTTCCACTAACGTGTCTAAATCCGCGGTAATGTTTACCCCTAAGTAAACTCCAGATTGTACCACTCGGGGATCAGGGCATTCTACATTCCCATTCTTAATGATTTATGTCTTGGAGGTGTTCAAGGCATATCCTGACACCTGCCCAAAACACAAAGCTTCCACCTCCACCTGTCTTATAGCCTCTGTGGGTGCTGTGGTAACAACAGCCACGTCATCAGCATATGCCAAGATTTTACAATGTCCTTGATGAGTCTCTAGTGGGGGAATCCTGTCATTCAGCTCCATTTTACGAATTAAGGGATCCATATGCATGGCGAAGAGAAGTGGGGAGCATGGACAGCCCTACCTCGTACCTCGCTTAATCTACAAAGGCATTGTATATCCTGCATTCACAAGGATTCAAGCTGTAGGGGCTATATATATAATACTTGTATCGCTTTAATAAAGCCCTCCCTGAAGCTGGCGTACCTTAAAATTGACCATAGAAAGTCCCAGGAGACCCGGTCGAATGCTTTCTCGGAATCTAGTAGCAAAACTGCCACAGTCTCCCGGGACTTCCATGGCATCGAATAAAGTAATAACCTTACGTATGTGATGCGTGGTGCCTCTTCCTGGGAAAAAACCATGTTGGTTGATGCTCACCAGTGTACCTATTACCCTTGCAAACCTGAGTGCCAGTGCCTTAGAAATTCTTTTCGCATCTGTATTTATGAGCGTGATTGGCCTGTATGATTCTGGTTCTGCAGGTGGCTTTCCTTTCTTTAAAATAATCACTATGTCCGCTCCTGCCCAAGTATCTGGTACGGATGCCCCTGACTGTGCCGGCTGTATTGTATTAATTAAATCCAGACTAATTATATCCCAAAAGGTCTTATAAAACTCACTTGGGATCTGATCTGCCCCTGCTGCTTTTCCAGAAGGGAGACTTAACAGGGCGACCATGAACTCTTCTGGCTCCAAAGGTGCATCTAAACTCTTCCCATCCTCTTCAGAAAGGGTGGAGACCAGAATATCCTGCAGATATGCCTGTATTTCAGAAGGGTCCTTCGTGCTTAATTCTAAACATTTTTGCTGTGCCCTCGTTTTGGGGTTTGTTCTTTAACACGCGCTAGCGTTATGGGCTCGCTGAGTGTTATTATTTGTATCTGTGTTCCCAGTAGCAGCCCGTGGTGGGAGTGCTGCTGGGCGCTGACGTGGGGAGGGGGAGGGGTAGGGTGCGGGGTAGTAAACTACTGATTTCGGCCGATTAGAGGTAAGTAAACATATCAATAAATAAAACAGATTTGGCGATGCAGTGCACGCAACAAAATTTGTTTTATTTTTGTATATGTTTCCTTACCATTAATCAGCCGTATTCCATAGTTTACTACCCCCCACCCTACCCCTCCCCCTCCCCACATCAGCGCCTGGCAGCACTCCCACGATGGGCTGTTACTGTGTGTTCCTGAATGTCGGGGAGCTCTCTGTAAGCAGTTGCTAGCTAGCAGGATCGTGTTACTCCTAGTTGTACACTCGAGGAATTAAAGTACATTTAGGACCATATTTGTGTACCTCATCATGGAGTTTTATTATTTGTATGTGTTCTGTGTTCCTGAATGTAGGGAGACGTCCTCTGTAAGCAGTTGCTGACTAGCGCTGCACTGAAAGGATCGTAGTACTCCTGTTGTTTAGTTTGTTTGCAGATTTATACAGTGCAAACTCGACCCAAAGGTATTGGAGCACTTTACAAGAGTGCTAGTTACTTTACACAAATTTATGTTTTGGTTGGCACAGGGAGATAGGGGCTCAAACCTAGTTTACTGGCACTAAAGTCGGCAGCTCCTGCCATGACGTCACATCCGGGTTGTGCATTTGAGTGGAAATAAATTACATTTTGGACCATATTCGTGTACCTCATTGCTTCAATAATTAGTTAGTAAAATTTCTAAGCGAGCAGTGCTTGTAAATTAAAAAAAGCATTGGCAACCCAATCGGCCTCGTTTGCTTATAAAGTTGAGACCGCGTGGCAGAGGAAACAAGACCCGCAGCCGCCATTATTATTTAATATGTTAAATAAAAAAACAGCAACGGGCAAGCCGCGCAAAATGAGACGGGCCTTGTTCATTTGAAAGCAAAAGACACACAATTGATGGATGGAATGCAGAACAAATCAAAACATTCTCCCCCAGTCAAGAGATCTGGGTTAAATCCATCATTCTTTTGCTCACCAAGCTACCCCAGTTTAAACCTGGCCATATGCAAATCAGTCTTGACCCTGTGCCTAATAGGAACAGTCCAGCCCGAACTGCCAAGCCAGGTCCTCCCTGGACCGGAAAAAAGCATCCTAGGACCAGTTTCGGGGTTTCACCCCTCTTCAGCCACGATAGCTTGATTCTATTGGCACAGTGAGCCCGGGACCCATGTCTGGGCATACCCGGCGCGCTTAGGGTGAGAAGGCAAAAGACACACAATTGATGGATGGAATGCAGATCAAATCAAAACATTCACACCCAGTCAAGAGATCTGGGTTAAATCCACGATTCTTTTGCTCACCATGCCACCCCAGTTTAGACCTGGCCATATGCAAATCAGTCTTGACCCTGTACCTCATGGGAACAGTCCAGTCCGAACTGCCAAGCCAGGTCCTCCCTGGATGGGAAACAAGCATCCTAGGACTGGTTTCGCGGTTTCACCCCTCTTCAGCCAGGATAGCTGGCTGAAGATACCCAGGTATGAGGGTATCCAGGTGCTGATAAAAGCTGGTGGTTTAATATCAATGTTTTAAAAGAAGCCAGTGAAGTTGGTCAAGAAGAGGAGTAGCATGACCAAAATGAGGTTGCATTATGCTGCAGAGCGATGAATCTCCAAATTAAGCATTTAGGGAAGACCAGGAGAAAGATTTGACATCATCTATAATAGAACTAATATCTTCAGGTACAACCAGAATATGACCTTCCTTAGAGGTCTAAGGTCATACGAGCAGATACAGAGGAAATCTGAGCAGCAAGAGAAAGATCACAGTTGAAAATAGCACACCAAGGCTCTTGACGGAGAGGAGAAAGAGCCCAATTCTGAGGTCCAGCAAGCTTTTAGCCATATACCGCTTCTGACTTGAATGACCAGAACTTTGGTTTTACCCATACATGTGCCAGTAGATTTTAAAATATGATGAAACTGTGGTGGCAAATGCTTGGTGGGCTGCTGTCTAAGCTGAGTATCATCAGCATACATATATAGTCGGATGCTCAGTTTGGAAAAGGGGAGATATTGAAATGATGGGACGAGATCAAAGAACCATACATTATTCAGCATTAAACAGATGACGTCTGAGCATAAAATGAGTACAATTAGTTTAATTTAACCATTTGACAACATGCAGAGATTAAAAAGGCCAAACCAATCAAAAGCTGTGGCATTAATATCATAAACTCTGACATAATCCAACAGTTTAGAGTCATTGAATGTGTCAAAAGAGAGCTGTAGGAGGGTCAACATTTTTATCTGGCCGACATCCAGTTTTGACCTAAGATCATCAAATGTGGACATAAGAAGCTGTTTTTTGCTGAGGCAGTATGGAAACCTCCATGCAAACTATTCAAAATCGTATTCATTTGTCAATATCTACTTGTGTTTTTTTCTAAAGTTTTAGATAGGATTGAAAGCAGAATAATACATTTGGTAAATCTTCAAAATAGATTGAGTGGAGTCCGGATTTTTTAATAAAGGAATAACTATGGCAGGTTTCAGTGTAGAAGGGCCGAGGCCTTGTAGCAATGAGGAGTTCAGTAAAGACAGAGGGAAGAAGCTACAATTTTACTAATTTGCTTAGATGTAGAGATAGGATGTATATCAAGGGGTGACCCTGATGTAGTTGAAGATATAAATATGAGCCTCTCATCAACAGAGAAGGTTGTGGATGCAGCAAGCAATTGGGGGCAGAGATCATTTCAGTGGATGCTATGAGAAACAAAGGTGCATCAATCTAATTTCCAATGGAAGTGAATTTATCTATGAAATATTGATTGACTTGGTCACACTAATGTTTTGAAGAAAGAATCCCATGCAAATCTTGGAGGTGTTTGTAAGTTCATTATGAAATTGAAAAGCTTTTTTGCTGGCTGCTAACAAATGGACACTTTCCTGACACAGCAAGTTTGTGTAGCCCTATTAGTTGTTTCGTAACAGTCATTGCAGCTTCATATTCTGATTTGCCATTATCAGTATAGTATTTCCTTATTTTCCATTCTGCTTGCTGGAGCTTAGTTTTGGCTATGGTCAATTCAGAAGATTAACAAAGAACAGGTTACTTACTTTTAGTGACCAATTTGCGAAACACTGGCAGATGTTAATCGATTCCATCATGGACTCAAGCTAGAAAAATTCCACTATGAGCTTCCTCTGACTGGAGCATGTTATGAGTGGAACTGGGCAAGGCAGGCAGTCTATCAAGTAATTTAGTTAAACTCCTTTGCCAAAAAGAAACTCTGTAGCTTTAGGATTGGTTTGTGTCAAAGAACTGCTGGTGCACCTCCAGTACGGTGCACCGGCAGTTCCCAGGTGCAAGCCAAACCCTCAACTATAACATGGAGACTGTGAATTTCCCCTGACTATCTTCCCATCTCTTCAATCACATTTGAAGTTCCTTCTTTATTGTCTTTTCATATTGATATAGGTCTTGCACCTCGCCTCTTTGAATTGATATAGGCGACCTGTGAATGCATCAAATCATGTCAATTAAATATTTCTTGCCTTTAAAACAATTGTGACCATTGGTAAACCAAATATCTATGTGCTCAGGGCAACCAATTTTCCATCCTGATGATGACCCTTACTTATAAAAGGAGTTGAAACATTGCACTTATGGTGGCTAAAAATGATGCAGCTATATGGAGTTTTTTGCAGAATGTGCGGTATTCTAATGGCCATTGTACCTTGTTTAACTATGCAATATTTTAGTATGTCACTGTCTTAGCATTTTGAACATGTTTTGAGCTACACTTTTTTAACATGATATGGTCCCTATGAACACTTTTTGCACTGAACTCTTTACTTCTATGTTTAATAATCATACTAACTAGTAAGTGATAAAAACAGTCTTTAATGAATTACTTTCTCAGTTTACATGGTGTATATCTCCATTAATTGTATTTAGGATATATTAAGTACATGTAACACACAAAACCTTGGGGTTTCCCAGGGGAGGGAACTAGAGGCTTACTGGGTATCCATGGTGAGCTGGCACCCAGCCATTACTGTACACACAAAGAAGCTAACCCAGAGCGTAGTGACGGGGAGTTTACAAGGTACTAGGTGGAGTACCAGGCATCTCAAAAAAATTGAAAGACTGTCCTCACACACCACTGTTGTGTAGCATTTTAGAATCCAAGCATAATTTACCGATGCATGCCCTTATATAGGTATAATTCACATTGCCCTTATATAGGCATAGAAATCATACCCATATTTAGACATAACCCATCCAGTCCAAATACAGGCATGGCTAATTCCACTTGTTCCAAAAAGCCACAACATTTTCTTGGAAAACTCGGCTTCAGCAGTCAGGGACATCCCCTTGCTTGAATAATGATTTGTCCTAGAAATCATGGAGTTTCCAAAGAACTACCATTCCCTTGGGGTTCTTTGATGACGTTATTGTGTCCGACTTTACGTCAAACTAGGCACCTTCAAGGTATAAATATGCCTACACTTGCCCTAGCAAACACGCGGGGGTTTGGAGCAGCTCAACTATCTACTTGCCCGACGCAGCTCGCTACAGCAAGTGCCGAAGGAAGCCGACCCTCCAGCGGACACACTGATCAAGAGGCTGCATATCTCCCGGCGAGAATCCAGCTCCAGTGTTTCCAAGCTCCCCTCGCGGGGTGTTGGTAAATCGAGTCCGAGACCTCCTTAATTCTAAAACCAAGGTACAGAGCTGATTAAACCCTAAGAGAAATCTTGGTTAGATTCTTGGCAAAGAAAAACTAAACCTATGCTGCACCTCACTTACTTCTTCCAGCGTACTAGACTTAGGTTAGGTACATTACGGTAGGTGTATTTTAGAAGCACCAGTTGAGTACTTTTTAGTCTTTGTTATTTATTTATTTATTTATGGCTTAGAAAAGATACAATGCTTTTACAGTATTATTCTATAATACTCTTCTTACTGTACGCATTATACTTTACAACCAGTATTACGATTGTAGCAGTTCACTTTACTTGCATGAGAAAGAAGACTGTTTAATAAACCCATTTATTGAAAACGTTCATCCCTCTATTTCTCTGCACCTCTGATGAAACGAAGCATGCATGATTGACTGAGTAAAATATCTATCTATTGTTTCCACGACCCTGAAGATCAGTTTTATTCTTGGGGAAACAAAGTTGTCATGTTTTTGCAATTGTAAGAAACTAATCCCTTCTTGTTTATTCGAGAAAGTTTCTAGTGACCTCTGAGCTAGCTGGCACTCACAATTAAGTCTAATATATTCGATAGAAACCCAGTCGACCTAAGTCCTACGTCAAATTCATAGGATATATTATTCCAATGCGCAGAGCTTATTGGGAATATAGGAACTACACTACACCACCAGGTGTCATGCTTCATCGCTCTCTAGAAATTGCGTTTGGTAGAGAGCGGGCATACACCTGGAGACAGGGGGGCACTTCTAAAGTCTAAATGGGGGCCCGTGCAAAAAAGTGATTTAAAAACCAATGTAAAAGCCGAAATACATTTATTCGCTGCGCTATTACTTGGTATTAAAAGTAAGTGTGGGGAATGGGGGAATTAGTACCCCATCACCACCGTGATTGTAGTCGTCAACATGTTTCTGCCAAAGTGGGCCTTAGGGTCCATGGCATTCATCATTACTGAAAAGACTGTTGGCTCCTATCTTACTAAGATTTGTCCGATATTACCACTGTATAGGGTGACCTATGCCAACCTCTAGCTGAGGGATGTTTCTTAAATCTGTAATGCAAAAGCGAGATTGCCATCTGAATGATGTCTGTACAATATTCGGTCACAAAAGAATTATAGTATACATATCATGCATATATAGTGATTATTGCATGTGGGTGTGAAATACGTGTCACTGCAAACGTGAGACACACTGTATATTTTTCCTGACCCCACAGTGCTCATAGAACAAAAGTTGATTTTAGGAGGGACGTTACTACAATAGGGTAAGTGAAATGTGCAATTTTTCTGTCCCCAGGGCTTATAAAACATCTTTTATAACGACCCTCTTACAATTACATGACCCCTCTCACATGATAGAGACACCTAGGGGAGACTCTGAAGGTACCTAATATGTAAAAACAGTGTAGATTATAACGTTTTAAGTGCCCCTACCACCAAAGTCGGGATTGGGCAAAATGTACATTAAAAAGCAGTGCTGCAGAGCAGGACTGCTTTTAAAATGACCTCAGGCACTCAGCAGTGCACACATGCAAGTGCAACAAGGCTGCTGGCCTCATAACTGCTATGCCCTATTAACACTAAATACTTAAAGGTAGTTTTAATCCCATTTTTACTGTTTTCTACTAGGGAGTTATAGGGTAGGGCATGCTAATTATAGGTGTTCCCTAACAAATAGTGTACCCTATTGAATGTGTGTGTTTTAAAATAGCACTGATTCTGGGCCTGACTAGCAGAGCCCAGGACACAGTCAGAGTCAGCTTCCAGCAGTTCCAGTCAGCAACATCGCACACAGGATGACTTTGCTACACTGTGTCATTCATGAAGTGTTTGTTCTTGCAGGGCAAAAATGGACACCTTGTTTGTGCAATTGCACTTTCTAAAGCACGTCTAGTTCATGCAGAGTTTGAAACTGTTGATGGCACAAGAGAGGTTGCCTTAATGCAGAATTTTCCGAGATATATTAAATTCCTCAACAAGATTGTGAGCAGATTTTCGATCTTCTGCACTAGCCAGACCATTTTAAGGGTGGAGTTGCAGTCAAAGTGGAGTTACTGAAGAAGTATTAAGACAGAGTTATGTGGTCAAAACACAAAGGTCCTCATTTATGGGGTTTTGTCGTAGGGCAGAACAAGCACGTCACCTTGCTGCACTGCCCTATGTCAAAGTTAAAGGCAGAAATGCACCATATTTATCCACTACAGGGCATTCCTGTCCTTTCCTCCTGTGCTGGCATTGTTTCGGCAACCTAGCACCAATGCAGGTGCCCTTGCACCATGGTGCAAGGATGCCTGTTTTGTTGGCAGGATTGTTTGTGTTCAGTAGGGGGCACCTTCCTGCACAAAACCAATCCAGGGAGGCATTTTCCTTTTCGTTTCCCTGAAGAATGCAGCACATATTGAAAGAGGAAAAACTGAGAATAAATAAAATTATTTCTCCTTGCTGCACCTTCCCTGGGGAGGCATATGGTTTTGGCGCATCCCCAGGTTTACATGGTTTTGTAAATCTGGCTGGCGAAGCATCAAAATCCACGGACAATGCGTGGGAATATCCACCGCAACACCCATGGAATACCTCCCTAGCGCAGAGTAAGGTAAAGCAGAGATTTGAACTGCCTTGCTTCACTCCATATCTATGAGGCCATCCAAAGCCATGCATAGTGGCTTTGCGTGAATTAATAAATATGATTTCGTAGTTTTCGCCAATGGAATGTCACATAAACTGATGCCCCATTGTGTAAGGGGCTCTTAGATATATGCCTGGGTCTCATAGACAAGGAAGAAAATGGCATGAAAGGCAGAAATTGAAAACAATATCAGGCATGAGATTGTTGATGCATTTTTAGCAGACAATGTTTGCAGAATGCATTGTCGGCGAAGTTCTTCACAGGTGTCTTTAGAAAACCAGAAATCAAATTAATCTAAGATGCATCTGTGTGTATCCAAGGCTGTATTATTTTTTCATGGCTGGTGAATGTTGATAGTCATCATTCTCAGACAACACCTCCAAGTAAAGATGAATACTAATGGTAAGCAATGCCTGAAAGCATAATTTAGACCCTGGGTGTGTTCTTCCACCTACTCCACAGTGCGCTGAGCATCCTATTTTGAGTTTACTGACACAGAAGCATTATACTTCTGATAAAGATCTTCCACCAACATGGCACAAGTACATTCATCAAAAGTACCATTTTGAGGCCTGCTCTTAATTCTTTTTGATATTTTTACAAGCAAACATCCAAATCAAGAGTTGTGGAAAACAAAAAGCAATAATCTCCTTATGCAAGATGTTTTCTCAATGCATGTTGCAGCCATTGTTTCTGTTGCCTGTCTGTGTTCGCCATGCATACCATGGAGGACTTAGGCAGTTCTCTCAAAGCAAGAAAAGCGGTAGCAAAGTGCTGGATTTCCTTTCGCCTTTAATATGCTGTCTACAGTGCATGAGGGTGCACAACTACTACTCCATCAGCATTTCTCACACCTCTGGTGCAGTGGGGGTAGCACAAGTTTGGTAGGGTGGGACAAATGCTGATTTACGGTCCCATGAGTCTCTTATCAGGTCATTACAAGAAACTGGGGTATTAGTTAAGGGGGATGAGAACCCATTGAAAATAATAATCACATTTTTGTGGGTGTTAACCAAAAAGTCACTACAGAAACGTGTGCTTAACACCTCTGGTTGCATGGCACACAAGTAGTCAGGTTTAACTTAGGGGCAAGGTGTAAAGTATTTATGCAGTATTCAAACAATAATAAGTTGGGAACACAACACCAGAAAACCTCCAATCCAATAGAGTAAATGCTATTAATAAATTGTATAAATAATTTTGACACCAGAACAACTAAAATCCAAT